>NC_064620.1:603180360-603493997 GCF_023898315.1 Schistocerca nitens | reverse complement strand
TCTAAATGCCACAGAAAACTGGATATTGCACGATTCGACCAACCGGCCAAATCGAAAATCACTGTGGGGCCCCATTGAGACTCTCTCAGATGCTAATAACGCTGTCTCACACAAGTACGTGGCATATTCGTATCCTTCATACTGAACACTCAACACTGGATACGGTTCACGTCATATATCCTCCCAGACCTGGTAACAGCAATAAACAATAATAACGCTAATGTACTCTGGTGGCTAGTGTACAGAGAACTGAAACTCCCGTCATTTACATATAGCCCGAGGGTGTGTACGTGTAGCACGATGTTAAGTTGACATCCAACCATGTCGTGTAAGTGCTTCACTTGTTTTGTAAGGTGCTGTACTTTTCTGCATAATAGCTCTTTCTTCACGATGTATTTACTTCTGATTAGATAAAATGTTATTATCCAATTTAATTGACTTAAGCAAATGACACCACGCAGCTTTTATTTTTTATTTTTATTTTTTGTTAATTTTTTTTTTTTTGCAGAGAAAATGACGCTAATTTGCAAACCTACGAGTACTCGCATATGTGACCCACGAAGGATACAAATAACTAATTAATTAACGGCATTTCAGCTAAAATGTGCCGGCCAGGGTGGCCGAGCGGTTCTGGGCGCTACAGTCTGGAGCCGCGCGACCGCTACGGTCGCAGGTTCGAATCCTGCCTCGGGCATGGATGTGTGTGATGTCCTTAGGTTAGTTAGGTTTAAGTAGTTCTAAGTTCTTGGGGACTGATGACCTCAGAAGTTAAGTCCCATAGTGCTCAGAGCCATTTTCGAAGCTAAAATGTCGTAGCCCCTATTGTAGTTTTTCCGTTATAAACGGGACGTCATTTCCCCGACAGAACTCTCACTGCCCAGTCGCTAGTACGCCTACGAAGGAGAGGGTTGTAACAATACTACAGAAAGAGAAATATTGCTGTCATTCGTCACTATACGCAAGAGAGTCATGAATGATCTTGGGCTTCGGTTTCGCGGGAAGAGGATTCCGTTGTATACATTTTTTATATAATAAAAAAATCTCAAATCAGGCAAATTATAATCATCAAAGTGATAGATGGCCTGGTGGATCTTTAGGAAGACCTTGATCAGATATGTGCATCAAATGAAGATTATTCTACGAGAGACTGTCAACATTGTACTTAACTCTCCAATGCCACGTCAATGACGTGCACAAAACGAACAGCGCATAACTTTAAAGATAAATATAATAAGGAGATAATGTAAGCCACCGATCAATCGCGAAATTTATTATCTTCACTGTAGCCTGCGCAGGTAAAAACAATTCACACATTTTTTACACACCAATGAATCCGAGATCGATTCCAAACCTTCAAATGAAAACTGCTTTAACAAGTTTGTTTGCGTGGCCATCCTCCGCAGCAGGCATAGAAAATGGTTCAAATGGCTCTGAGCACTACGGGACTTAACATCTATGGTCATCAGTCCCCTAGAACTTAGAACTACTTAAACCTACTAACCTAAGGACATCACACAACACCCAGCAGGCATAGAAATAGTTTTCTAAATAAAACCGCCTTTTCCTGCTGCCACTTAATTTATTTATCCCAGACGCGTTTCGCCTTTTTCTTGTTCTAAGGCATCTTCAGTGGGATCTATAACGATACAGTTTTGCTAGCTTTAGATTATTACACAGTTCATGCCGCGATTTTTTATGTAAAACAGTATCTTCTCATTTGGTCTGGAGGTCGCACTACCACTTTATTACAGCCATAGAAGCACAACTTTGCGTTCTGACCGTCTTCACACCGTTCACCATGTTTCTCCTTCTTTTTTGTGGTGTACTATTGTTCTTTTGCCACTCGATAAAACTATTTCGTCGTACACTGCTTTTAACAGCGTAAATATTGCAACTCCATTACGTGTTTCCTCCTCCTTGGCCTGTTTACCTACATGTTGCCTACCTAACGAACTAAATGTTCAAGACTAACTTCTATTCATGATGTTTATACCGTGTGTGTGAGTTGTACGGTGTTGAATATGAATTTACTAACTGCTAGCGAGTGGTTGAAAGCTTTGGTGACAGCTGATTTCGCTTCAATATTCTGTGGAGGGGTTCATGGATAAGTGAGTGTAAAGATGTTCGGTGGTATTATTATTATTGGATAGTACAATTACATTAATCCTCTATGGGAGCGTTTTTCTATTATTTTATCTATTACTGTAAATAATGAATTGCTTGGTACGCGTACTTGATCAAGTACACATGCCAAGAAATCGTTTATGTATATATAACCTAAATCTTACGTAATAAAAGTTGGCTCTGATGCTACATTACAGACACTTTCGACCTGTACGCAAAATTGCTTGAAATTATCCGTCCCTTTTCATATTCACCCTTCTCCCAAATCTCGTGGCGCGAGACAGAAGGGCTGAAGAAGCATAAACAGCTTTTGCTGCGTCGTATCACCAAATTCTGTCGAATGGTTTTGAACGGTCCCTGGACGTCACGTTCAGTGGAGTTGCAGGCGCACGATGTCCTTAGAGAAGGGTGTCAGCAGTGTAGAAGGTTGCTCATCAGACTGTAAGCTGTCGTTTCCGACCGAGAAATGTGTTCTTATCAACACCCGCAAGGGAAGAGGGGATTTGCTTGATGCCCTTTATGCCGCCCCCTGAGTCCTATTCGTCTCTATTCCGAGCGGCGGTGTGTCTGTAATGCTTTCCTCGGCCACCCACAAGAAAGCCCCGTGATTTCAACGCTGGTTGTCTGGTTGTCGCGGTTCTGACCTCCATCGCAGAGGCTCTAAATGAAGGGGTGAAGTGTGAGTCAGCGGGACTGCGGGTGGGGGGGGGGGGGGGAGGGTGGTGACGACCTTCTCATCGTGTGACATATCCACGATGGCGATGAGCAGAATTACGGTGGATTTTGGTGCCAATGTGGCGTCATTAACCCACCTTACGCTTCACATGAACTACTGAGCTCTGGCCTTTTTTTCGCGTGTGTCGACAACTTGCTGTTTGAAGCGTCTCAGAGCCAGAGCGTGAAGTCACAGGGCGTCACGCTTTTGCTCCGTTACAAAGGAACGTGGTAGGCACCTTTGAGCCAAATTTTAAACTTTTACGCCGCAGTGGGAGACAGTTACCGGGTCTCGAAAAAACTGACTCCTTTAACTGTGTTGTACAGTTTAGTCTTACTTAAAAGACGATGCTTTCGTTCCTATTAATTAAAACGTCGATAAAGACATACTAGAACTTTTGTAATACGTTACCTACACGGAAAGCAATTATAATTTTTTTTATCCTCTGGACGAACGGAATCGTTTGAGGTATACTATGATAACATTCTGCTACATTTTTGTTTTGACATTGTTTTAGTGATTTCTGTTTTGTATGCTTTTAGCTCTCGGCTTAACTCGGTTTAGTTAAAACATTAAAAACACAATTTGTGCGCAACCAGGACCTGCAGTTTCTGAGGCATTGTCAGTGCCATTAGGATGCACTGACCTATCTGTATTATTAGCCTCAACGTACACTGATTTCCAGTTGTTAAGGAACAGAGACATCGTAGGACAGTAAAAATCACAGCCAACGATGGACGACATGAATCACAGTACATGCGTAATAGCGGCGGAGTGGTATATCTATAACGAAAAACGATACAGATTTCACCACATGGGAAAGCTGGATAACAGACGTAAATTCATGTCTGACAGACTCCTCACATAAAGGTCGATATCGGACTCTAAGTAACGAATACACCCTCCTCGAGCACTAAAGAGCATTTTGCACCCGTTATTCGTGCTGGCTATCAAACTGTTAAGATTCTAAAGGCTATTGTTCCACTCCTCTCTCTCAAAGCGATTCTGGGAGAGGCTTCTCGTTGACAAACGAGTCTGACAGGAGCACCGCAGGCATATTGTATAGGGTTTAAGTCCGGGGAGTACGCATGCCATTCCATTGACTTTGCAGTGTGCCAGACACCTCAGCGGTCCTGTGTAGGCGGACCGTGTCATTCATAAACGGGACCTGCCGCACCCCTAAACAGACGGACCTGATGCAGAATAATCTCTCTGCAATACCGCTGCGCTTCAACAGAACCTCACGCAGCGGTGTCCAGCCATTGTGCGTAATGCCTGCCCACACCGTACCGTCTAGACTATACCTGTGACTTTTATGAACATTATGTGGTGTGTAACGCGTCCCCCAGTCTGTCCACACTAACTGGTGACCAGAATCACTTGCCACAGTGAAGCGAGAGTCGTCGCAGGACATCACTCTGGACCACTGTTGCTGACCGCAACCAGTATGCTCCATACGCCAACGAACTCTTTCTCGACGATGTCGTGATTGAAGTGGAATGCAGTTTCACAGGCTTCTGAGTTTAGAAACCAGTCTTATTTAAAAGTTGAGAAGTGGATTCGGCAGAGACACGTGTATCGGTGACGGTTGTTGCAAAGTCTGCGGCGATCTGCAAAGGAGAGAGAAACCTGTTCCTTTTCGTCACTATGTCCTCTTGCGGTGTGGTGGTGCGTCAGCGGCCACCACCTTTGGCGGCCTTTTTTAATCGCGAGGTGAGACTTGTGGACATACTCATTACTGTGGCCACAGCAGTTACGCTTTGACCGGCTTCGTGTAGTCCAACTGCTCGTCTACGATCGTAAGCACCCGAATGATACGCTGCCGTACCAGACAGAATGCCGCACTAATGAGTTCCAGAATATCGTTCGTCAAACATAGACTGCATGAACTGTCGGAATGCTTACAGAGCGTTGTGCATGGGCTTCGCTACAGTTAACACGTCCCACTCTCAATATTTTCTGTTACTTAATGATGATGTTTAGTTTGTGTTGCACTCAACTGCGTAGTGATCGGCGCCCGTACCAATTCGCAGTCTTTTCGCTGTCCTGTCTTGCCATCTTGCCGAATGGTGACGAAATGATGAGGACAACTCAAATACCCAGTCCCCGCGCAGAGAAAATCCCCGACCCGGCAGGGAATCGAGTGCGGAACCCCGTGATCCAGTGTTACTACCTTTGGTCGGGTGTTTCTTAGCAATTGTCGGTTGTTCCGTGGCAGTGAGCAGTTGTTCCTTAGCAACGTCAGTTTTTCCTTAGCAGTTGTCAAACTGCATAAATTTACACATTACTTAATTTGAATCATTGCACATATCGTAATTCTGACGTAAGACTTATCTGGCGCCACTGTAAGGGCACCACTGACTCCTAGAATAAAATCAGCTGCCTCAAGTGAAGGGTAGCCTTTTCGCAGCAACATCCGAGTGGGAGGTTATTTCGGGTGAGAGCGTTAGCATATGTACATGTATACACAAAATCGTGTTGCATTGTTTTTGTTTAGAGTGATGCAGCAAGACCGTCAGTATTTCAGCGCAACAATCATTTGTTGTTTACACTGAGAACAATAATAAACTATGATTATTGCAAATTTTTCTTTTTTATTTATAAACCTTAAAGATAACTTCAGACGTATACAAGGAGGGGCGGACCCGCACTCTTCAGAACAAACAACTATGGAGTATCCGTGGGACTTGTGCGAATGCTCTTATATATTACTAGCAGGGACTCGAATTAAAACAAACAATATGCAGATGTCAGGTGATACAATCGGGAGAGAAAGACACGTCGTATTTTCCCTGTCAGGATATCCCCTAGGAACGACGAAGCCATCCTGTATTCAGAAACAGTGAAGCCTGTTTCTTTTTATTGCTGTACGATCATCTTGGAAAACGAAATACTGCCTGGAGTGTTAAAGATCATTTCAGTTTTTGTCGTGCTGCGAAATGTGCGCAGTTACGATGTAGAAGGAATTGCAAACTGAACAAAGACCCAAGGCGGCTGTGTGAGTCCCCAACCGCGCACCTGGAGGAGAGAACGAGGCAGGCGTTCCGACGAAGGGCAGACATCCACCTCATGACGCACCCCCATGGTGCCACCTCCCTGTGAGACGGCAGCTGGACACAACTGTAGCCAGGCGCAGTTACTGACTTCATCAACTAGCGAGAAACTGCTTTGCGTTCGTATTAATTACCGATGACTCTCTCCGGAATAGCTTGTTAGGCCAGAGGCTAGAAGAAACGGCCCTGAACTGCGCGAGCAGCGGGTGTAGTCTGGTCAGAGTTATCATTTCGTACTTGGTTTGTTGCAGCAACGTGCAACTACACTGAATAGCCAGACAAACTGGTACACCTGCCTAATATCGTGTAGGGCCCGCGCGAGCATGCTGAAGTGGCACAACACGGCGTGGAATGGACACGACTAATGTCTGAAGTAGTGCTGGAGGGAACTGACACCATTAATCCTGGAGGGCTATCCATAAGAGTGCGAGGGGGTGGAGATTTCTGAAAGGCACGTTGCAAGGCATCCCAGATGTGCTCAGTAAATGTCTGGTGACTTTGGTGGCCAGCGGAAGTGTTTAAACTCAGAAGAGTATTCCAACAGCCACTCCACAGCAATTCTGGACTTGTGGGGTGTCCCATTGTCGTGCCGGAATTGCCCAACTCCTTCGGAATGCACAATGGACATGAATGGATGCAGGTGATCAGACAGGATAATTACTACGTACGTGTCACCTGTCAGTGTTGTATCTAGACATATCAGGGGCCCCATATCACTCCAATTGCACACTTCTCACACCATTACAGAGCCTCCACTAGCTTTTAACAGTCCCCTGCTGACATATAGGGTCCATGGATTCATGAGGTTGTCTTCATACCCGTACTCGTCTATCCGCTCAATACAATTTGAAACGAGACTAGTCCGACAAGACAACATGTTTTCAATCATCAACAATGCAATGTCGGTGTTGACAGATCCAGGCGATGCGTAAACCTTTGTGTCGTGCAGTCATCAAGGGTACACGAGAGGGCCTTCGGCTCCGAAATCCCATATCGATGGTGTTTCGTTGAATGGTTCGCACTCTGACGCTTGTTCATGGCCCAACATTGAAATCTACAGCAATTTGGGGAAGGGTTGCCCTTATGTCACATTGAACGATTCTCTTCAGTCGTCGTTGGTCCCGTTCTTGCAGGTTTTTTCTCCGGCGCAACGTTGTCGGTGACTCGATGTTTTACCGGATTCCAGATATTCACGAGTGTACGGGAAAATGCCACTTCGTCACTACCTCGGTGATACTGTGCCCCATCGCTCGTGTGTCGTCTATAACACCACGTTCAGACTCACTTAAATGTTGATAACCCGCCATTGTAGCAGCAGTAATCGATCTAACAACTGCGCCAGGCGCTTGTTGTCTTATACAGGCGTTGCCGAACGCAGCCCCGTATTCTGCTTGTTTACATGTCTATGTATTTGAATACGCTTGCCTATACCAGTTCCTTTGGCGCTTCAATGTAACTCGGTGAGAGAATACCAAGAGGAATACTTAAGAACTGTCTTGTTTAGCATCCCTGCGGTATGGAGCACTCTTTCCAATTACGTTAGTGCTGGTAAACGACCAAATAGGGAGACTGTAATAACTTCACATTCAGGAAGGTTGTGGTTTCTCATATCAAGGGAATGAATGTTCACGTAGAAAACCAGCTTCTAGGGTATTTCTCCATTCTACTTAGCGTGTCCTACTGGCTAGATTTAAGAAGTAGGAGTTGCGACCGCCACTGTGGTCTCCTGGCCGTGCCTGCTAAGTGAAGAACGGTAAGGTGTCAGTGGCCTCGACAAACAGCAAAGGTACTGCGACAGCACTCTCTAAACGTCAACAAACTAATGAAATAATCATCTTGTGGTGTTGCAGTTCTTCTTGCTACGAAATGGGAGACACCTTTTTTCTGTTTTGTTTCGACCAGACATCTTTCAGCACATTTTGTGCTATCATCAGTGGGTTATTTTTTTATTTTGTAACTGTAAAATTGTTGTTACAGATTAACATTTAGCGAAACTTTTGGTACATAATATTTACAATTGTGAATGAATAAATGTTGTAAAAGATTATACATCATTTGTCCATAGTTCACATTGAGATATTTATTAACGACCTGATGCACTATGTGTTGCTTATAACATTATGTCAAAGTTCTATTTATAGCTAATTGCCAAAGAGAATGGATGCATGCATTAGTTTACATACCTCACATGATACTATTGGACATTTATTTTGGTAGCTATTCTGCTACACAATATAGAACTTCTCATCTACAAAACATCGAAAAGTAATCTTTATTTTTCGGTTTATTATGCATTTACACCCCCTCCCCCACCCTCCATGAACCATGGACCTTGCTGTTCGTGGGGAGGCTTGCGTGCCTCAGCGATACAGATAGCCGTACCGTAGGTGCAACCACAACGGAGGGGTATCTGTTGAGAGGCCAGACAAACGTGTGGTTCCTGAAGAGGGGCAGCAGCCTTTTCAGTAGCTGCAGGGGCAACAGTCTGGATGACTGACTGATCTGGCCTTGTAACATTAACCAAAACGGCCTTGCTCTGCTGGAACTGCGAACGGCTGACACCAAGGGGAAACTACAGCCGTAATTTTTCCCGAGGGCATGCAGCTTTACTGTATGGTTAAATGATGATGGCGTCCTCTTGGGTAAAATATTCCGGAGGTAAAATAGTCCCCCATTCGGATCTCCGGGCGGAGACTACTCAGGAGGACGTCGTTATCAGGAGAAACTGGCGTTCTACGGATCGGAGCGTGGAATGTCAGATCCCTTAATCGGCCAGGTAAGTTAGAAAATTTAAAAATGGAAATGGATAGGTTAAAAGTTAGATATAGTGGGAATTAGTGAAGTTCGGTGGCAGGAGGAACAAGACTTCTGGTCAGGTGAATACAGGGTTATAAATACAAAGTAAAATAGGTGTAATGCAGGAGTAGGTTTAATAATGAATAAAAAAATAGAAATGTGGGTAAGCTACCACAAACAACATAGTGAACGCAATATTGTGACCAAGATAGATAAGAAGCCCACACCTAACACAGTAGTACAAGTTTATATGCCAACTAGCTCCGCAGATGACGAAGAGAGTGATGAAATGTATGATGAGATAAAAGAATTTATTCAGATAGTGAAGGGAGACGAAAATTTGATAGTCATGGGTGACTGGAACTCGATAGTAGGAAAAGGATGAGAAGGAAACGTAGTAAGTGAATATGGAATGGGGGTAAGAAATGAAAGAGGAAGCCGCCTGGTACAATTTTGCACAGAGCATGACTTAATCATAGCTAACACTTGGTTCAAGAATCATAAAAGAAGGTTGTATACCTGGAAGAATCCTGGAGATACTAATAGGTATCAGATAGATTATATAATGGTAAGACAGAGATTTAGGAACCAGGTTTTAAATTGTAAGACATTTCCAGGGGCAGATGTGGATTCTGACCACAATTTATTGGTTATGAACTGCAGATTAAAACTGAAGAAACTGCAAAAAGGTGGGAATTTAAGGAGATGGGACCTGGATAAACTGACAGAACCGGAGGTTGTAGAGAGTTTCAGGGAGAGCATTAGGGAACGACTGACAAGAATGGGGAAAGAAATACAATAGCAGAAGAATGGGTAGCTTTGAGGGATGAAAATTTGAAGACAGCGGAGGATCAAGTAGGTAAAAAGAAGAGGACTAGTAGAAATCCTTGGGTAACAGAAGAGATATTGAATTTACTTGATGAAAGGAGAAATTCAAAAATGCAGTAAATGAAGCACGCAAAAAGGAATACAAACGTCTCAAAAATGAGATCGACAGGAAGTGCAAAATGGCTAAGCAGGGTTGGCTAGAGGACAAATGAAAGGATGTAGAGGAGCATATCACTAGGAGTAAGATAGATACTGCCTACAGGAAACTTAAAGAGACCTTTGGAGAAAAGAGAACCTCTTGCATGAATATTAAGAGCTCAGATGGAAATCCAGTTCTAAGCAAAGAAGGGAAAGCAGAAAGTTGGAAGGAGTACATACAGGGTCTATACAAGGGCAATGTTCTCGAGGACAATATTATGGAAATGGAAGAGGATGTAGATGAAGATGAAATGGGAGATATCATACTGAGTGAAGAGTTTGACAGAGCACTGAAAGAACTAAGTCGAAACAAGGCCCCGGGAGTAGACAACATTCCATTAGAATTACTGATAGCTTTGGGAGAGCCAGCCCTGACAAAACTCTACCATCTGGTGAGTAAGATGTATGAGACAGGCGAAATGCCCACAGCCATCAAGAAGAATAGTGTGGTGTCACCGCCAGACACCACACTTGCTAGGTGGTAGCTTTAAATCGGCCGCGGTCCATTAGTACATGTCGGACCCGCGTGTCGCCACTGTCAGGATCGCAGACCGAGCGCCACCACAAGGCAGGTCTCGAGAGACTTACTAGCACTCGCCCCAGTTGTACGACGACGTTGCTAGCGACTACACTGACGAAGCCTTTCTCTCATTTGCCGAGAGACAGTTAGAATAGCCTTCAGCTAAGTCCATGGCTACGACCTAGCAAGGCGCCATTTGTAACATTGCATGTATCTAAAGAGTCTCACTTGTATCGCCACAATCTCCAGATGGCTCATCAAGAACGATGTATACAAAGGATGAATTAAAGTTAAGTATTTTAGAATCTACGTACTTTTCTTTATAACATTCATTACGTATCCTGTTTCAGACCTCACTCCATCCTTCGTGAGTTAGCGCGTGCATCTTGGCCGCCTCTTTCAATTAGTGTGTGTAGTGTTGGCAAGTCTGCCGACACTACAATTTTGGCGACGAGGATGGGATTTGGATCTTGTTCTTTCTCCTTGCTTACATTTCCTTGTGTCATGGCTTCGCCAGATGTACTATCCGAATTTTATCGCTTGCAGAATCAGCAGACGCAGGCGTTATTGGATGCCCTTGGACAGCTCGTCCAGGGTCAACGTGCACTGCAAACCGATGCGGCCGCCGCCGCTTCACCACTCCCGCAGCCACAAAACGCAGTTGCACCCCAGTTTCGTCCGTTTCACGCGGACGAAGAAACCTGGACGGAGTGGTCACGACAATTTGGATTTCATCTCGCCGCCTACAGAATTCAAGGTAATGAGCGGCAGCCGTTTTTGCTTTCGTGTGTAGGTGTGTCCACCTACCGTGTGATAGTGAAATTGTTTCCTTGACGCGACGTAGCAACTCTATCCTATGAAGAAATTTTGTCAGCGTTAGATGCCTATTTCAAGGAAACAGTCAATGTCATTGCAAAACGGTATACGTTCTTTCGTACAAAACGTACGGCCGGTCAAACTAATCGGGAGTGGGTTGCAACATTGCAAGGACTTACTAGGGATTGTGCGTTTGAGTGTGAATGTGGACTTCGTTATTCAGATACAATGGTACATGATGCAATTGCACAGAACGTTTCTGATGTTCGCATACGGGAACAGATTTTGAAACTAGTTAATCCCTCCCTTCAACAAGTGATAGACATATTGGATAGGCAGGACACACTTGACTTTGCTCAGGAATCATTTGCAACTTCGCCAGCCATGTGTCACATTAACCGGCCCGCCGGGCGCGCTGCACGGACCGCTAAACAGCCCTCGCGCACGTCCGCGCAGCTGCGGCCTAGCTCTCAAACACGTGTGCCGCGTAAGCAAGCAAATGCAGTGAAATCGTGCCCGCGGTGTGCAACTCGACATTCGCGTGCCAATTGCCCGTCACGCCAAGCTATTTGTTTTTACTGTCATAAGAAAGGACATGTTCAAAGTGTTTGCCAGAAAAAGCTCAGATCAGACAATCACAACCATTCCAGGCCCTTTGCTTCGCGCTGGAATAGAACCAGTGACAATCAGGCTCGTGGACCTTCGCCCATGGACATTCATGTAGTTAATTCCACCCCGTCCAGTGCCACTATCTCAAACAGTGACTGTGTTCGTCCCACAAATAGTGTGCGTCGACGTCGCCGGAAATTCCGTCAAGTCGCAAGTGCTTCTGTACCTGTCTCAGTTCAAATAGCATGTGACAGTCGCTCTTGTCGTCAGCAGGACAATAAACTTTATGTAGACTTGGACTTTGAAGGCAAAGTGATACCATTCCAGCTCGATACCGGAGCTGCGGTTTCATTGATCAATCACGACACGTACAAACAACTGGGCACACCTCCGTTGCGTGCCGCAAATGTTAAGTTAAATAGTTATTCGGGACAGAATATCCCTGTGTTAGGACAGTACACTCTTCTTGCAACATACAAGGGACAAACAAAACTTGTGTCTTTTTACGTCCTTCGTTCTTCTTCTGCAGTGAACTTGTTTGGTTTAGATTTATTTCAGTTGTTTAACATGTCTATAGTAAATCAGGTCCTATCAGTGAACGAGACTGTGCCTTCCGCCAGTGTTTCTCGTCTATGTGACGAATTTGCAGACATTTTTGCACTGGGCCTTGGTTGCGCTAAGAACTATGAAGCACATTTGGAACTGAAAGTCAACGCGCAACCAAAATTTTTCAGAGCGCGCAATGTTCCCCACGCATTGCGTTATGAGGTCGCCCACAGCTACGATATCTTGTATCGGTCCACTGATAAGCAAGGAAACGCTGATGCGTTGTCCCGTTTGCCTGTTGCTGTGGATAAAGCATTCGATTCTTCCGAACTTGCTTGTCTGTTCATTGATGCGGAAACCGATGACGTGGTCGAATCGTTTCCGATTGATTTTCGTCGCGTGGCTACAGCCACAGCTTCTGACGCTGTCCTTGCTACCGTTTTGCGTTTTGTTGCCACGCAATGGCCCTTGTCAAAGTCACGGATCGCGGATCCGTTGGTTCGCCGATTTTTTGCTCACAAGGAGAGACTTTTTGTACGACGTGGTGTTTTGTTGTTGAGTTCTGATAATGATCAGTCCAGAGTCGTGGTCCCACGTTCGTTACAGTCCTCTGTCTTACGGCTTCTTCACCAAGGACATTGGGGTATAGTGCGCACGAAACAACTTGCTCGTCAGCACTGTACTTGGTTCGGAATCGATGCTGCGATTACGAATATGTGCTCTTCTTGCATGGCGTGTGCCGATCAACAATCCGCACCGCCGCGGAAATTCTTTGCATGGCCACAAGCCACTTCCCCTTGGCAACGCTTGCACATAGATTTTGCTGGCCCATTCTGGAATGCTCGATGGTTGGTTGTGGTCGATTCTTTCAGTAATTTTTCTTTTGTTGTCCGGATGTCTTCCACAACTTCTTCTGCCACCATCCAAGCGTTATCTGCTATTTTTTGCATTGAAGGTCTTCCGCAGACTATTGTTTCAGACAATGGCCCACAATTCATGTCCGCCGAATATCAGTCATTCTGCACGGCCAATGGTATTCAACATCTGACGTCCGCGCCGTTTTCGCCTCAGTCAAACGGTGCCGCTGAACGATTGGTCCGGACTTTCAAGTCACAGATGTTGAAGTTGAAAGAGTCACATTCTCGGGAGGACGCGTTATTGCTCTTTTTGTCCTCGTATCGCTCTCAGCCCCGCGATGGTCGCTCGCCAGCTGAGTTGCTTCACGGTCGTCCTCATCGAACCTTGATGTCTTTGCTGCATCCGCCGCATCAGGTTCCTGTGCAGCGGCCGACTCCTGCTTTTGCTCCTGGCGCCGTTGTCTTCTATCGCAACTATCGAGGTTCACGGCGTTGGCTCGCAGGGCGCATTCTTCGCTGCCTCGGCTGCGCGATGTATTTGGTTTTGGGGGCCTCTGGTGAGGTGCGTCGGCATCTCAATCAGGTGCGCCTCTGTCGTCGCCTGGGTTCTGCCGCTCCCCGTCTGCTTTCAGCGACGGTGCCGTCCGGTCAGCGCCCTGGGGACCCATCTACTGGCTCGCCTCATCCCCAGGTGTTCCCGACGCTGCCTTCCATTTTGCCTCATGGCGACGCGCCGCCGCCGCCGCCGCCGCCGCCGCCGCCTGTTCTCCCGCCGGCGCCGCCCGAAGTGGACGCGTCGCTGCGACCGCCTGGCGCCTCCCTGGGTCACGCGCCGCCGATCGCTTCCCGTGACCAGCTGTCCTCCGCCATGGAACTCTTGCCCTCTCCGGACCAGATGTCGTCTTCGCCCGTCGGGTGCCCCGACCACATGGAGGTCGACCCTTCGGCCCCTCCTGTCTCTCTCCGGGCGCATACACCGCATGTTGACGTGCACCCTGGACTAGGTTTTCAGGCGTTTCCTAGCTCCCCTCGGACCGAATGGCAGGGTGCGGGTGGCACAGCCTCGCCTGTTGTTAGGCTCCCCACCTCGTCGCATACGTCAACATGGGGTCCTCCCCACGGCGGGCGGAAGCCTTATCACACGACCGTCCGCCGATTTGCGGGGGAGGAATGTGGTGTCACCGCCAGACACCACACTTGCTAGGTGGTAGCTTTAAATCGGCGCGGTCCATTAGTACATGTCGGACCCGCGTGTCGCCACTGTCAGGATCGCAGACCGAGCGCCACCACAAGGCAGGTCTCGAGAGACTTACTAGCACTCGCCCCAGTTGTACGACGACGTTGCTAGCGACTACACTGACGAAGCCTTTCTCTCATTTGCCGAGAGACAGTTAGAATAGCCTTCAGCTAAGTCCATGGCTACGACCTAGCAAGGCGCCATTTGTAACATTGCATGTATCTAAAGAGTCTCACTTGTATCGCCACAATCTCCAGATGGCTCATCAAGAACGATGTATCCAAAGGATAAATTAAAGTTAAGTATTTTAGAAGCTACGTACTTTTCTTTATAACATTCATTACGTATCCTGTTTCAGACCTCACTCCATCCTTCGTGAGTTAGCGCGTGCATCTTGGCCGCCTCTTTCAATTAGTGTGCGTAGTGTTGGCAAGTCTGCCGACACTACAAATATAATGATTCCAATCCCAAAGGAAGGAGGAGTTGACAGATGTGAAAATTACCGAACTATCAGTTTAATAAGCAACGACTGCAAAATACTAACACGAATTCTTTGCAGACGAATGGAAAAACTGGTAGAGGCCGACCTCGGGGAAGATCAGTTTGGATTCCTTAGAAATATTGGAACACGTGAGGGAATACTGACCCTACGACGTATCTTAGAAGATAGATCAAGGAAAGCCAAACCTATGTTCCTAGAATTTGAAGACTTAGAGAAAGCTTTTGACAATGTTGATTGGAATATTCTCTTTCAAATTCTGAAGGTGGCAGGGGTAAAATACCGGGAGCGAAAGGCTATTTACAATTTGTACAGAAACCAGATGGCAGTTATAAGAGTCGAGGGACATGAAAGTGAAGCAGTGGTTGAGAAGGGAGTGAGAGAGGGTTGTAGCCTATCCCCGATGTTATTCAATCTATATATTAAGCAAGGTAAAGGAAACAAAGGAAAAATTCGGCGTAGGAATTAAAATCCACGGAGAAGAAATAAAAACTTTGAGGTTCGCTGATGACATTGTAATTCTGTCAGAGACAGCAAAGGACCTGGAAGAGCAGCTGAACGGGCTGGACAGTGTCTTGAAAGGAGGGTATAAGATGAACATCAACAAAAGCAAAACGAGGATAATGGATTGTAGTCGAATTACGTCGGGTGCTGCTGAGGGAATTAGATTAGGAAATCAGACACTTAAAGTAGTAAAGGAGTTTTGCTATTTGGGGAGCAACATAACTGATGATGGTCGAAGTAGAGAGGATATAAAATGTAGACTGGCAATGGGCAGGAAAGCGTTTGTGAAGAAGAGAAATTTGTTAACATCGAGTATAGATTTAAGTGTGAGGAAGTCGTTTTTGAAAGTATTTGTATGGATTGTAGCCATGTATGGAAGTCAAACGTGGACGATAAATAGTTTAGACAAGAAGAAAATAGAAGCTTTCGAAATGCGGTGCTACAGTAGAATGCTGAAGATTAGATGGGTATATCACATAACTATTGAGGAGGTACTGACTAGAATTGGGGAGAAGAGAAATTTGTGTTACAACATGACTAGAAAAAGGGATCTCTTGGTAGGACATATTTTGGGGTATCAACTGATCACCAATTTAGTATTGGAGGGCAGGGTGGAGGGTAAAAATCGTAGAGGGAGACTAAGAGACGAATACACTAAGCAGATTCAGAAGGATGTAGGTTGCAGCAGGTACTGGGTGATGAAGAAGCTTGCACAGGATAGAGTAGCATGGAGAGCTGCATCAAACCAGTCCCTGAACTGAAGACCATAACAACAACAGATGCATTTACAAACTGAAATGAATATATATCACGTTTTTCGTGCGTAACTTAGCCGGCCAGGGTGGCCGAGCGGTTCTTGGCGCTACACTCTAGAACCGCGCGACCGCTACGGTCGCGGGTTCGAATCCTGCCTCGAGCATGGATGTGTGTGATGTCCTTAGGTTAGTTAGGTTTAAGTAATTCTAAGTTCTAAGGGACTGATGACCTCAGAAGTTGAGTCCCATCGTGCTCAGAGCCATTTGAACCAATTTGGGGGAGGGCGGGAGAAAGAATTTTTTTTTCTCATGAGTAGTTTTGGTGTGGGTGTTATTTGCATAGTTCTTCTACTGTGGCGAAGAGGGTTTTATCGCACAGTGATGTGTATTCATTGAGTACTTTCTTTCCTTGGGCTATTGATTTTTGGATGTTATAGTTTTCTTCTATAGTTAATTTTTGATATAAACTGCTACTAGTTTTAAGGAGGTGTAAGTCAGTTTCAATGTTTGTTGGGTGGTGACTGTGAGCTTTCAGGTGGTCTGCAAATGTTGAGTGTGTGCTATTGCTTTTCAGTGCTCTGAGGTGTTCTGTGTACCTGGGTCCGAAATTCCTGCATGTTTGGCCCACATATACAGACTGACAGCAGTTGCAAGTACGTTGGTATATACCGGACTGGGTGTATTTGTTAGTGTTGGTGGTATTTCTTCCAATGAAAGGTAGTATTGTTGCGGCGCTTTCCATTTTCCAGTGATGCTTCATCTTACAGGTATCAGAAGGTTACTAGATAGCAGCCAGCAAGCGAATACGTTTCAGAGTTCGCACAGAAATTGTGCTTCCATCTCGTTATCCAATACTTTGCTTCCTTTTACAAAGCATACTTTTGAGCTAGTGGGCAAAACCAGTCATAACCGAACTACCACATATTCTATGACAGTAAAACTGGTAGTACTGTTAAGAGTGCTTTCCCTGTAGCTACGCGAAGTGTTCTCAAGATGGGCAAAACTCTCCAAAACACGTCATTTTGAGAAAATAAAAACAGCCGTCAATAGATGGAGAATCAGTGTGTTTTGTGCTAGAGAGTATTTGGATTACTTTTTATGGCGATTGTGTGCTTACTTACAGGTTTCAAGGGAAACTCCACATCGCAGCCCCCTCAGATTTATTGGTAAGATGGCCCAGTGGACAGTCTGTCGATAACTGTACACAGATCGAGCACGAAAACAGGAAGACCGTCTGCTGAACTGTGAAAAAGGAAGCAAAATAGAAACAGTGAACGGTGCAGGTTCCAGATGTGCAGCTTCGATCCAATTTGTGCTCACGGTGTTAGACTTCGAAGGGCGAGATCCGCGTTCAAATTGGTCCCGTGTCCCACATTTTCTTTTTTTCACAAAATGACGAACTGTCCGTCCGGTCATTGATGTGTCTGTTCACTGTATTCAAATTTGTGTATGTGTCGCGGAGTAACGTTCGTTTGCAACGACGGAGTGTAAGGAAGAGACCTTCAGACGCACGTACTTCCTGTTCGTTCTAGACAAGTAGCACATGCTACGACTTTTGCGTTCTGTTTTGGACGTCTTGACTTTTGAATTCCTTTGTTGTAACATGGTTCACATCAGTTTATTTGTTGCTTCCATTTCTATGAGAGGTATCTGTGCTATCTCGCCTGCTCCCACCATTCATCATATTTACTTGCGACGGTAATATATTCTTATCACATGACTCATTTTCTACAACCAATGTATAGTATGACAATTGCCAAGACTACAGAAGGAGAATAGACACGTCAATGACCGGACGGGAAGCTTATAATTTTGTGAAAAAATGGGACACGTGGGAGGTTTGAACATGGATCTTCCGCTCTGCAGCCCGACACTGTGGACACACAACGACGACGCTGCACATTTTCAGCTTGGACGGTTCACTATTTCATTTTTCACAATGCAGTACACCTCCTTCCCCTCTTCATGTTTGATCTGTGTTCAGTTTTTGACGGACTATCCACTGGGGCATTTAACTACTACATGCGATGGGGAGTTTCGAACCTCTTCGACTTGTGATATTATTCGAATTATATTTTCTCGTCTGTTATGAATGCTTTGCTTCTACAATGTCGGTAACTAACTGCCACCTGCAGACTTAAATGTCTTTGCCTTTTAAATTACATTTAAATAAAATTTTACGAACTTTTGAACACAACATACAGTTTTGACAGTGTCTTAATTATTCTTGTAATTTTTTGTTTGCTTTGATCCCAGGCGCAGTAAATTAATTTATTCATCTGATTACCTCGAAGTGGATCATAGATACACCTCCAGGTAACGGTCTGGTGCGGAGGCCAAATTTCACTGGTGTGGAAAACTTAAGAACGAAAGTTACTTCCACATATTGTGACACCGACAAGCAACACAGGTCGACTAAAGCTGGACATACAAAGAAAGAACTACTACGGCATAGTACAAAAGGTAGCATTAGGCGAAGAGAAATGACACTTTTCTTCAGAGGTAATAACTACATCGAAGTCACCGCGATTATGATGGACCCCGGGACTTTACAAACGGTGGTACAGGGTTCTTAATGATTACCAAGAAGTTAGTGATATTTGCAGTTGGTCATCACTGTGCCCACAGTACTGCTCTTCTTTTTCATTTAAATGATTTAGTGTAGAAAAAGCAAAGAAACTGCAGTAATCTTATGTATTGTTGATTTTAGTTTAGTTAATATGAAAGTGTGAATTTTGCTTTAGTGGGTTCAAATGGTTCAAATGGCTCTGAGCACTATGGGACTTAACTTCTGAGGTCACCAGTCGCTTTAGTGGGAACTGTTCCCTTGCTTTACCTTTTTCCCTTCCTTTCAAGCGAGTTACGTTATCATCTGTTTTCCCATGTCTTTTGTGATATTTGATATTTGTACTGCAGGTGTCAAAACATGGCCAATGACTGGAAACTATCGTATCGTAAATAAAGATATTACACAAGAGCTTTAAGTTGTCTAAAGCTGTAATTACGTATGCTTACGGGCGTCACACTTGCGACATACGCCTGTTTGACCATTTTAGTATTCGGACGCCAAGTTAGCACGGTCGTCAACAGACAAAGTTACTTGACTAGAACACGCTTCGTCTGCTTGACCGGCATCTGCGTGTGTGCGCGCCCCTCAGTACCTCGTATCACAGGTCAAGTGCCTCTCACATCGCCATAATCCCACCTCGAGGTCCCGCGTCTCAAGTGTTATCTTGGCCGCAGCTCTCGACAAAACAAAAACACTGTCCAGTGCTTCAGCACTGGCGCTCTCTCCCTACGGAACACTCTAACCTTGACACCGTCCTAACCCTCGTTGAATTTAAGAAAAAGTCGAAGCACTTCCTTTTTCTATAATTCCTCAATCTGTTATTCTGCTCTTCACAGATATATGTAACCTATGTTTTTCCTAATGCTCTTTTCAGTTTTACTCTTGGTGTCATTACCATTTCTAAATGTTGGAAAACATAATAAAAATAGATCTAGTATAACACATGTGCAACAGAGAATGTGAAGCTGACACTCGGGTGGTGCCTGCATAGAAGTGAGAGGTGGGTTACGGATCTGAGTCGGACAGAGCGCCGGCCAGTGTGGTCGAGCGGTTCTGGGCGCTTCAGTCTGGAACCGCGCGACCACTACGGTTGCAGGTTCGAATCCTGCCTCGGGCATTGATGTGTGTGATGTCCTTAGGTTAAGTTAGTTAGGTTTAAGTAGTTCTGAGTTCTAGGGGACTGATGACCTAAGATGTTATGTCCTATAGTGCTCAGAGCCATTTGAACCATTTTCGGACAGAGGATAAGAAACTGTTACACTTGCCTAATATCGAGTAGGGTCCCCGTGAGCACGCACACGTACCGCAGCAGAATGTGACGTGGGCTCGACTAATGTCTCAAATACTACTGGAGGGAATTGACACCATGAATCCTAGAGGACTGCCCTTAAATCAGTTAGAGAACGACGGGGTGGAGATCTCTTCTGAACGGCACTTTGCGAGACATTCCTGATATGCTAAATAATAATGCTCTTGTCCGGGGGGTTTGGTGGCCATCGGAACTGTTTAAACACAGAAGAGTGTTCCCGGAACCACTCTGTAGCAATTCTGGACGTTTGGGGTGTCGCACTGTCCTACTGGAATTGCTCAAGTCCGTCGGAATTCACAATGGACATGAATGGACGCAGGAGATCAGACAGGATGTTCAAGTACGTATCACCTGTCAGAGACGTATATAGACTTATCAGGGGTCCCTTATCACTCCAACTGCACACGCCTCACACCATTACAGAGCCTCCACCAGCTTGAACAGTCCCCTGCTGACATGCAGAGTCCACGGTTTTTTGAGGTTGTCCCCATACCTGTACATGTCCACTCGCTCCATGCAATTTGAAATGAGACTCGTCCGACCTGGCAACATGTTTCGTCATCAACAGTGCAATGTCGGTGTTGACGGGCCCAGGTGAGGCGTTAAGTATTGTGTCGTGCAGTCATCAATGGTACACGAGAGGCCCTTCGGCTCCGAAAGCTCTTATCGATGATGTTAATGGCCCAGCACTGAAATCTGTAGCAATCTGCGGAAGGGGTGCACTTCTGTCACGTTGAACGATTCTTTTCAGTCGCCGTTGGTCCCGTTCTTGCAGGATCTTTTTCCGCCAGTAGCGATGTCGGAGATTTGATGTTTTACCGGATTCCTGATATTCACGGTACACTTGTGAAATGATCGTTTGGAAAAATCCCCACTTTATCGCTATCTCTGAGATGGTGTGCCCCATCGCTCGTGCGGCGACTATAGCACCATGTTCAAACTCACTTAAATCTTGATAACCTGCCATTGTAGAGTCAGTAACCGATCTAACAACTGCGTCAGACACTTGTTTTTTATAGGCGTTGTCGACCGCAGTGCCGTATTCTACCCGTTTACATATCTCTGTATTTGAATACGCGTGCCTATACGTTTCTTTGGCGCTTCATTGTATAAATCGGTAAATAAGTAAATACATGTGTGATCTTGGACAAAACGTCGGTACGGTCATATAGGCCCTTGATAATGTGCCACTGTAGCAGCAGTAACCGATCTAACAAATGGCTCAAATGGCTCTGAGCACTATGGGACTTAACATCTTAGGTCATCAGTCTCCTAGAACTTAGAACTACTTAAACCTAACTAACCTAAGGACACCACACACATCCATGCCCGAGGCAGGATTCGAACCTGTGACCGTAGCAGTCCCGCGGTTCCGGACTGTAGCGCCTAGAACCGCACGGCCAAACGGATCTAACAACTGAGCCACACACTTAATAGGCGTTGCCGACCTAGCGCCATATTCTGCCTGTTTAAATATCTCTGTATTTCAATATGCGTGCCTATACCAGTTTCTTTGGAGCTTCAGTGTGAATTAATTAAAATGCATAAAATATTGTTAGAACTACGTAGCTGTGCTCGAATGACTGTACTTCCACTCAATCTCAGCACCAGTACTGTGCACGCCCGCAGAAGTTGAAGATTACAGATGTCGACTATGAACAATCTGGCATACTATTCGAACATCACCATATAAACAGCAACAAATAACATGCGTAGAATGGTTTTGACAAGTTTTTCAGAGGCCTTGGTGCATTACATGCAATTGCAGTTTTATAATTTAAACAGTAATCGTAATTCCAAAATGGCGCATGATACGCTGATACTGTGCGTCATTGAATTCTGCAAACAAAACTCATGAGGATTAACGTGTCACAATTTTTATTCTCTGGTACGACTCTCTCTCTCTCTTTCTTGGGCCTTGTCCCGCGGATCTGCAGGATCGGTCATGGTTAATCGGATGTGGCATACTAATTTAAGGGGTGGCCGGATGCCCTTCCTGTCACCACCCCATACCCCCCCCCCCCTCCGGGACAGAATTAGCGCACCCCAGTTGTCTGCGTCTAGTTTAAGCCACGGAAGAGTGCGAATGTCTGCGAGCCGCGTAACTGAGGCGGAACGTGGGGACCAGCCCAGTATTCACCTAGCGGGATGTGGAAAACCGCCTAAAACCACATCCAGGCTGGCTGGCACACCGGCCCTCGTCGTTAATTCGCCGGGTGGATTCGTTCTTGGGCCGGCGCTCCTACCCGAATCCAGAAAGCAGCTCGTTAGCACTCTAGGCTATCCTGGCGGGTTATTCTCTGGTACGACTATTTGCCATAATTTAGTTAAGTTACTGTTACGGATTTTTAGATCGTAGTTTTAATCGTAAATCGATAACCTACATATCGATTTTATTGAAGCATCAAAGTGCATCATGTGATGCTGTTATCAGGTTTTCAGATTAATATCATTAATTGATATTTTTGTATCCCGAAAGGAAGTGAGACGAATCGATTAGCACGTGAAGTGTTTGGAGATACCTTGAATCGCTCTATAATAAAAAAATAATTAGTGTGGCTCAATGTCCAAGTGCAACTCTTTCTACTGGACGCCGCTTCGGCTACTTGCGTCTCCCTAACCTACCCCAGTTACCCAACCTGAGAAACGGGATCTACAGTTTACCGCAGAATGCGAACCACGTGCCGTTTCCGGCGACTCCCCGTACTGTTCACAAACGAAGACTAATAAGGGGAACCCGTCTAAACATCATCTTCGATTTCGTCCAAATTCGAAATTTGCAGAATGTACAGGGATTGACCAAAAACGATAGTGGCTGAACCGGGAGCTGCAGATAGCCATGCGTTTAGAAAAAAAAATTACATATTTGACGCAGATCGATCGAAACATGAGCCATTTATGTCAGCATAGTTTCAGCCAGCGGATGGCAGCGGGAAAAGAATATAAACGGTAATCAGACGATCGTGGATTTGAGTCGCTCGGGAAAATCTTTTCCTTTCATTTTCAGTTTTTCTTTTACTTACAAGTAAAGATAAACCGAAATAAGGCTCACTATATTGTATCTATTAATATTTTCATGCGTGAAGAGGGAAGACGAAGGATAATCTGAGACCGCAAATAAATTTCCAAGGAAAGATTGTACTTACAGCGTCGATGAGGACTGTGCACATACACACATCAATAAAGTTTTTCATCTACACGGTTCCCAGAACTCCTGAAGATAGACGCTGAAAGTGGATGTTGTATCACAGACACAGTCCCTTTGAGTGTTCGGAGATGTTACTATACCCGCGCAAAGATGTAAACAACCATGCCTGAGTAGGGGGTCCGTCAGCCGATCAGTTCCAGTCATTCCACCAGGAAGGAGGTGCACAGCTCGAGTTGTATGTAGTTCAACCACGCCTAGACGCCTCAATACCGCGGTTCGATCACGTCCGAATTGCTACTTTGTGCCAGGAAGGGCTCTCAACGAGGGAAGTGTCCAGTTGTGTCGGTGTGAACCAAAGTGATGCTGTTCGGACATGGAGGAGATACAGAGAGACAAAAAAGGGCTACTAATGCAGTGGATGACCGCTACCTACAGATTATGGCTCGGAGGAACCCTGACGGCAACGCCACCATGTTGAATATTACTTTTCGTGTAGCCACAGGACGTCATGTTATGACTCAAACTGTGCGCAATAGGCTGCATGACGCGCAAGTTCACTCCATGGCGAGGTCCATCTTTGCAACCAAGACATCAGGCAGCGTGATACAGATGGGCCCAACAACATGCCGAATGGACCGCTCAGGATTGGCATCACGTTCTCTTCACCGATGAGTGTCGCATACGCCTTCAACCAGACAATCGTCTGGGACGTGTATGGAGGCAACCCGGTTAGGCTAAGACACATTGTCCAGCGAGTGCAGCAAGGTGGAGGTTCCCTGCTATTTTGGGATGGCATTATGTGGTGCCGACGTAAGCCGCTGGTGGTCATGGAAGGCGCCGTAACGGCTGTACGATACGTGAATGCCATCTTCCGACCGATAGTGCAATCATATCGGCAGCATATTGGCGAGGCATTCGTCTTCATGGAAGACAATTCGCTCCCCCATTGTGCACATCTTGTGAATCACTTACTTCAGGATAACAACATCGATCGACGAGAGTGGCCAGCATGTTTTCCAGACATGAACGCTATCGAACACGCCTGTGATGGATTGAAAAGGGCTGTTTATGGACGACGTGACCCACCAACCACTGTGAGGGATCTACGCCGCGTCGCCGTTGAGGAGTGGGACAATCTGGACCAGCAGCGCCTTGATGGAGTTGTAGATAGTATGCCACGACGAACACAGGCATGCATCAATGCGAGAGGATGTGCTACCGGGTATTAGTGGTACCGGTGTGTACAGCAGTCTGGAACAACACCTCTGAAGGTCTTGCTATGTGGTAGTACAACATGCAATGTGTGGTTTTCATGAGCAGTAAAAAGTGCGGAAATTATGTTTATGTTGATCTCTATTCCAATTTTCTGTACAGGTTCAGGAACTCTCGGAACCTAGTTATACAAAACTTTTTTTGGTGTGTGTAACTTCCCAGAAGGGATTGTAATTAAAGCACCCGATCATCAGATAAGTGGAGAATTGTTATTCGTCGACATGAGCCGAAATATTAATTTCAAAGTCGCGTATAATAAAATATTTTCACTCCCACGTTCTCTTTCCAGATTGCTTTTAACCAGCATCAGAAACCATATGCTGTATACCGTTTGAAGGTTTTTGAAAGACGATTCTTGTGTTATAAATGCTCCATCCGTGATGCATGTTCTTTATACGCTACAGGCACGCAAAGTTTGTTATATTTGCAAATATTTGTAAATTAATAAAAATGCATAGGATATTGCTACAACAGCATAGCTGTGCTCAAATGACAGTACTGTGCATGTACACACACAGCCCCCAGAAGCTGAAGATTACAGCTGTCTACTACAAACAATTTGGCATACAATCGATTTATAACCGAAGCCCGGACCATTGAGGGCAAAAGTAGCTTTTATGAGACAAAGTAATCCATTAGTCCAGAGCACAATATGCTGTAAACCTTTGCAGAACGTTGTTGTCAGTAGTGCTCAGGTGGTCAGCGTACGTTTGCTGGGTACGGGCTTCGCGATCCCGAGGTTCCTGAGGTGGGGACTGTTACGCGCCGCCAGCGTTCTGTCGCTATAAACTCTGGGCATGCTTCAGCGACCACGCTGCGGTGCAGAGATAGAACGTTGTGTGTCACAGGGAACAGGCATCTTGATTTGACCGCTCGGATAGCGAGGATGGTGAAAACCTCTATAAAAACCCCTCAGTCTCAAGCTGTGTTGTGCGCTGAGAAGATATATGCCTCTTGAGGTGGAGCAGTCGATAGCGGGCAACCTCCGGGGAACCTGCCGCTCCTCAGTTGCATAAGGCTTACCTAGGCACGTGAGACTCTGTCTGGATGGACTTTTATTTCCCTAACTACTCGTAAGAGTGAGATGGATCGAAATTTTCTTTTACCTATCCAGTGGAAAGTGTGTGCCGCTGGAACGTACCAACGGACAGCCTAGCAAGAGAGCTCGTGTAACCAGTCGTCCTGATTCTGGGATTATATAGACTTCTTCAGTGTACAGTATGATAATGCATACTCCACATGATGGAGCTCGTTGCTCCGCTCCTCCAAAGTGTGTAAACTGCCATGGGGATCAGCCTGTCTGGCCGGCCGGCGGGGGCGAGCGGTTCTAGGCGCTGCAGTCTGGAACCGCGCGACCGCTACGGTCGCAGGTTCGAATCCTGCCTCGGGCATGGATGTGTGTGATGTCCTTAGGTTAGTTAGGTTTAAGTAGTTCTAAGTTCTAGGGGACTGATAACCTTAGAAGTTAAGTCCCATAGTGCTCAGAGCCATTTGAACCATTTGGATCAGCCTGTCTCGCGTAGGGACTCCAGTGTGTTCCCAGAAGAAAGGAAGATACAGGAGAGTAAAACATCGAAACGCAAGCCATATGGTGATGCCAAGAGGATCTATAAGACCATGCAGCCTGCCATATTCACTAAATATTTTGCTTCGGCCCTTAAAAAGCCTATTTCGACAGCCAACGCTTGTACAGGGTGTCCAGAAAAGGACTCCCTGATTTCAAAATTAAATATCTCGAAAACAAAGATCGATAGAGGAATGCAGTAAACAGTATGTTTATTGTGAAAGCTGTAAGAAGTTTATACAGCAGTTTGAAATAATAGTTACAAAACCTGCTAACAGATGGCGCTGTAATCGCCATACGTAATGCCTAGTATAAATAGTGAACCGAAGCCCAGAGCGATCAGTTCCACTATTGAAACGTGAAAGGAGGTTAGCGTACCGAAGGAAGAAATTAAAACCATGTACTCCATTGAATAACGCGTTTTTCTGGTGCTAGAGTACCACAGGTTAGAAGAGAGTCCTACGGCAACAAGGCGAAGTTGCCAAGCACGATTTAATCTTCCAAAAGGACTCGATGCGAAAACCATTCGTACGCTCTTCGCAAAATTTCAACGAACAGGCAGCGTAACTGATGATCTAGTGGGGCATGTTGGCCGCAAGCAGCCGGCCGAAGTGGCCGTGCGGTTAAAGGCGCTGCAGTCTGGAACCGCGCGACCGCTACGGTCGCAGGTTCGAATCCTGCCTCGGGCATGGATGTTTGTGATGTCCTTAGGTTAGTTAGGTTTAAGTAGTTCTAAGTTCTAGGGGACTAATGACCTCAGCAGTTGAGTCCCATAGTGCTCAGAGCCATTTGAACCATTTTTTTGGCCGCAAGCAAACCGCTGTTACGCCTGAAAATATCGCCACAGTTTCTGGAATTATTCAGCGAAATCCAATGTCATTCGTCCGTAGAATTGCATCTGAGACTGGTTTGAAGCGTTCCAGCACACAGAAAATACTGAGAAAGAGCCTACACATGTTTCCATTCAAAATTCAAACGCACCAGGCCATACCCGTACGAACTGTGCAACAAAGGGTTGCCTTTGCTAATCAGATGCCCACAATGATTGATAGTGAAGGATTTGATGTTGGCTGCATCTAGTTTACAGATGAAGCACACTTCCACCTGAATGGATACGTGAATAAGCAGAACTGACGATTTTGGGGTTCCGAAAAGCCATATTTGTGTGAAGCGAAACCCCTGTATTCTCCTAAAGTTACTGTGTGGGCTGCAGTATGCAGCAGAGGCATTATCGGACCTTTTTTCATTCGAGAAACGGTCACTGGCGCACGTTACGTTGCAATTTTGGAACAATTTGTCGCCACACAGCAAGCGTTAGAGGATCGGCCAGGTATTGAATGGATTATGCAAGATGGAGCCCGACCACATCGGACCGAACAAGTGTTTCACTTTCTTGAGGAATACTTCGGGAATCGAGTCATTGCTTTGGAATACCCCAAATTTACTGGTGCATTCATGGATTGGCCTCCGTATTCGCCGGATTTGACTCCCTGTGACTTTTTTTTGTGGGGCACAGTGAAAGACATGATCTACCCGAAGCATCCCGCCACGCTGGACGAGCTTGAATCGGCGATCTCAGTGGCATGTGAATCCATTTCGGTTGAGGCACTACGAAATGTGATGGAGAACTTCATTCTTCCTTTGCGCCACCTCTGTAGTGTCAATGGTGAACATTTTGAAAACATTGTGATGTGATTGTTTGCAAAGATTGTTTTCATACTATCATTTCACTTATGTATGCTGATATGAGCTGTACAGCGTACATCGCCATCTGTTAGCAGCTTTTGTAACTATTATTTCGAACTGCTGTATAAACGTCTTACAGCTTTCACAATAAACATACCGTTTACTGCAATCCTCTATCGATCTTTGTTTTCGAGGTATTTAATTTTGAAATCAGGGAGCCCTTTTCTGGACACCCTGTATGTAAAAATGGTTGATAGTGTCGGCAATAGTACCCGCATTTTCCAAGCTGCTGTTGTTTCAGAGCCCATTGTCCTCCCGAGGACGCCAGATAAAGCAACAGTTGCCACAACTGCAGAGCTCCGTGCTATTGCAGGGAGGATCAAGTTGGACTTCAGATCCAACAATTCTGAGTTCTACAAGTATCTTTTCTCCATGTGGGAACTGGAATTGGCACTGTCTGCGAATCGTGATACTTCATCCTGTGACGACCAACTCCGGTACAGCTTGCTTCGACTTTTGCGAGCAGAGTCAAAGGAAATCCTCCTCAAATGTTTCGATCTCGTATGGCTGACGTACAACTTTCTCAGCTCGTGAAGAGAGGCAGTTTTGAAACCTCTCCTCAAACCAGGAAAGGATCGCACATGGCTTAATAGCTTAGTAGTTACCGGAGTGTCGCCTTAACGAGCTGTGTAGGAAAGACCCTGGAGCGAATGGTTAACCGTCGTCTGGTCTGGTTGTTAGAGACCAGGCAACTCCTTGTGCGCTCTCAGTGTGGGTTCCGGAGATTTCGGTACACTGTCGACAACCTGACGCCACGAGAGGCGCTCACCAGGCTTTCCTACGTAAACATCGCTGCCTCGCTGTATTCATTGATATCAGTAAGGCATCCAACACTACTTGGAGACACAGTTTACTCGTGCAACCCTACATTCAGGCTTTTGTGGCGACCATCCCATCTTCATACAGTCTTTCTTGTCTAAGTGATTTTCTAGGACCCAAGTTGACAACGGTCTGCCGGATCGTTTTGAGCAGAAGAATGGTGTTCCTCAGAGCAATGTTTTAAGTGTTACCATCTTTGCCATAGCCATGAACAGTATCACGTCTAAAGTAAAAAGTCGTATACAATGTGGACGATTTCACTATTTTCTGTTCGCCTTTCAGTGTTGCAGCAGCGACTCGTAAGTGGCAACTTACAGTGCGCAGATTAGAGGAGCGGGATGCGAAGACAGGTTTTCAGTTTTCTGCGGATAAATGTGTGTGCGTTCATTTTAAACGTTCTCGTCGTATTTTTAATTTATCTGACTTGCATATGAAGGGGACTGTTTACATTTTGGCGATTCAGTGATGTTTCTGGGCCTCTTTCTACACTCCAAACTGTCGTGGTTACCATGTTTGAGAGACACAAATGCTAGAACCCAGAAGGACTGAAAATCACGAAGTGTCTTATCCATAGGTTCAAAAGGCCCTGAGCACTATGGGACTTAACATCTGAGGTCATCAGTCCCCTACAACTTAGAACTATTTAAACCGTGGCCGGCTTAGCGATAGGTCTTGGGGGGCAAACACGCTGCGTCTACTCCAGTCTTATAGGGGTTTTCTGCGTTCAAGTATAGACTATGGATGCACAGTGTATCGGTCAGCGAGACCTTCTTACTTGAAGATTATCGACGCTATCCACTATGAGCGGATTAGGCTCGCCACAGGACCAGCCGTGTAGCCAGTCTCCGCGCTCACTATCCGGCGGTAGTTAAACATGGTGCGTCGGGCATGTAAGTTCCCTGCAGCTCTGACCTCACCTGCATACCATATTGTTGCTCATCCACCTCTGGAACGCCTTTTGTCCAGTCGTCCATGAGCGAAAAGGCCATTTGGGATCACTTGGTGTGGTGAACGTACAACCTCAATGCCAGGGTTTTAACCGTCTGCTACCCTAGTTACTGCAGAGATTAATTTAAGATTTAGGGCAGTACATGAGAGATTGCACTCCTGCTTCTGTTTTTATGCGATATTCTAAGCGATCACCACAACTATTTAGTTGTCTTTACGGATTGGTCTCAACAGTGGGACTCCATTGCTTGTTCTGTTGTTTTCCCTGATTCTTTCCTCAAGGTTCGACTGCCTCGAGACTTGACTGCCTTCGACACGGAATTACATGCGGTCTTGTGAGCACTGGAGCAGATGAGATGTGCTCCAAGTGCTAAACTCCTTGTCTGTTCCGTCATTTTGAATGTCGTTCACTCTCTACATCGTTTGTACACAACAGATAATGTAGTCTAGAAGATCCAAGACACCCTCCTCCAATTACAACGGCTGGGGAAGAAGCAGTCTTTCTGCTGGGTGCAAGGGCAGGTGGCTATTGCGGCGAACGGATGGCTGGAGTTAGCAGCCAAGGAGGCGTGTCGTAATGGTCAGTTATTTCAGTGTACCACCGCCTTGCATGCTATCTTCTCTCTGATTAGATACAAAGTCATTTGTCACTGGGAAGACGAGTGGCTGGAGGTGACAGACCAGAAGCTGCGCGTAGTAAAGCCCACTACGCGGCCGTGGCGTTCCTCTCTACAGCCACGAAGACTGGATGAGGCCCTCCTTACTCGTCTTCGTGTAGACCACAGCCCTCTGACGCATGGGTTCTTGCTCCGGCGCGGCGACCCTCCAATGCGTGCTGCTTGAGGGATACAGATCACCGTGTGCCACATTCATTAGACGGTGTTTTGTTTGCGGAGCACAGGACAGTGGCAGATTTGCCGGCAGATCTGCCCTCTATTTCAAGTAACGTTCCAACGAATGTGATGAGACTTGAAAGGTTTTGTGATTTCTCCATCATGTTTCCAAAAATTTTAGGGAGATGTTGTTAATGTGTTAACCGGGTGACTTGATCCTTTTAGTAAGTGATCAGCCTGTCACATATCCTTGTGCCGTTGTTTTAGCTCTTGTGTCCTTATCCTTCTGTTTTCTACCCAGGTGTAATACATTGATTACTTCTCCTTTGTTTTATGGCACGTGCTATTGAGTGATTGTGTGGATCAACGCGAGTGAAGTGGGAGTGAGTGCATGAGTGTCGTTTTGAAACCTGCATCCTCACTGTGTGCAATAATTTTAGCGATTTTATACACATTCGTTTCTTTCTGAAATCGTCGCTGTTGAGCGTCCATAGTCAAAACACACACACAAACACACACACACACACACACACACACACACACACACACACTAATCTCAATACGTAGACACGTATGCCTACAAGAGAGTACTGGCTCTTTTGGACGGAGGACTCAAAACATGGTAGATGGATACGCATCAAAGTATTTTCAAATGGGTGTGGATTCTTACGGAACTTAACTGCTAAGGTCTACATCTACATCTACATCCATACTCCGTAAGCCACCTGACGGTGTGTGGCGGAGGGTACCTTGAGTACCTCTATCGGTTCTCCCTTCTATTCCAGTCACGTATTGTTCGTGGAAAGAAGGATTGTCGGTATGCCTCTGTGTGGGCTCTAATCTCTCTGATTTTATCCTCATGGTCTCTTCGCGAGATATACGTAGGAGGGATCAATATACTGCTTGACTCCTCGGTGAAGGTATGTTCTCGAAACTTCAACAAAAGCCCGTACCGAGCTATTGAGCGTCTCTCCTGCAGAGTCGTCCGTAGCGCTTTCGCGATTACTAAATGATGCTGTAACGAAGCGCGCTGCTCTCCGTTGGATCTTCTCTATCCCTTCTATCAACCCTATCTGGTACGAATCCCACACTGCTGAGTAGTATTCAAGCAGTGGGCGAACAAGGGTACTGTAACCTACTTCCTTTGTTTTCGGATTGCATTTCCTTAGGATTCTTCCAATGAATCTCAGTCTGGCATCTGCTTTGCGATCACTCCTAATGCGTACTCCCAGATAATTTATGGAATTAACTGCTTCCAGTTGCTGACCTACTATATTGTAGCTAAATGATAAGGTCATCAGTCCCTAAGCTTACACACTACTTAATCTAAATTATCCTAAGGACAAACACACACACCCATGCCCGAGGGAGGACTCGAACCTCCGCCGGGACCAGCCGCATAGTCCATGACTGCAGCGCCTTAGACCGCTCGGCAAAGTATTTTGCTTCGTTGAAATCTGGGAAAGCTAAAACAGCATTATACGACAAATTTTTTGACTGCTGTGATTAAGCCCTAAGTGCAGGAGAACAAATGTCTTCTGTCAACTTAAGTAGTTCTAAGTTCTAGGGGACTGATGACCTAAGATGTTAAGTCCCATAGTGCTCACAGCCATTTTGAACATTCATTAAAGATAGCGGAAGTTTTCCCTCTGTACGCCGTTTCGCTTGTACTGACTGTAATCTAAACGCAGTACAGTTATTGACTTAGAGATCAAGCTTTATCGTCACAGGGTGCGATACTATGAAGGAAACCGCTTGTAACTCTTTTACTCAGAAGAGACCCACATTTTAGATTTCCAAATGATAGTTTAGATATTTTTATTGTGAAATGTCACTTGTGTCATTTCTGCTCTCAGCCCCTCAACCGTGGATTTGTTTGAAGACAAACAAATCCACGGTTGAGGGGCTGAGAGCAGAAATGGCACAAGTGACATTTCACAATAAAAATATCTAAACTATCATTTGGAAATCTAAAATGTGGGTCTCTTCTGAGTAAAAGAGTTACAAGCGGTTTCCTTCATAGTATCGCACCCTGTGACGATAAAGCTTGATCTCTAAGTCAATAACTGTACTGCGTTTAGATTACAGTCAATACAAGCGAAACGGCGTACAGAGGGAAAACTTCCGCTATCTTTAATGAATGTTCAAAATGGCTGTGAGCACTATGGGACTTAACATCTTAGGTCATCAGTCCCCTAGAACTTAGAACTACTTAAACCTAACTAACCTAAGGACATCACACACATCCATGCCCGAGGCAGGATTCGAACCTGCGACCGTAGCAGTCCGGCGGTTCCGGACTGCAGCGCCTAGAACCGCACGACCACCGCGGCCGGCATGAATGTTCAGGCCTGTAGTTTTTGAAAGTACAGCGATACCGTAATGCGTGTGCTTTTAAGCGTATTTATAGTAACATTTAATGCATGTTTACATGAGTCATATTTTGAAACACCGCTTGTACGCCTTGAGGCAAAATCAGCACATTGACACAATAAATCACAAGATCCTTGAACCTGGCCGTACATCCATTGAATGTGATAGTGATTTTGGTCTCTCTGAAAAGGCGAAGAAGCACTTCGAACACGTATTTACTCCAGAATACAGGATGGAAGCAGTGAAACTGGTCAGCAAAATGTTTTCTGTAGTGGAGATAAATACAGGAAACGTTCTTTCAATTAAAGCCACGTATGTCATAGTAAAGGTAAAAGTTATCAGAGACACAGAAGGAAAAAAAGATCCGACGGGGCAGTACGAGGTTGAGTTGAGTCAGCAAAGAAAGTCCTCTAACATGGCTGTCCAATTATACACTAATCCGTGATGTTGCGTTTATAGCGGCGGATTTTAGGATGCCCAAAATTGGTACCCCATCAATATCTCTTCTGCAGGCTTGCCGTCGAGTGTGAAAAAAAAATTTCAGAAATGGAAAAGGTTTTCCAAGGTGAAGAAGGATGGTTGTCGTGCAGTATTAAGGGGTGTCCCCAAATGCACTCCGCCAGCGCAAGTCTGCGACGTCCGTTTTTAAGGTCAGATAAAATAATTTGATCGAAAGGCTCCAAAACCAGTCTCTTCTCATTGGTAGTGAAAGAGGAAGCACATCCCAAGAAGTCTGCATCAGAATACGTTCCGTTATCCATAACCAGCTATTCTCACCAAATTTGGCGAAATGATGCGTTACGCGTGGTTTACTGCCAAACTAGCCGATGAGAGAGAAATGTTTATGAAAACTAAGTATGTTTTTCTATAGAAACTTCATAACAACCGTGTTATTGCCAAAATGTGGTGTTACTACGTGTGAAAAATGAAGAAAACATTACTGCTTACCCTATTTATACGATGCTTATCACCGCAGTACGTGTAAATCATCACTGTAAAATAGTGAAAGCATTTAGTATCATGTACGAAGTTCTCCTATTCGCCTTACAATCGTTTCCTGGAATTTTATTTGCAATCCCAAATTTTAATTTGCATTTCCTTTTCATGACTATTATGAGAATTAACAGATACAATAATTGAACATTATTGCTGTTTGTTTGCGTATAGGTAACGCAAATACTGAAACTTCCTGGCAGATTAAAACTGCGTGCCGGACCGAGACTCGAACTCGGGACCTTTGCCTCTACCAGAGCACTTGCCCTCGAAAAGCAAAAGTCCCGATATCGAGTCTCAGTCCGGTACGCAGTTTTAATCCGTCAGAAAGTTTCATAGCGGCGCACACTCCACTGCAGAGTGAAAATTTCATTCTGGAAATGTAAATATTGAAAATAAATTAACGTTTCTCCTAGAGAAAATCGAACACACGACTCTGGTGTTACAGGCCTGTACTATTTCCCCTGCGCCAGCACTAACATGAATCACATCAAATGAATTCGCAATTGCGCACAATGACTATCGTCAGCTATAGAATGAAATGACAACGAAAATTTGTGCCGGACCGGGACTCGAACCCGGATTTCCCGCTTATCGCGAGCGGTCGCCTTACCACTTGGCTATCCGAGCACGCCTCACGACTAGATCCAAACTTTCATATGTCATCAACCATGCGTCTTCGAGCTGTGCTCGTACGTCCATTATGTATATTCCCGTGCAGGTCAGACGTTGTACTTGAAAGTCTCTTGCCCGGGGTCGGCAGATAAATACGATATTGCAGAGCCTATGTAATTCTGATTACGATGCAAAGTTCCTTTGGACATGCGTGGCTCATACCTCCCCTGACCCCTGCCAAAAATGTAAATTTTTTTTCTGAACGGTTAGCCATCAGCGGTTCCGACTTCTGCCACTTCCATTTCTGGCCAAGCTTTGCTTATACGGGAAGTGGCAAATAAAAGTGGCCAGGAGAACAGAGTACCAGGGTACAAGAAAACACAACAGAGGAAAGAAAATACAGCACATACCTGACTACAGCAGGTGTTGAATGTGACCACCATTCATCTCTTGGCAAATTTGTTGCCTTGTCAGCAAGGCGCCGAAGGAACTGCTGTAGTCTCATCTGAAATGTTCTGCTGCACTTCTTGAAGGCTATGAGGGTTGTTGCGATGCACTTTAGATGTGAGAAGCCCCCACAAAAGGGAGTCACACACTGACAAATCAGGTGACCTGGGTGGCCAGCTACGGCCGCGACCAGACTGACCTCTGCTGACAACTATTTCAAGCGTGAAGGTTGTGTAAAAGAGACCTAATGTTCGGCCGGCTCTATGGGTAGTTACTCCATTCTCTTGGAAGATGCTCGCTTTCAACTCCTGCTATAGTCAGATCAGTACTGTATCTCCTTTCCTCTGCTGTATTTCTTTGAATCCTGGAACTCTGTCCTCCGGGCCACGTTTATTTGCCCGCCCTGTACCACAAATCTGGACGGAATCGGTGATGATGAGTGGGCGTGGTCCTCTTGTAAGTTAAAACGCAGATTGAAAACTCGGTAACTCTAAGGGGATTCGTGCCCGCGACGTCTCATTTTTCAGACACGCAATTCACCACCAGACCATCATGGTAGTCAGCCTGCACAGTGAGGATGGACCCAGGAAAGTGGCGGCTGGCACTGGGGCACTGTGCGTGACGGGCGTGCTGTGGCGTGAAGGACAATAAGGACGCCAGTTCAGAACCGAGAATATCCTGGCGTAACAGTTGGCGCTGAATGTATTTAGATAATAATGGAGAAGTTAATCATGGCTCGAGTATGAACAGTTTATAAGCTTGTCTATGGCAGATGGGGTAGACTTGTATGTAACTGAAACTTGGCCAACTAAATAAATGCAGGCTGACCCATCCCACTGAAGTTCAAACCTCTGTAGCAGTGGTAGTCAAACTACGGCCTCCCGCCCACTGGCGGAAGTTCCATCTTTAGAGGTGGGCTGTAGCCTGTAGCTGTTTTAAAAACATTATCATTAGATTTTCGTAAAATTTTGACATAAAGTATTTGGAAAGTAGTTATTATCGTATGTTTTAAAGTACTGTAACTCTGCTTTATACACTTAAGAGCTAAAGACACTGATGCAGCTGCCTTTTATCAGGTAGAGCCCCCGCTAGCACGTAGAAGTGCCGCAACACGACGTGGCAGGGACTCGACTAATGTCTGAAATGGTGCTGGAGGGAACTGACACCATGAATCCTGCAGGGCTGTCCATAAATTCGTAAGAGTACGAGACGGTGGAGATCTTTTCTGAACAGAACGTTGCAAGGCATGTCAGATATGCTAAATAATAATGTTCATGTCTGGGGAGTTTGGTGGCCAGCGGAAGTGTTTAAACCCAGAAGAGTGTTCCTGGAGCCACTCTGTAGCAGTTCTGGACGTGTGCGATGTCGCATTGTCCTGCTGCAGTTGCCCGCCTTTCGGAATGCACAATATACATTAATGGATGCACGTGATCACATAGGATGTTTACGTTCGTGTCGCCTGTCAGAGTCGTATCTAGACGTATCAGCGGTCCCATATCACTCCAACTGCACACACCCCGCACCGCTATGGAACCTCCACTAGATTGAACAGTCCCCTGTTTACATGTAGGGTCCATGCATTGATGAGGTTGTCTCCATACCCGTGCATGTCCATCAGCTCGATGCAATTTGAAACGAGACTTGTCCGAGCAGGCAACATGTTTCCAGTCATCAACAGTCCCATATCGATGATGTTTCGTTGAATGGTTCGCACGCTCACACTTGCTGATGGCCCAGATTGAAATCTGCAGCAATTTGCGGAAGGGTTGCGCTTCTGTCACGTTGAACGGGTCTCTTCAGTCGTCGTTGGTCACGTTCTTGCAGGATCTTTTTCAGGCTGCAGCGATGTCGGACATTTGATGTTGTACCGGATTCCTGATATTCACGGTATACTTACAAAATGGTCTAATGGTAAAATGTCCACTTCATCGGTAACTGCTAAGGTCATCAGTTCCTAAGCTTACACAACCTAACCTAAATTATGCTAAGGACGAACACACACTGACCCATGCCCGAGGGAGGACTCGAACCTCTGCCGGGACCAGCCGTACAGTCCATGATACGTTTTCAGCCTCTGGAAATCTTGAATATATGAGGTCGAGGGACTTAATTTTACGCGCATGTGTTGTTGACCCGAAGACAGAGCATATTATAAAAAGGAATGTAATAAATTCCCTTGAAGTAGAAAATATTCTGTCCACAAATCAGCACGGATATTGGGAACGTATTGCTCGTAGCAAAACTCAGCTTGCCCCTTTCTCATACGATGTCCTACGAATCTTGGACGAAGGGCAACAAGTAGATTCCATATTCCTATAAATGCGACAAGCGTTTGACACAGTGTTCTGCTGCAGACTGTTAACGGAGGTCCGAGCGTAAGGAACAGGTTCGCAGACATGTGAGTAGCTCGAAGACTTTGTAAGTAACAGAACCCAGTCCGTTGTCCTGCACGGCGACTGTTCCTTAGAGACAAGTGTATTGTCAGGAGCGCAGCAGCGAATTGTGATAGGACAGCTGCTGTTCTCTACATACAGAAACGTTCTGACGGAGAGGGTGGGCAGCCAACTGGACTGCTTGTCGATGACGCTACAGTGTACGGGAAACTGTAGTCGCTGAGTGACTGTGGAAGGATGCTGACTGACTCAGACATATTTTCTGTTTCGTGTGATGAATGGCAGCTTGCGCTAAATGTAAATATAATGCAAATTAATGCACATAACTAGGCAAAAGAACCCTACAGTTTACAGGATCTTTGATGTGCTGTTTGACACAGTGACGTTGGTTAAATGTTGCAAAGCGATATGAAACGAGCACGTAAGGTCGATACTAGGAAACGCGAGTGGTACACCAGTTAATTAAGAGAATTTTTGGAAAGGGTATTTCATCGATAGAGGAAATGGCGCTTAGAACACTAGTGCGAACCATACTTGAGTGCTGCTAGAATGTTCAGCATCCCCAGCACATTGGGTTAGAGGAAGAGATCGAAGCAACTCAGCAGGTCCGCTGAAACGCGAGTATTATGAAAATGTCTCGTGATCTCAAATGGTAATACAAGGAGATAATACTACGTTCTTTCCCGAACTACTGTTCAGAAACATATCTTCTTTGTTTTCCCGTCTCCTTCTCCTACAGTCAATGTTACACAGCTTATACGACTTAACACCGCCTTCTGCAACTGTAATAGGGACCTTATTAAGACAATGCACCTTCCGCTTTATTTTAAAGCATCCTCAGTGGTCACTGTAACATTATGGCTTTTTCTACAATTATTGTTGCTAAGATCATGAACAGTTCTCATGCTTTAACTTACTGCTATATGCAGTATTAAATTATTATCATCACTTTCTGCTGTTGTTATTTCTTACTTCACCCTTAAAGTTCTTCTATACATGTGTGTTAGTTATTTACCCAGAACTTTCAGTGACTGAAATATATTTACGTTTTTATGTTGTGTAAGGCCACTGCCATCTCGCCATTTCGTATGCTTTGATTTTCGATATTTCAGGATGTGGTCGTCTTTTGTTTTGTTTTGGTCGGAGTGTTGTTGTTCTGTGTGTGTGTGTGTGTTTATATTTTTCGACTTCTGTCTTTGTACGTGTATTTTTCTGTCTTTATTTATTATTATTTTCTTTAATTTAAGATGTAGGGATTTTATCTCTTCGTTTGTGTGTGTACGTATGTGTGTGTGTGTGTGGGGGGGGGGGGATTTTTCTCTTTTTTCCCTAAGGGAAATTAGTATATAGTAACTTCTGTGAATGTAAATTATTACTTTGCTATGGTACAGTGGCGTATGATCTAGGATGGATATATTGCCTAGCTTATCTGATACTGTTTCTGTGATCTTTAGAGAGCTAGTTATTTATAAGGGGCAGTCAAATGAAAACGAGGGTGATGGAAGAAAGTGAGTAATCTCCTGATTATTTCAAAAATTTTCATCTTAACTATTAATACATTTATCCCATTATAAGACAAGATGGTCAATACTTTCATGGAAAAAACCATGATCGTACCCAGACGTGCACCTCTTCATCTGAAGCAAATCAAAGGCCGTCAGTGTCTTTCTTCAGTGCGTCAAAAATAAGGAAATCACATGTGGAGAGAGTGGCATCGTGAGGAGGATTTGTAAGGGCTTACACTTCCTCCGTATAGTTCCGATTTCGGAACCCTGAAGGAAGACATGACTGTCCTTTTATTTGTTTTGGACAAAGTCGTGCACCCCTGGCTACAATCATGATTTTATACGCAGCTGCAAACATTTTTTCATGAAAGTTTTGACCCTCTTTTCTCACAATGAGGTATATGTATCAACAATTATGGCGATCATTTTTGAAATGATAAATACTTTAATTACATTTTCCCATTTCTCTCGTTTTCATTTGACTGCTCCTTATATCTATGAAATGTTTTATTGCTTTCAATAACTTTCGGTTGGTAATGCTTGCTTATTCATTTGTATGTGTTTCTTTTCTATTGCTACGTTTTGGATTTGGAAGGTTTTTGTTGAAGATTTAGGAGATGTACCTTGTTACTAAATCTGATTATATTCATGTCTGTTTCTATTGTGGTAGGGTGGTGGTTCTCTTGTTATATGTATTCTGCAAATGTTGAATGGCTGGCGTCATATTGTCATACTATTTTACGTCCTTTATTCTTCATTTTAAATGATCTGCTGGTCTGTCCTAAATATAGAGCATCACAGTTCTTGCACAGAAGTTGGTGAATGTAAGATTTTTGACATATGTTAATGTAATTCTCCTTCTTCAAACATTTCTATGTTGAGTTGTTCGTTTGCTAAGGTAGTTTTATTCCTTGTTTCTTAAACACGTTACCAGTTCTGTGTCAGTTTGTTTTCATATGTAAAACTGTAGGCTAATTTGATAGGAAGTTGCAGTCTTTTAAATTGGAATGGCAGTTCAGTAGAGATCAGTGGTATTCTGGGAATAAATAGTTTGTACCCTTCGTACTTTTCAGTAATAAATTCGGTTTCGATTATGTTATTCGATAGTTGTTTGACGATCATCTTTGTTCCATTACGAAGTTTTTGTGACTTGAGATTTCTGAGTAGCATGATCGGAGATCCAGTTTTAAGTCGGAGTCAGGGTAATGGCTTTCCTGGTACTTGCCAAGATTGGTCGATGAGTTCGTTTTCAGCAGTGGCTATGTTGCAGAAATCACTGTTGAAGTTAATAACGTCGGTCGTCTAGTCACTAGCATATGTGCTTTCGCCTATTTGTAAAAGCTGTTGAGCAAAATGTGCTGTCGTTTCGTCTTTCGACAATTCAGCTCTCAAAATTTTTGTTAGTCGCAGTAATTGTATGTGTGGTCAGAGATGTGATTTTTATTTAAACATGCATTGCTCTCGTCTGTTGGTGTTGACTTGGGGATAATTGGTAATGTTTGTCGAAAAACTCCTGAGAGTATGAGCAGAACTCCTTCCATCACTTGCGAGTTTCCTCGCAAGTCTTGTGAAGTTCTGTCCATGGCTTTGACTGACTTTTTTATACGCCATTGTGTGTTCGTAGCAGAAGGTAGCTTTGGCTTGCTTTAGAAGTTCACCCCGTCCAGATGCTCTTGAGATTTTACATACGGGAATTGTTCTTCGGCTATATTGAACGGTAGTTTTAGGGCGGAATGAGCAGTCCGTTCTCCTTCCGTAAGTGTGGCTGCAGTGTCGGATGATGCCAGTGCAGGTGCGATGTACGTATCTCCGCCAGCAACAGATTTATTAGAAACGTTTTCCCGGCGCCGCCTGGTGCGTCCAAATAAGTAATTCCACCAGTGTTGTTGTCGATCCGGTCAATGATAACGCTGTAAATTTCCTGTTGGTTGTCAGTGAGGAGTGGTTTGTTGTGGTTGTGAGCGATGTGCTGAAGTAGTTCGTCGATGTTCTAGCTTTTTTCCTTTTTACGTGTTTGTGTTTATTATACTCTTTCGTCGAGTCGTTGTGGAATGTTTCATTTCTTAGGTTGTAATGTTTACTTGTTCTTGCCCGCTTCTCGTATATATACACAGCTGTTTTTTCCTCGTTCTTTTTGCGCATGGAACAAGAAGGGAAATGAGTAGTAGTTGTACATGGTACCCTCCGCCAAGCAACGTAGGGTGCCTTTCGGGGTATGTATGTAGATGCAGATGTAGATTTGATTGCATATGACACAGCCCCTACACCTGTTTCTCAAAAATGTGTTAGTCAGTGGAGGTAGTATCGTAAGGTGTTGAAGGAGAGCCGGTCGCGGTGGCCGAGCGGTTCTAGGCGCTTCAGTCTGGAACCGCGCGACTGCTACGGTCGCAGGTTCGAATCCAGCCTCGGGCATGGATGTGTGTGATGTCCTTAGGTTAGTTAGGTTTGAGTAGTTCTAAGTTCTAGGGGACTGATGACCTCAGATGTTAAGTCCCATAGTGCTCAGAGCCATTTGAACCATTTTTTTGTTGAAGGAGAAGTTATATTAGACTGGCAATAGGGGTGATGCTGTGATTTTGAATGCAGATTCCTTAGCCCGTGGAATCCAGCAGATCGAGATCTGGTTTGTGCGTCCCGAGCATAATTGACCCTAAACCTACACCTTCAACTCTGTAGCGTGTTGCATACACACAAAACCAGCAGGAATTATTAAACACGCCTAGATCGCCACCGGGTTTGCTACCTGGAATAAGCAAAGTTAAGTCAGGATAAGTAAGTGTTTGATTACAGCAATCATGTTCCAACTACAATTTGCTTTTACGAATCACTAATCTTACGCTAATTAGTTGCACTATAATGACTAGGCCAAGAACAGTTTCTGGATATGGAAAAGCAATGCCAGTGGAGCAAGGTAAATGATATGCAATGCTTCACCAATGTTGTGCAGTACTATATTCAAACCTATCAGCCAGCTCACGAGTGTCAGTAAAGAAGTGTTGCTTGTATCCATGAGTATCCGGTAAGAAGTATGTTTCCTGAGTGCTATCGTCTCCAGATTGGTTCGTGTAACTACTGTTTGTTCCAGCCAATAAGGGACCGGTACCTCTGTCGAGGCTGCTTTAGCTTTTAATATCATTTTGTAGTAACTGCAGCTTTGGAAAATTAATAATGTTCTCCGGTAACTTGGGAGGGGGGAGACGGATCTTCTTTGTCTATGTATCTTGAATACATAAATTGCTTTTATAGTAAAGGGGATGCACACCATTTAAATGCAGGTCTCTGTTTGTTGGCAGAAAAATGGCTCAAATGGCTCTGAGCACTATGGGACTTAACATCTGAGGTCATCAGTCCCCTAGAACTTAGAACTAATTAAACCTAACTAACCTGAGGACATCACACACATCCATGCCCGTGGCAGGATTCGAACCTGCGACCGTAGCAGCAGCGCGGTTCCGGACTGACACGCCTTGAACCGCTCGGCCACAACGGCCGGCTTTGTTGGCAGACCCCAGTTTATTTTAGGTGCGCAAGGCTGGATGGATCATTGTCTCGTGCACCCCGGGTGGTCAACGGTATTTAATTAACAAATTAGAGCCCACTGGCATTTTCTGTGACACATCAAAAGCCTTTAACTGTGTGAATCACAGAGTTCTCTTAAGTAAATTAGAAAATTATGGTGTCACTGGAAGTGCTGCAAAAAGTTTCGACTCTTACCTAACTAACAGGTAACCAAGGCTGTCCTTACGAAATACCTGTGCTGTAAAGAATCAGTGTTCATCTGAAAGGGAATTAATTACATGTGGTGTCGCTCAAGGTTCCATCTTGGATCAAGTGCTTTTCCTTATGTACGTACATTAGTGATCTCTCGTCTGTTACATGGCCAGATCCTAAGTTTGTTTTGTTCGCAGATGATACAAACATAGCAATAAATAGCAAGTCAAGTACAGATTTAGAAACTGCTGCTAATCAATTTTTCACTGACGTTAATAAATGGTTTAAAGCTAATTCACTGTCATTAAACTTTGAAGAAAAAACCGCTATATGCAGTTCAGAAGCAGTAAGAGATTTCCTTCCAGCATGTGCATAGCATATGATGACATGCAGATAGAAGAGGTTGACAGTGTTAAATTTCTGCGATTACAACTCGATAATAAATTCAGTCGGGAAGGACATACCACAGAATTACTGAATCGCCTGAGCAAGTCTGTATTTCCAATGCGTATGTCAGATGAAGGAGATAATAACTACCAAAAAAACTTACAGACTTTGCTTACTTTCATTCGATTATGTCATAAAGGATCATATTCAGGGATAAGTCGTCTATCCGAGCAAAAGTTTTTAGAGTGCAAAAGCATGTAATAAGACTCATTCGTGGTGTAAATTAAAAACATTACGCAGAAACCTGTTCAAGGAGCTGGGTATTCTAACCACTGCTTCTCATGATATTTATTCCTTAGAGAAATTTGTTGCAAGTAATATGTCTCTGATTCCAACCAATAGCTCAATTCATCGTATCAATACTAGGAGTAAGAACAATCTACGTAAAGACCTAAAATCACTCACCTTGGTCCAAAAAGGGGTCCAATATTCAGAAAAAAAGATGTTCAATAAATTGCCAGCAATCTTTAGAAGCATGGTTTCATATAAAGCACAGTTTAAAGAGAGTCTGAAAATCTTTTTGATAGACAACTCCTTTTACTGAATATCTTAACAGGGACTGTTAGACCAACTTAAGTAAAAAGTCTCTTAGATTTCAGTTTTGAGAGCACTTGGTCATAACAATTCAGCGTATAATAAATTTATTAAAAATGCATTACTGTGTTTCATTCTGGCAGTGTATTAGTAATTTCCAGTTTACTGTGATGTATTCACATACCTTAACAATGTCCTGATAAATGATCAGGGAAGTGAGTATTATGTTCAAATAGTCTACTTGTTTATGTTATACTTTCTGAAATGTTCCCCACCCACGAGAATTATCTCATTTTTGGGTCTATGAAAGGAAAACTAAGTCTAATCTAATCTGAGTGGCGCCAGCCTGTCGGCGGAATTTGTCCTGTCACTTCCCAACCCTCCATTCCTAAAGGGCTGCTGCTTCTTTAGAGACCCCTGCCAAGCCTGGAGGGCCATTTCCATTCTGCCATCTGCCCTCGCTCTAACCTTTGTCGCAACTACAATCCCTGATACTAAACTCGGTGTCACCACACAATATACCGGCTGATCAAAAAGTCAGTATAAATTTGAAAACTGAATAAATCACGGAATAATATAGATGGAGAGGTACAAATTGACACACATGCTTGGAATGACATGAAGTTTTATTAGAACCAAAAAAATACAGAAGTTCAAAAAATGTCCGACAGATGGCGCTTCATCTGATCAGAATAGCAATAATTAGCATAACAAAGTGAGACAAAGCAAAGATGATGTTCTTTACAGCAAATGCTCAATATGTCCACCATCATTCCTCAACAATAGCTGTAGTCGAGGAATAATGTTGCGAACAGCACTGTAAAGCATGTCCGGAGTTATGGTGAGGCATTGACGTCGGATGCTGTCTTTCAGCATCCCTAGAGATGTCGGTCGATCACGATACAGTTGCGACATCAGGTCTGGGGACCTGGGAGGCCAAGCATGACAAAAGTGGCGGCTGAGCACACGATCATCACCAAACGATGCGCGCAAGAGATCTTTCACGCGTCTAGCAATATGGGGTGGAGCGCCATCCTGCATGAACATCGTACGTTCCAGCAGGTGTTTATCAGCCCGGCTGGGGATGATGCGATTCTGTAAAATATCGGCGTACCTCTCACCCGTCACGGTAGCAGTTACAAAACCAGAACACGCATTTCCTCGAAGAAAAAAGGCCCGATAACGGTAGATGTGGTAAATCCAATCCATACCGTGACTTTCTCGTCGTGCAATGGAGTTTCCACGACAGTTCTAGGATTTTCGGTAGCCCAAATTCTGCAGTTGTGGGCGTTGACAGACCCTCGGAGCGTGAAATGAGCTTCGTCGGTCCACAACACGTTACTCAACCAGTCGTCATCTTCCGCCATCTTTTGAAACGCCCACACCGCTAATTCCCTCCGCTTCACTAAATCGTCAGATAACAGTTCATGATGCCGATGGATTTTGTACGGATAGCATCGGAGGGTGCCAACCAAACAGTAGTGTATGGAATGCCGGTGCGACGTGCTAGTGCACGAGCGCTGACTTCCCCGCGCATAGACGAACCCGCTACATCATTACAAGCAAGTTAGGATAAGTCGCAGTGTGTAGCGAGCAATAATAAGCAGTAAAAGCAAGTTAGGATAAGTCGCAGTGTGTAGCGAGCAATAATAAGCGAATTACTGCAGAAGTAATATCTATGTGTTTTGCGTATCATTACAAGCAAGTTAGGATTTGCTCCATTTATTCTTGAACTGTCTCAGCAGCATTACGCCTTGTGCTCGGTCGGCTACTACGGGGTCTATCGTCTAAACAACCTGTGGCTTCGAACTTCGAAATCATTCTCGCCACAGCTGCATTTGTCATCGGACCTTTACCCGTTCGAATCACCTTCCTATAGCGATGGGATGGTAACGTTGAACTAGCACATTCCCCATTCTGTTAACACAGCTTCACTAAAAGCGCCTTTTCAGGTAACGTCAACATGCTGCGACTGCTGGCGCAACTAATTCTCTCTCTCTCTCTCTCTCTTTTTTTTTCTTTATTGTGATTTCATTCCCCTGCCCCATATGGGCAGGGGAGGGCTGTCAGCAGCACAATCCGCCGCTCTTCAGCCGAGTGACACGACAACTAAAACAAGAAGAAAATGATACATACATAAGGAGATAAAAAAGGGGAACATAAAACAGAGTAAGGGGAGAAAATGGAGGTAAAAATACGCGGACATGGAGATGTTCCTGGGGGACAGTTAAAAAAAATTCACCAGAAAGTTAAAAAACACAGTTGGCGATTCTTAAAACACAGAGAAGACACTGAATGCGCATGCGCAGGTTAAAGGTCGGCCACAGTATTAAAAACACTTCGGAACAACACACTTAAAACCCACTTGGAGCACACACGACGAAGAATAAAACCGTCAGGTGGGACTTGCCAAGGGAAAGGTCAGAGAGGATGGAAAAGGAGGGGAGAGCATGGAGCAGCTGGGGTAGCGGTGGGATGAAGAGAGGAGGGGCGTCAGTGGGTTCACGAAGAGGCAGGAGACACGTGGGGCGGGAGAGGAAGAGGGAAGACAGGGTAGGAGGGAGCGCAGAGACACTGAAAGGACGCACAAGAGATGGAGGGGGAGTAGGAGGGGGAAGGCGCTCAGGAGGAGGGAGGGGGAGGAGAGGGAGCCCTGAGGAGGAGGCAGGAAGATGGGGTTAGAGTTGGTAGGAAGGGTAGATGTCAGGGCGAAGCTCATCATCCGGGAGGGGTAGACGGTGGAAGTTGTGTTGGGAAAGGAGATGGAGGGTGTGGAGATGGAGAGAGGGTGAGACACAATGGTAAAGGTGCGGCAACTGGTTAGGGGTGGAGAGGAAGGGAGACACCAGGGGGTGAGGGGGATCAAAGCAGTGGACAATATATAGTGTGCAGATGTGTTCAAGGAAAAGGAGAAGGTGGGGGAAGGGGATGAGGTCGTAGAGGATGCGCGTGGGGGACGGAAGGCGGATGTGGAAGGCGAGGCGGAGTGCATGGCGTTCGAGGATTTGGAGAGCTTTATAGAACTGGGGAGGGGCGGAAATTCAAGCGACGCTGGCATAACAGAGGATGGGGCGGATCAAGGATTTGTAGGTATGAAGGATGGTGGAAGGATGCAGACCTACGTCCGGCCGAACAGGAGTTTCAGGAGGCGGAGGCGGTTTTGAGCTTTGTTTTGGATGGTAAGGAGATGGGGAGTCCAGGTGAGGTGGCGGTCGAGTGTGAGGCCAAGGTATTTGAGGGTAGGAGTAAGGTGGAGATGACGGCCATAAATGGTGGGAAATCATGGAGGCGGAAGGAGCGGGTGGTGCGGCCTATGATGATCGCTGGGTCTTGGAGGGATTAACATGAAGGAACCACTGGTTGCACCAAGCAGTGAATTGGTCAAGGTGGGTTTGGAGGGTACGTTGGGACCATTGAAGGGTAGGATAAAGGGCTAGGAAGGCGGTGTCATCAGCGAACTGGAGAAGATGAACAGGAGGGGGAGGTTTGGGCATATCAGCAGTGTACAGGAGATAGAGAAGAGGGGAAAGGACAGAACCTTGGGGCACGCCGGCAGAGGGGTAGAAAGTACGGGAGTTGAAATTGTGGATCGTCACGTAGGAGGGACGATGGGAGAGGAAGGAAGCAACGAGACGGACGAAGTTGACAGGGAGAGCATAGGTCTGGAGTTTGAAGAGGAGCCCAGGATGCCAGACACGGACATAGGCGTTCTGGAGATCAAGGGAAACAAAGATACCAGAGTGACGGGAGTTAAGTTGGAGGGAAAGAAGATTGGTAAGGTTAAGGAGCTGGTCGGCGGCAGAGAAGGAAGGCCGGATGCTACATTGGGTAAGAGGAAGGAGGCGGTGCTGGTTAAGGTGGCGGTGAATACGGCGGGAGAGGATGGCCTCGAAGACCTTACTGAACATGGAGGTGAGGCAGATTGGACGATAGGAAGAGGTATTAGAGGGGGGGTTGTTAGCTTTAGGGAACATCAGGACACAGGAAGTCTTCCACAGGTCGGGGTAAAATCCAGTGGAGAGGAGGACATTGTGCAGGGTAGCAAGGACAGACAGGAAGGATGGAGGGGATTCCTTGAGGTGACGGTAGGTGACGCCATCATGACCAGGGGCAGTGTTGCGTTTGGAGCGAAGGACGAGTGTGATGTCTTGTGTGGTGATGGGAGTGTTGATGTCTGAGGGGGGTAATTGATCCAAGTACTGGAAGCTAGGGGCGAGCGGGGGGACAGAGGTGTCAGTGCAGCCAAGGACGGTGGGGAAGAGGGGGTAATCAAAATGGGGATCGTCGGGAATGGAGAAGACGTCGGATAGGTGGGAAGCATAATGGTTAGCCTTACTGAGGTTGTCAGGAAAGGGTCGATTGTCATGGAGGATGGGGTAATGCGGGGTGGGAAGGCTACCAGTAAGGCAGTGGAAGGCTGACCAGTACTTGGAGGAGTTGACAGGGAGGGTTGAGTTGAGGCATGTGCATGTCTGGCCCCAGCCCCGGCGTTTCTTTGCTGTAGGGAGGTTCCGGATATGTCGCTGCAATTGTCGGTGGCGGGTGAGAGTATCCCGGCATGAGTGCGGAGGAAGGAGTGTTAGAGCCTGCGGGATTCACGCAGAAGAAGGACGGCCTGTGGAGGAAACTTAGGACAGTGAGGGTGGATGAGTTTGGAAGGGACATGAGCCTCCACAGCGTCAGTGATGGTCTTCTGAAGGAAGGAAGAGGCACGGGTGATGTCCTCAGGGTGGTGAAAGGTGAGGGGGTGGCTTTCGACCTGTAAGGCAATGGATTCCCGGTAGGCATCCCAATTGGCACGGTGGTAGTCGTGGACAGACTTTGGAGGGGCAGCTGGGCGGGTGGCTGCAGTGGCGGGACAGGTAGAGGAGATGGTGAGAAGGACAGGGAGATGGTCACTGCTGACGGGATCGAAGACATCAACGGCGATGCGACCAAGGAGGTTGGGGGAAGCGAGGATAACATCGGGGGTGGAGTTACTTTCAGGACGGGTGTGCTGTGGGAAAGGAACAAGTGTACCATGGAGGGTGGCAAGGAACTGATGCCACTGCCGAAGGGTGGCAGGGTCACGGCTGTGGATGTTGAGGTCAGCGGCGATCACATAGGTGGAGAAGGTACGGTCAACATGGTAAATGAAGTCAAAGGGGAGAGGAGCTGCGGGGCGGATATAGATAGTGGCACAGGTGATGGTGAGGGAGGGAAAAAATAGGCTGAGGAGAAGGTGTTTGGTCGGGTCATTGAGGAGGGGTTGTGGCTGGACAGGGAGACGCCTGAGGTGGCCTATAGCGACCCCGCCTTGGGCTAGGGGAAGGGGATTGTCTGTGCAGTGAAGGAGATAAGGGGAGGTGCGGACAACATGGTGGGGTTGGAGGAAGGTTTCATTAAGGATGAAGGAGTCAAACTGGTGCATGGAGAGGGTATGCATGAAGAGGTTTTTGTTTGCAGGGAGGGAGCGAATGTCGAGGTAGAGGAGACGATGCTGTTGACGCGCCAGGAGGTTGGAGGTGGGAAGGGTGCGGGAAGGGGAGAGAGGGGCTTAAACGAGGGTGTCTAGGTGGGTGAAGGTAAAGTGGGCCTGGTTGTGGGAGTATGTGGCATAGGTGTTTAAGTGGAAAAGAGAGTGGGCAGCAAGGGAAATTTGCTGGAGTGTGTGGGGGCGCTGGAGTGGTGGATGTTCTGCAGGACAATGGTGAGGAAGCGGATGATGTCTTCTGCTGTAGGGGGAGGGCGGAGGGAATTGTTAGGGTGTATGGGTGGGTCAATGGGGTGAACGGGGACAGTGAGTTCAGGGTTGGTGGGAGGGGGCTTGGCTTTGCATGTGGAGGAATAGGTGGGGTGCGGTTCATTGCAGGTATTGCAGGATGGGGGGGAGGCGAGGTTGGGACACTGTTTAAGGAAGTGGGAGGCTTTACAATGGGGGCAGGTGGGTGGGTTCTTGCAGTTTTTGGTGAGGTGGTCATTGTACAGAAGACAGCACTGGCAGCGGTAGGATTGAGGAGGGGAACGGGACGGGTCAAAAGGGTGGCGGCGGTTGAAAATCAGGGCTCCCTGCGTGAGGAGGTGGTCGATGGAGGAGGCGCTAACACCGATGTACATTAGCACGCCTAAGCAACTATTCGCATAAATGGACACATTAACTCGTTTGTAAAGTAATCAACTGTTTTATACATGGGAGTCAGATTCATTAAAGAACCTATGGTTTACTGGTTTCATACTGATGTGAATGTGAAACGGTACTTGCCTCATTGCACAGTCACATCGGCATAATATTCCTAGCTGTGGCTTGTAGATACGCGTAACCAGATGCTGGTGGGCCAGAAAATTTCCATACAGATATGGAAGGAAAGGAAATTACCAAGAGAAGAGAAAAATTCAAGGAAGATACCTCTGCAGTGGTGGCTCTTGTGTAAGAGCACAAGTGCACGTGAATACCCTAATTTTCTACTCCTTGCGGATTTATTGATTTTTTTTTCAATGTTGGTAAACGTAACACAGGTGCTGAAATCTGAAAAATACGGCACTTAAATATGCCGCGCTACTACTTCTCCAGACTCCGTGAAAAGTGGCAATAGGGTCGTGAGCACACCTGTTGTGCATATGCAACTCGAGTGACGTAATTGCCTTACGGGCTAAATACATACGGATTTCATAAGCAACGTGCCCGGCTCAGATGCGCACAGCCAGCCCCCTTTGATTGAGAGAGTGACGAAATCAAATAAGCGTGACTAGAAGTGAATGAACATTTAACAAGGAAATGTACAGTTAACACAGGTAAGAATATCTGTTTTTCAGCCCGTAAGTAAATTCGCGAACTAATACATCTGTTAGGGATCATGTACATTTGTACAAAAAAACGGGAAAGCACGAAAACTCCCACTTACACAAAAATGTGAAAAGAAGAGCTGCGGAAGCTTGCATATTATTTCATTATTGCCCTAAACTGTACGTAATTACGTACAAAATAACAAAATTCCACAAAAACAATTCTTTCTTTTGTCAGATAAGTTATGCATCTTATTATTATTACTGTTGCTATTATTATTGGCAGTGGATGTAGGTGTATAAACTTGTTGATAAGTATGGCAGTTATATGGGAGATGCTATTAATTTCACTCCCTGAGATTTACCTGAATCTAAAAATTTGTGAACGCCCAGAATGTATACTCACAAGGCGCCACTGTACCTCTGTTTCACGCAAGTATGTGCACCTATGTTTATGAGTGTTACGTAAAAAAAAAAAAAAAAAAAATCACTTACACAGGTCACACTAAACGATGCACGGTCATATATGAGGATCACTCCAAAAGAAATGCACACTATTTTTCTTTTAAATCCATCTTTTATTCTACATGTTTGAAAGTTTTACAGCGTGTAGATACATCCTTTAGGAACAAAATTTTCATTTCTCCACATAATCTCCATCCCTCTCAACTGCCTTACCCCATCGTGGAACTTGCACCTGTATACCCGCACAGTAAAATTCTGGACCAACCTGTTGGAGCCACTGTTTGGCAGCGTGCACATGGGAGTCATCATCTTCAAACCTTGTTCCACGAAGAGAGTCTTTCAGTTTCCCAAAGAGATGATAGTCACATGGAGCCAGGTCAGGACTGTAAGGCAGGTGTTTCAGTGTTGTCCATCCGAGTTTTGTGATCGCTTCCATGGTTTTTTTACTGACATGTGGCTGTGCATTGTCGTGCAACAGCAAAACATCCTGCTTTTGCCGAACACTACTCAGTCGAGCTTGAAGTTTCTTCAGTGTCGTCACATATGCATCAGTATTTATGGTGGTTCCACTTGGCATGATGTCCACAAGCAAGAGTCCTTCGGAATCGAAAAACACTGTAGCCATAACTTTTCCAGCAGAAGGTGTGGTTTTGAATTTTTTTTTCCATGGGTGAATTTGCACGATGCCACTCCATTGATTGCCTCTTCGGCTCTGGTGAAAAATGATGGAGCCATGTTTCATCACCTGTCACAATTCTTCCAAGAAATTCATCTCCACCATTCTCGTACTGTTCCAGAAGTTCGCTGCACACCGTTTTTCTTGTTTCCTTGTGAGACACTGTCAACATCTTGGGAACCCACCTGGCACAAACCGTTTTTAACGCCAACACTTTCAGTATTCTGCAAACACTTCCTTCCCCTATCCCAACGCAACGTGAAAATTCGTTCACTGTGATGCGTCTGTCAGCAGTCATCAATTCGTTAACTCTCTGCACATTGTCTGGAGTGTGTGCAGTACGAGGCCTGCCGCTGCGAGGACAGTCCTCAATATTGCCGTGCCTGCTTTCATCACGTAACCTGCTTGCCCACCGACTAACTGTACTGCGATCGACAGCAGCATCTCCATACACCTTTTTCAACCTCTTGTGGATGTTTCCCACTGTCTCGTTTTCACAGCACAGGAATTCTATGACAGCACGTTCCTTCTGACGAACGTCAAGTGTAGCATCCATCTTGAAGACATGCTGTGACGGCGCCACTCACGGGGACAGGTTGAACTAAGTTTGAAAACAAGCGGGAAGGATGTATCTACACACTGTAAAACTTTCACCCATGCAGAATGAAAACTGTATTTTTACAAAAATAGTGTAAATCTCTTTTGGAGTGTCCCTCGTATGTACCCGGATCAGACTGACGATGCTATTGACGTGTAGCTGTTTACATGTAGCGGCTACTATAGCCAGTTGCAGACGACGCTCGCGGCCGGTGTCACGCGTAAACAGTTGTGGTCCGTTTCATTTTATGCTTTGTTTCTCGGTGAGGCGAATTTATGTTGCTCTGTAGAACGTCTGAAGCTTGCCGTGGAAGTGTGCAAAAAAGAGTGGCTGCTAAACGGAAAGTTCAGCGATCTGCTCATGTTTTGCGGGGTCAGACACGTGAGATTGTGTGTTCCGTGCGGAAATATTTCGAGAAAGAGAGAGACAATTGTGCGACTGTATCGCCTCTAACAAAGGCAGTCCAAAGGACCGTGCAAGAAGATACACAAAAATCCTGTCGTCAACGTTTGTTAGGAAAATACAGAAGAGGAAGAGCCTGGTTCATCCAAACTGCGGACGCCCGGGACAGAGCCACAAGCAACAAACTTGGAATCTTTTTAGCAAGATGGATGTTCGTCGCCACATATATGGATATTACGAAAGGAAAGAACATCCGACTATTTAAAAAAAAAGCTTTGCGTTACTCTTCGCAAGGCGGAGTTATTCAGTGGCAGCAAGACTTCTTTAGTAATGGTTGTCAGAGCCCTCGGTTTTCGGCACAAAAAAAATATTATGGAGAGATGAGATCGGAGCGTGACATTGTCGATTTTTAAGAGATATCGTTAAAGTGAAGTTTGAAGACATTTTGAGGCTCGATGAAACGTGTATAATTGCTGGTCATTCAGTCAGAAAGATTGGAAATTTGTGGTAAGGTCTTATGAGACCAAACTGCTGAGGTCATCGGTCCCTAAGCTTACACACTACTTAATCTATCTTAAACCAACTTACGCTACGGACGACACACACGGACCCATTCCGGAGGGAGGACTCGAATCTCCGTCAGAAAAAATGGAAGTTCTGTTATACCCGTGGAAAAGGGCGCAAGGATTATTGTCTTGCATGCTGCAACTGCATCTGGTTTCGTACCTAACGGTCTCCTCGTTTACAAATCGAGGAAAACAAATGACTACCATGAGGAAATGAACCACGATATTTCTCTGAAGTGGTTCTAAGAGCAACTACGGGAAAACTTAAATCGACCGGCTGTCACTGTAATGAATAATGCCCGGTATTAAGGATAAAGCTTCAACAGTGGCAACGAAAAAAGCCGACATTGTTGAATGGTTGAAACGATACAGTGTGTAAGTTCAGGACGATTTAAATAAGGCGGAGCTCGTGGAGATAGTGGAAAAAAAAACACAGTTTCAACAGTACGCTGTGGACGAGGTAGAGGTAGCTAAAGAATATGGCCACATGGTTCTTAGACTTCCACCATACCAGTGCCACTTCAACACCATCGAAATGATTTGGACACAGATTAAACATTATGTGGCAACAAATAACAAATTGAAAGACTGTTAGAGGAAGCAGTGACATAAATAACGCCAGAGTAGTGGAGTAATGTTGTACACTACACAGAAACGGTTATTAAGGAAACATGGAAAAGTGTAGTAAATTTAGAAACTAATACTGAAAATATAATTATATTAGTTGGTAATTCCAGCGACTGTTCCACGGACCAGATCTCAACGACAGTGTCGAGGAAGAAAGTGATTCTCAATTAAGTGGCATTTAGCCCTTGTTTTGGGTTGATGTTTCATATTTTTGACTGAATGGGGTGTACGACATTTGTACAATAAATCTCATCTCATTAGTAAGAGGTACTCCTCTGTACAAGTACGACGATCTACATGCAAACGTCAGTGATTGGTAAGTACTCAAGAAGTAAGTATTATTTTAATGTTGTTATTACTGTATTCACCTGAACGACTCATATCCATTTCTGTTCATCTTTCGTATCGAATACGACGCGATTCGTTCTGGTTATTGTGAAAGACAATGCGCTTCCCGTCGCATTTGTTGTGCTACAGAAATAATAGGAACACGATATCACTTCATACGGTGGAGTGCGTTTGTTAAGCCACAAAGATATTACGATCCTGTTAAGCGAACTCAGTACAGCACGTCAAAAGGCGGCGTGAGAACGTAGTGCAGTGAGGAACCGCACAGCTGTTGCTGCTACATCCACATTGTGAGCACACGCATCGACGATCCGACGGCTTCGCCTCCTACAATGAAAGACTGTGCGGCACTGTCAACCACTTTGTTATTCGGCCCGGGTATAGACGTTCGGAAAAATTCAGGCATGTGTACACTTGTTCGCTCAAGAGGATCCATTACATCAACGTGTATCCACAAAATCTCACTTTTCGCTGCCTAAATAAATACAGTGAAACTAGTTTAGTTTCATCAGTTAGTTTGATCCATTTACCACTCGAAGATGATGGGGGAACATCAAAATACTTCGTGCTTATCAAGTATAACAGTTGATGTAGAAATACTCTGTACTTTCTAATTTAGCTTTACAGTCGCAGCATTAAAAACAGTCCATTATGGACGAAAACGTGTAAAAATTTGAGCGTAATCTCAAATAATGTTACTTTACTAACATTAATTCCGAAATTAACTAGGAACAAAAAGCACTGTTCGACATAATACGCAAGGAGTCACAGGTTGTCTTCTGTTTTTTAGGGAAGAAAGTTGCCGGAACAGGTTAACCATTCACAAGGTAAACTCTGCTGAATCCTCAGAGACGAGGAAAACATAGTGGACAATTCAGCCTGTTATGCAGGAGTTTTTGAAACTTTTTGGATATGATCCTGAATTCCGAGCAAGAAGTCTAACAATAGTAGCAATGACAACAATGTGGGTAAAGCGCATGTTCGGTGCTTACAGTTTGAGCACGCAAAGTAAGGTGGCTTGGGGAGTACCGAATTAAATGACTATCCACTCACTGATCAAGACTCTAAATTCGCGTGCGTAACTTTGGCGCAAATTTTAATTTAGTTTCAACTCACTGGGAGGGGGTGCGTCGCCGCCTCTGCCCTCCCCCCTTTAATCCGCCCTTGTTTGAGTGTATGTGGCAATGCAACAACCACTGTTGTTTGTCACGTCTTTTAAACCACAAACAAATAGCGCGGAATACACAGCGGTGGCACTTCGAAAAATAACGTATCGTATGCCAAACGAACAGTGTCGCAGACTACATGAACTGCCGCGACGCACTGAGCACTTCCGCGACGGAACGAACAAAGCCCGGATGGGTCGAACGTTGACCCACACGGGGTTCGTACGTTGCACCGAGTGCAGTTCGGCAAACTGTGGCTGGCGCTGGCTCAAGAAAATGGTTCAAATGGCTCTGAACACTATGGGACTTAAGATCTGAGGTCATCAGTCCCCTAGAACTTAGAACTACTTAAACCTAACCAACCTGAGGACATCACACACATCCGTGCCTGACGCAGGATTCGAACGTGCGACCGTAGCAGCAGCGCGGTTCCAGACTGAAGCGCCTAGAACCACTCGGCCACAACCGCCGGCGCAGGCTTAAGAGTTATGGGCACTTGTTGACTACGTGACATACGTTACACAGTAGCGAAGATGAACAAGTGTCCATAGCTCTGAAAGTATGCATTTTAGAATCCACGTTCACTGCACATTTTTCATTGTTTTGATCCATAGTACCACCTATCAAAAGAAAGATACTATAGAGCTTGCAGCAGAGGAGATTTATTTCACAGTACTGAATACGAAGACGTGCTCGTAGCTCTGAAGGACAGCGCTTTAGAGCCCATGTTTACGAGAGATTTATTTTTCTTGTTTTCGTCCGCGCTACTACAACTGAAAGTTGGAGTTTGGCTCCAGCTTATTTGTCCTTTCACTTTTGAATCGTCCTGAATATACACTACTGGCCATTAAAATTGCTACACCAAGAAGTAATGCAGATGATAAACGGGTATTCATTGGACAAATATATTATACTAGAACTGACATGTGATTACATTTTCAAGCAATTTGGGTGCATAGATCCCGAGAAATCAATACCCATAACAACCACCACCGGCCCTAATAACGGCCTTGATACGCCTGGGCATTGACTCAAACAGAGCTTGGATGGTGTGTACAGGTACAGCTGCCCATGCAGCTTCAACACGATACCACAGTTCATCAAGAATAGTGACTGGCGTATTGTGATAAGCCAGTTGTTCGCCCACCATTGACCAGACGTTTTCAATTGGTGAGAGATCTGGAGAAAGTGCTGGCAGGGCAGCAGTCGAACATTTCCTGTATCCAGGAAGACCCGTACAGGACCTGCAACATGCGGTCGTGCATTATCCTGCTGAAATGTAGGGCTTCGCAGGGATCGAATGGAGAGTAGAGCCACGGGTCGTAGCACATCTGAAATGTAACGTCCACTGTTCAAAGTGCCGTCAATGCGAACAAGAGGTGACCGAGAAGTGTAACCAATGGCACCCCATACCATCATGCCGGATGATACGCCAGTATGGCGATGACGAACACACGCTTCCAATGTGCGTTCATCGCGATTTCGCCGAACACCGATGCGACCATCACGATGCCGTAAACAGAACCTGGATTGCCGGCCGGAGTGGCCGAGCGGTTCTAGGCGCTGCAGACTGGAACCGCGCGACCGCTACGGTTGCAGGTTCGAATCCTGCCTCGGGTATGTTTGTGTGTGATGTCCTTAGGTTGGTTAGGTTTAACTACACTCCTGGAAATTGAAATAAGAACACCGTGAATTCATTGTCCCAGGAAGGGGAAACTTTATTGACACATTCCTGGGGTCAGATACATCACATGATCACACTGACAGAACCACAGGCACATAGACACAGGCAACAGAGCATGCACAATGTCGGCACTAGTACAGTGTATATCCACCTTTCGCAGCAATGCAGGCTGCTATTCTCCCATGGAGACGATCGTAGAGATGCTGGATGTAGTCCTGTGGAACGGCTTGCCATGCCATTTCCACCTGGCGCCTCAGTTGGACCAGCGTTCGTGCTGGACGTGCAGACCGCGTGAGACGACGCTTCATCCAGTCCCAAACATGCTCAATGGGGGACAGATCCGGAGATCTTGCTGGCCAGGGTAGTTGACTTACACCTTCTAGAGCACGTTGGGTGGCACGGGATACATGCGGACGTGCATTGTCCTGTTGGAACAGCAAGTTCCCTTGCCGGTCTAGGAATGGTAGAACGATGGGTTCGATGACGGTTTCGATGTACCGTGCACTATTCAGTGTCCCCTCGACGATCACCAGTGGTGTACGGCCAGTGTAGGACATCGCTCCCCACACCATGATGCCGGGTGTTGGCCCTGTGTGCCTCGGTCGTATGCAGTCCTGATTGTGGCGCTCGCCTGCACGGCGCCAAACACGCATACGACCATCATTGGCACCAAGGCAGAAGCGGCTCTCATCGCTGAAGACGACACGTCTCCATTCGTCCCTCCATTCACGCCTGTCGCGACACCACTGGAGGCGGGCTGCACGATGTTGGGGCGTGAGCGGAAGACGGCCTAACGGTGTGCGGGACCGTAGCCCAGCTTCATGGAGACGGTTGTGAATGGTCCTCGCCGATACCCCAGGAGCAACAGTGTCCCTAATTTGCTGGGAAGTGGCGGTGCGGTCCCCTACGGCACTGCGTAGGATCCTACGGTCTTGGCGTGCATCCGTGCGTCGCTGCGGTCCGGTCCCAGGTCGACGGGCACGTGCACCTTCCGCCGACCACTGGCGACAACATCGATGTACTGTGGAGACCTCACGCCCCACGTGTTGAGCAATTCGGCGGTACGTCCACCCGGCCTCCCGCATGCCCACTATACGCCCTCGCTCAAAGTCCGTCAACTGCACATACGGTTCACGTCCACGCTGTCGCGGCATGCTACCAGTATTAAAGACTGCGATGGAGCTCCGTATGCCACGGCAAACTGGCTGACACTGACGGCGGCGGTGCACAAATGCTGCGCAGCTAGCGCCATTCGACGGCCAACACCGCGGTTCCTGGTGTGTCCGCTGTGCCGTGCGTGTGATCATTGCTTGTACAGCCCTCTCGCAGTGTCCGGAGCAAGTATGGTGGGTCTGACACACCGGTGTCAATGTGTTCTTTTTTCCATTTCCAGGAGTGTAGTTCTAAGTTCTATGGTACTGATGACCTCAGAAATTAAGTCCCACAGTGCTCAGAGCCATTTGAACCATTTTTAAACCTGGGTCCATCCGAAAGAAAGACGTTTTTCCGTTCGTGCACTCAGGTTCGTCGTTGAGTACACCGTCACAGGCGCTCCTGGCTGTCATGCAGCGTCAAGGGTAACCGCAGCCATGGTCTCCAAGCTGATAGTCCATGCTGCTGCAAACTTGGTCGAACTGTTCATGCAGATGGTTGTTGTCTTGCTAACGTCCCCATCTGTTGACTCAGGGATCGAGATGTGGCTGCACGATCCGTTACAGCCATGCGGATAAGATGCCTGTCATCTCGACGGCTAGTGATACAAGGCCGTTGGGATTCAGCACGGCGTTCCGTATTATCGTCCGGAACCCACCGATTCATATTCTGATAACAGTCATTGGATCTCGACCAACGCGAGCAGCAGTGTCGCGATACGATAAACCGCAGTCGCGATAGGCTACAATCCGACCTTTGTTAAAGTCGGAAACGTGATGGTACGCATTTCTCCTCCTTATACGAGGCATCACAACAACGTTTCAATGTCAGCACATTGTAGGTGTCGCCACCGGCGCCAACCTTGTGTGAATGCTCTGAAAAGCTAATCATTTGCATATCACAGCATCTTCTTCCTGTCTGTTAAATTTCGCGCCTGTAGCACGTCATCTTCGTGGTGTAGCAATTTTAATGGCGAGTAGTGTATTAAAGGCTCGCGGGAAGCTAATCTCAAGAAATGCTTTATGGATTTTAATGAGGTTTTCAGTAATAGACAACTGTCATGTCCAGTGATGAAAATGTTGATCTTGAGCATTGATACACACTATAAAGTGATTCTCGAGAAACTGCACTGAACATTGAATTACGTCTGGAGTTACCGACAGTACAAGACAATGTTATAATGCATTTCGTGTCTTCGGGAGTCGTCTGTATTTCCTAATAGTCGTCTTACTTTAATTTTCGTCACAGATAAATGGAAAGAAATGTTAAGTTTGGTGGGTACGCATACTATTTTGTGTTTTCTGAATGACCGTTCCAGTGATATTTGAGTGTATTTACAGTCCTATAAACAAAACAGGGACCAGTTATGCTGGTTTTGGGAAACACACAACAAACATTGATAGACTAAGAGCGTTGGTTTCATGAACTGCACTGGCGTCCAAAATTAAAGCAACAAACGGAAATTTTGTTAAGTTTCTGTTTATTTTGCCACAAAACAGTATAATCATGTGTTAGTAAAGTAGAAACTATAGCCGGCCGGGGTGGCCGAGCGCTTCTAGGCGCTACAGCCTGGAACCGCGCGACCGCTACGGTCGCAGGTTCGAATCCTGCCTCGGGCATGGATGAGTGTGATGTCCTTAGGTTAGTCTGGTTTAAGTAGTTCTAAGTTCTAGGGGACTAATGACCTCAGATGTTAAGTCCCATAGTGCTCAGAGCCATCTGAATCATTTTTAGAAACAATACACAGAATACGGAACGTAAATAACTGCAGCATGCATAACGGCAAACAAAAATGTTCTTCGTTTTTCTCCCAAGTTAACAGATTTGCACACGCATTCTGACAACTGGTTAATGTGCTCAGTATGGGGTGTGACCACCTCTGGCACCAATGCAGGCGTACAACAACGGAAATGCTGTGAATGATGCTATCAATCTCATGTTGAGGTAATGACTCCCATTCTTCCTAGAGAGCTGCTCACAAGTCTTGGAGAGGGGTTGGTTGATGCTGGTGTGATGCATCCCGTCACCCTAGAGCACCCCAGACATGCTCTATGGGATTCAAATCGGGAGAGCGAGCAGGCCACGCCACGCGTGCGATATCTTCCGTTTCCAAAAATCATCAACCACTGTGCACTATGAGGTCGAGCATTATCATCCATTAACGCGTAGTCTGGGCCCACAGCACCTCGCAACAACCGTGCGTGAGGTCCCAAGATCTCGTTACGATACCTGGCAGCAGTTCAACCTTGCTGATTCACCCGTACAATTTCATGAACAGGTGGTCAACGTAGTGCCTGCCCACACCATTGGGGATCCTCCTTTCATATCGGTCTCTTTCCATAATGTTAGGGTCCCGAAATCGTGTTCCACGTGCCCTCCAGATGCGAATCCGTCGAGAATCACTCTCCAGGCCAAATCGGGACTCATCTGTGAAAAGAACATTGACCCACCGTTCGGCCGTCCATGCGGAATGTCGACGACTCCACTCTAGATGTTCCCTTCTGTGAAGAGACGCCAGAGGTAAACGGACAGCAGGTTTCCAACAATGAAAGCCACTCTGCTGAAGCCTTCTCGAGAAAATACGTCCAGGCGATGCTGCGAGGACAGACTCCTGTTGCAGTGCAGTAGTAAGGCAGCCAAATAGCTCTCCATTCTTTCTGGTGTCACACGTGATCGGCCCTGCTCAGGTCTCCGGGATATAATTTCGGTCTCTATAAACTGTCGCGTCATCCATGAAACAATAGAACGATTCATGTTAAGCCATCGGGCCTCGAATAAAAGCGACTCTTCTGGTCCAGAGCGTATACCAATTAGGTTCGTTTCGGAGTATGCTGATGCATTAGCTCCATACTTAACAATCATATACAAACGTTCGCTCGACGAAAGATCCGTACCCAAAGACTGGAAAGTTGCACAGGTCACACCAATATTCCAGAAATGTAGTAGGAGTAATCCACTAAATTACAGGCCCATATCGTTAACGTCAATATGCAGCAGGATTTTAGAACATATATTGTGTTCGAACGTAATGAATTACCTCGAAGAAAACGGTCTATTGAAACACAGTCAACACGGGTTCAGAAAACATCGTTCCTGTGAAACACAACTAGCTCTTTATTCACATGAAGTGCTGAGTGCTATTGACAAGGGACTTCAGATCGATTCCGTATTTCTGGATTTCCGGAAGGCTTTTGACACTGTACCACACAAGCGGCTCGTAGTGAAATTGCGTCCTTATGGAATATCGTCTCAGTTATGTGACTGGATCTATGATTTCCTGTCGTTGTAACTGATGGAAAGTCATCAAGTAAAACAAGGTAGTGTTATAGGCCCTTTGCTGTTCCTTATCTATATAAACGATTTGGGAGACAATTTGAGCATTCGTCTTCGGTTGTTTGACGATGACGCTGTCGTTTATCGGATAATGAACTCATCAGAAGACAAAACAAACTGCAAAACGATTTAGAAGAAATATCGGAATGGTGCGAAAAGTGTAAGTTGACCTTAAATAACGAAAAGTGTGAGGTCGTCCACATGAGTGCTAAAAGGAACGCGTTAAACTTCGGTTACTCGATAAGTCAGTCTAATCTCAAAGCCGTAAATTCAACTAAATACCTAGGTATTACAATTACGAACAATTTAAATTGGAAGGAACACATAGAAAATGTTGTGGGGAAGGCTAACCAAAGACTGCGTTTCATTGGCAGGACACTTAGAAAATTAACAGACCTACTAAGGAGACTGCCTACACTACCCTTGTCAGCCGTCTCTTAGAATACTGTTGCGCGGTGTGGGATCCTTACCAGATAGGACTGACTGAGTACACCGAAAAAGTTCAAAGAAAGGCAGCACGTTTTGTATTATCGCGAAATATGGTAGAGACTGCCACAGAAGTGATACAGGAATTGGGATGGACATCATTAAAAGAAAGGCGTTTTTCGTTGCGACGGAATCTTCTCACGAAATTCCAATCACCAACTTTCTCCTCCGAATGCGAAAATATTATGTTGACACCGACTTACATAGGGAGGAACGACCACAAAGATAAAATATGGGAAATCAGAGCTCGTACGGAAAGATATAGGTGTTCATTCATCCCGCGCGCTATACGAGATTGGAATAATAGAGAATTGTGAAGGTGGTTCCATGAATCCTCTGTCAGGCACTTAAATGTTATTTGCAGAGTATCGATGTAGATGTAGATGTAAATGTAAATCAGTTTGCGACTCTGATACTTCCATTCCTCCTATAGCCTTCCACAGCAGAGAGTCTGTAGGTGTCTTCTCTGTGCCAAACTGCATCCATCTGTGGATGTAGGCCAACCCTGCAAACACCACGCCGCTTGATATGTGCCCTGACGTCATTGATGACGTGCTTGTCCATTGATCGGAATTCCATCTTCGGCACAGTACACGATCAGAACGACGTCTGTTGATAGTCTGTATGATTATATCGTAGATTCGACACAGGACGGGGAGTCCGCAGCTCGTGGTCGTGCGGTAGCGTTATCGCTTCCCGCGCCCGGGTTTCCGGGTTCGATTCCCGGCGGGGTCAGGGATTTTCTCTGCCTCGTGATGACTGGGTGCTGTGTGATGTCCTTAGGTTAGTTAGGTTTAAGGAGTTCTAAGTTCTAGGGGACTGATGACCATAGATGTTACGTCCCATAGTGCTCAGAGCCATTTGAACCATTTTAGAGCCATTTGAACAGGACGGGGAAATAGCAGTTTGTTGCTTTAATTTTGGACACCATTGCACTCTGAGCGAGCGTGGATTTTCGAGTGACAATTAGTGGATATTGAGAAGATTGATTTGCAGATAGTCTGTAAATCGTGATTCTTCCTTAAACAAAATTTTGCATAGACACGCCGTATTACCTCGCACTTCTCGTAAATAAAAGTCTCTCAACTGTAACCAGTTTTGGAACCCAATGCCATGAAGCTATAGATGCAGCGAGATGTGAAGATGGTGAAATGCGATGCAACGTAGTATTCGTTTGGCTGTTCCGGCTCGTACTTGGGAGATGCCCCTTAGTTACATTAGCACTGTGTATTCCTGCTGTTAAAATGTTAGTTTTCTTTTTTTTTTTTTTTCATCAGTTGCTCTTATTTTCCCTTGCCGGAATTTATTAGTAACGCTTCCAGCTCTAGAACTCTTTTGTAATATTCACAAGGACAGATCGCGAATGCTTGGCACGATCTGGATGCTCTTTAGCAGACAACCGCACTGCCGCTCTAATAGTTTGATGTGACCGGGAATTTGGTGACATTCGCCATAAATAATGTTCACTTTTCGACATTCGTACGTATTGTGAATGTCTAAACAGCTTTAGGAGCATTTCATTGTTAAAACAACAGAACACGGGTCGATGGGATCCAAGCGCACAGGTAAACACAAGCGCAATACCGGAGTTGTGTGTTTGCTGACATATGATACAAAAATGGTTCAAATGGCTCTGAGCACTATGGGACTTAACATCTGACGCTATCAGTTCCCTAGAACTCAGAACTACATAAACTCAACTAACCTAAGGACATCACACACATCCATGCCCGAGGCAGGATTCGAACCGCTCGGCCACAGCGGCCGGCGATATGATACACTACGGCAGACGTTTGTGGTACCTGTCTTGCTGACGACGGGGCAGTGGTTCGCGGCGTTGTTATCTTCATGCTATTTGGTCAAACCGCATACGTGTTATTTTGTTGAAGTTCTCTTAGAAGCTTTATTCAAATGGTACAGAAAAAAAATGTATATACACTGAAGCGCCAAAGAAACTGGAATATGCATGCGTATTCAAATACAGAAATATGTAAAAAGGCAGAATAGCGCGCTGCGGTCGGCAATGCCTATGCAAGAGAAGTGTCTGGCTCAGTTATTAGATCCGTTACTATTGCTACAATGTCATATTGTAGGGATTTAAGTGGCTTTGAACGTGATGATATAGTCAGCTCACGAGCGATTGGACACAGCATCTCCGATGTGGCAATGAAGTGGGGATTTTCCCGTACGACAATTTCACGAGTGTATCGTGAACTTTAGGACGCCCAAGCATCAAATCTGCGACATTACTGCGGCCGGAAAAAGATCCTGCAAGAACGAGACCAACGACAACTGAAGAGAATCGTACAACGAGACAGAATTGCAACCCTTCCTCAAACTGCTGCAGATTTCATTGCTGGGCCGTCAACAAGTGTCAGCGTGCGAAACATTCAACGAAACATCATCGATATGGCCCACTCGTGTACCCTTGATGACTGCACGACACAAAACTTAACGTCTCGCCTGGGCGCGTCAACACCGACATTTGCACTGTTGATGACTGGAAGAAGCATATTGCCTGGTCGAACGAGTCTCGCTTCAAATTGTACCGAGCGGATGGACGCGTACTGGAATGGAGACAACTTCATGAATCCATGGAAGCTGCATGTCAGCAGGGGATTATTCAAGCTCGCGGAGGCTCATTAATGGTGAGGGGCACGTGCAGTTGGAGTAATATGGCACCCCTGATACATCTACATACGACTGTCACAGGTGATACGTACTTACGCACCCTGTGTGAGCATCCATTCATGTCCATTGCGTCTTCCGACGGACTTCGGCAATTCCAGCAGGACAATGCGACAACCCACTCGTACGGAATTGCTACAGAGTGGCTCCAGGAACGCTCTTCTGAGTTTAAACACTTCCGCTGGTCACCAAACTCCCCAGGCGTGAACATTATTGAGCATATCTGGGATGCCTTGCAACGTGCTGCTTAGATCTCCACCCCGTGCTACTCTTACGGATTTGTAGACAGCCCCGCAGGTTTCATGGTGTCGGTCCCATCCAGCACTACTTCAGACACTAGTCGAGTCCGTGCCACGTCGCGTTGCCGCACTTCTGCGTGCTTGCGTGGGGGCCCTTCACGATATTGGGCGGGTGTACCAGTTCCTTTGGTTCTTCAGTGTTGTTGCTTTAGGGAAAAAAACAAAGTCGGTATTGCAATTCGGACACTGAAACGATAAAAACTACTTGCGAATGTCAGAAAATTCGCCGTATGGTCCGTTAAAACTAGTCGGAAAGCGCAGCTGGGTAGTTTTTTTTCATTCTGGACAGATACGGGATGGTCTCTCTTATCTGACTCAGCTTGTATATATTGTTATCTCTACGGTATTTAATTGGCGTTTGCAGTGACTTCTCGTGGTCAACTACGGAGAAGGCAGTATCTAGAGGGAAAAGTAATGACGTAAACAGCCGACGCAACTCCAAATAGTAGCAAAAGCTTGTCTAGGAAATACGTTGGACCCGATGGTCCAGCGGTAACGTGAATGCCTGAAATCCAAAAGGTCGCAGCAAAGTATCCCAGTAGGACCACGGGTTTTTCAGTCTGGCTTTTAACGTAGCACTTATCTCTCAGTGATGTGGAGATCAGCCCAAACAACACGTGGTTCTGATTGCACGTTAAACTGTACGTCATCTTTCCCGATTTGGATAACTGGTGTAAGCTAGGGACACCCAAGTCGTTGAAGTGACGTCCAGTACAAACACTTGCTGCAGAACACTAAGCCACACGAAAATAGTGTTTCCAGCAACTATTCACAGCGGATGGTCAGAAATGGAAAGCTTGCAATGGTTGAACCGTGATTTATTTTCAAAGGATGTTCTTAAGAATTTATTTTATTTACTAGCGATTCATCAAGAACATTAACACAATTTAATCACACTATGTAAGCATGGAAGTAGTTGCCATGAAGTAACTGATGAAAACATAACCAAATTCCTTTTAACAAATGGGAATTTTATTCACTTTAATAGTGCCTAAAAGCATTTTTTAAAAGAAACAGATTTAAAATTATAGTCAGAAAGCACCCTCTAAATATCAAAGTTACAATTTATTCAGAGGCAGAAAGAAACAAGTTTTGACTGTATGAGCTTTCGGGCAGACAACCTTCCCGCTCTCTTTTGACACGGCCGCAGTTACGACCGCTCACAACAGCCTCTGAAAGACTACACGGGTGCAAATCTGCAACACAGCAGATAACTTTAAACTAAGAGATTTAACAATTTACACAAGGACACAAACTATGCACCCCCGCCCCCCCCTCCCGCAGGAGGGATGGAAATGGTACAAATCACTAACAATTAAAATATTAACCTTGCCACCGAAGGTGCAACTTGATTTTAACTTCTAAGAAAAAGTCTTACGGTTAAAGGGTGGCAACTTTATATACTAAAATGATCATTTAAATAAAAGCCCATGAAATGCAATCTTATATAAAATTCTAAAAGGTTGGCCAAACAATAGTTAAGATGCTCTACAGTACACAGATACCGCCTCTCAAGATCATAGGCAATAATATCAAAGTTTCCAAAGATCAAAACATATTTCAGGTATTAGGCCAAACTCCAAGCAATAAATTCGTTAACACACCAAATCCGACAAACATGACAGACGCAGCTACTAACGTACGGTAGATTGATAGGGAGATTACCGAACAACCCAAACCGCAGGTTGCTGTAACCCGCCCCTACGCAGAAGGGAAAAACGGACCACCCAATTTATAAACAACACCCTCCCCCGGGGGTGGGCAAACGGAGAAGAATGGTGGAACGACTCCAAAGCAAAACGGCTGGTGACCTCACCAAGAAAACAAGTAGAATTTAACAAGAGTAAATCAAACAACATATCACCAATCACTTAACTTCTAATAAACTGCGATTTCTCGAGGAGAACTGGCGCAGCACCCCCAAATCGCTCTCCCGAACCGTCCGCTGCCAGCCGCTTCAACGGACGCAGGAAGGCGCGCCGATCTCCCGTCTCACGGAGTCGCAGCTCGCACCGGCCAGACTGATGTCGTGGGTTGACTCCTGTTGCTCTCGTGTCGACCGCGATGTCACTATCCCTCGCTATACGCCGCGGCCCACTGGACTCACGTGGCGACCTCACATGCGCCGACGCTCAAGACGGACAAGTCATCTTGTGTCTCCGTGCGCGACCGACCAACCGATAGATCTAACCGCCAATGACCATTGCCTGAGCAAAGTCGAGCAGACTGGCGGCCTAACACGCAGACTCAGATGTTGAAACTAAGCCCCGACTGAGCGACCACTCGCTGAGTTCTCTTATTGGCGGAGTGGAAAGACTCATTTTGCCGGCTTTAAAGGTTGATCCGAAAGACATACATACTAGCACTTCGAACGACAGACAGACACTAACTGCCTAACAAATGCGGAAATGCGGACGAGAGACAGACTAGCAAACTGGGGACGAGAGACTGACCCAGACTGCCCCACTGGCGAGCTCATAGCGCCCCTTAAATGCACGTGAACAGGCCACCTTTCCCCTTTCCCACCAGAGGGAGATACCAAAGCTGCGGTTGCCACAGCAGCCAGAAACGGAGGCCGACTGCTTCACATTACGCGCTGCGGCGCGCTCTTCAAAACAGCAGTTTTTACCACGGCTTAGTGGTGTTATAGGGTACATTGTGCTGAGCAGTAAAGGTTCAGAATAAAATTCGGTACGTTGCTCCGTTTACGATTTAATTAGTATTGAAGTTAGCCGGTCAGGCGTAAACTAAAGTAGCCCGCCAGAGACAGTGTCGCCAAACGTGCTGTTCGCTTGGTTTCCTCAAACCCAACAAATGCAGCTTTTGCCCACCTATCTCAAATTTATAACTTCCTTAAATGGCACATTTTAATAGGTAACCCACGGACCACAGACGTCTGGCCAGTGAGCATTTTAGAGAGTGTAAATGCTTGAATTTGGATGCGCAACGACCTGATTGGCTAACGCCAATAGTACTTAAACTGGACACGTCGTGACTTATCGAATTTTTTTCGTAACAGTTATTTCTCAACGCAACCTACTCCGCAGCGCCCTTACAACTTTTCAGACTGTTTCTGACTACGCTTATATTTTTCTTCTGTACATACAATATATTAAAGTTCCCAGCCGAGTTTCTCTGTCTGAATGTGAAGGCTAATTTCAGGAAATACAGTAGGGATTTTTATATAGTTCTCACAGATTCATGAGGAAACATTGTGTATATACGATGGGCGCTCAATAAGTAATACTGCACATTTTTTTCTCTAGACCGGTTTCGGTTGAAAAACATGCGGAGTTTGTTGTGGGACATCGTGGAATATTCCCGCTTCGATGTCTATAGTTCCATGAAGATCCGACAGGTTGCGGCGCTATACGTAGCCTTCAAAATGGTGTCTCTAATGGAGGTCCGTTCCCAGCAGAGAGCTGTCACTGAGTTTCTTTTGGCGGAAAACCAGAGCGTCGCAGATATCCATAGGCGCTTACCAGAATGTCTACGGGGACCTCACAGTGAACAAAAGCGCGGTGAATCGTTGGGCGAGGCGTCTGTCATCGTCGCATCAAAGCCGCGCAAACCTGTCTGACCTCCGGCGCGCGTCTGCGACTCGTGCAGTGTTGGAACGTGTGGACACTCTCATCTGAGGTCATGAACGGACCGGAATCTAACACTCCGCTGCACGACTGGACGTCTCTGTCGGTACTGCTGGCACACGCGCCCACCAGATGCGGTACTCGGAGGTTTCTGCCCGCTGGGCTTCTGGCCGCGTAGCACAAGGCCGTAAAGAGCAACGAGGGTGCACTCGGTGGGAGGCAGTACACGGATGAGGGTGAGGTTGCTGATGCAGTTACACGTGGGCACCGGCGTCCACCACTAGAGTGGCACCGTGTGGGCATACGTGCCCTCCTAACAAGGTGGCGTATTGAACGGAGGCAATGTTGAAAAATAGGGTTCTGCAGCCACGGGAGTGGGGAATAACACGGAGTCTTGGAACCCAGAATAAAACCACCCGGTTTATAGATATATGGTGAATCTCGTAAGACGTAACACCCCCTTTATTCCGGGGGCGATTGCACGTATCGGCATGCGGTTTTCGGCGAATCATAGCGGACTATGGGGCACATACGTTGGTACATGCACAATAATCACAACGTTTATATTGACCGAGAGAATGAGGCAAGTACATGTGTTTTAAATGGGACGCTATACATTTTTTACCATCCTTCGAACGCTCTGGAAAAGACGCTTATAGTGATGTAACGCATGTTGCTATTGTGATTCAAACTCTGCTTAAAAGAGGGCGGATGAGGATTTACCTACGTAGCGTAGGCCGTGCATGCTGCATAGAGCACGGCAACTCGGCCTGCACCGGCCGTGGTGGCCGTGCGGTTCTAGGCGCTACAGTCTGGAACCGCGCGACCGCTACGGTCGCAGGTTCGAATTCTGCCTCGGGCATGGATGTGTGTGATGTCATTAGGTTAGTTAGGTTTAAGTAGTTCTAAGTTCTAAGGGACTGATGACCTCAGAAGTTAAATCTCATAGCGCTCAGAGCCATTTGAACAATTTTTTTGAACTCGACCTGCGGCTCGCGCGAGTCATGTTTACAGTCTGCAGCCGCTTCCGACCGCCTCGACCTTCAATCGTATAATATTTCCCAGCGTCTTTTAAGCGAGGTTTGAATCACAATAGCAACATGCGTTACATCACTATACGCGTCTTTTCCAGAGCGTTCGAATGATGGTAAAAAAGAATAGAGTCCCATTTAAAAAACATGTACTTGCCTCATTATCTCGGTCAATATATGTGCCCCATAGTCGGCTATGATTCGCCGAACACCGCTTGTCGATACATTCAATCGCCAACGGAATAATGGGGGTGTTACGTCTTACGCGATTCACTCTGTATGTGTGTGTGTGTGTGTGTGTGTGTGTGTGTGTATGTGTATGTGTGTGTGTTGCATTACTTGCTGAACCACCCTATCGCTACACCATACAAGTCGTCCGGGTGTAGATGCCTATGCTACAAATGCCAAGCCGGGGCAGTTGCAGTGTGTGTGTAAAGGATGTCCCTCTTAAGAATCGTCAGACACTTTTTGTGCGGTGTTTCAGCAGATATCTGCAATTTTGTTTTTTTGCTGTGTGTAGCTGGAGTCAGCCAAATAAACACTGATCATCCAAGTTTCCTTCGACGTCCAGTGTCAACGCAAAGCTTAGGTTTGTTTACCGTTACATACAAAATGATTTTTAATGTGGAATTTCACGTGCCCATTCGATAGAGCATCCAAATTAGTATAGTGCGATATTCGTTTTATCGATATTTGTAGACTGGACAGTAAAACTTGAGGAATAACCAGTACTCCAGCAGCAGCTGAGCAGCGCTGCTTCATGGCGGAAGCAGACATCATGCATGAGACAGAGCCGGACACTAGGCTAGAAGGGGCAAATGGGACAGGGAAGGCGTCAGGGAGGAGGGTGTACTGAGCTTTCGGCGTCTATTGTGCATTCTGCTGCTTGCATACCGATCGAGAGCAATCCGTGTAACCCCAGTAGTAATATAACGTAATATTACATCCCTTTCAAGGCAATATTGCGAAATGGCCAGGTTTTTCTTTTTCCACATTGCTAACACGAGAATGTCTATTAGCCGACCACAATATTATTGCATCTGCGAGTGAGGCCGCCTCTGTCAGTTTTACGTGAGTTTTTGTCGTGATGTTGCACGAGAACACGCTGGAATACTTGACACCATACACAGAACTGTTTTGAAATCATTCACAGTGCCATGCGATTTCCTGCCATCACTGTACTCGTTTATTGTGACGTCACCGCGTGATTCCAACAATGGCCACGGGAGGCCAAGTGCAGTAATATCGTGGTCGGGTAATACCGTATATCACAAACGTCTGGGATTTAAAAAAGTTTAGCACAAAATAAAGGAAACACATTTAATTTAGCTTAATTACTGCATTTAACGGAGGGCAACGCAATTCCTGACAAAATAAGAAACCAACAAATTACTTACTTACTGCCATAGCAGCTTTCTTTAACTGATTTGCAATCTGTAATCTACGAAAGGATAACGTTCTACGAGTCGGGGCGTGGAATGTCAGAAGCTTGAACGTGGTAGGGAAACTAGAAAATCTGAAAAGGGAAATGCAAAGGCTCAATTTAGATATAGTAGGGTCAGTGAAGTGAAGTGGAAGGAAGACAAGGATTTCTGGTCAGATGAGTATCGGGTAATATCAACAGCAGCAGAAAATGGTATAACAGGTGTAGGATTCGTTATGAATAGGAAGGTAGGGCAGAGGGTGTGTTACTGTGAACAGTTCAGTGACCGGGTTGTTCTAATCAGAATCGACAGCAGACCAACACCGACAACGATAGTTCAGGTATACATGCCGACGTCGCAAGCTGAAGAGAAACAGATAGAAAAAGTGTATGAGGGTATTGAAAGGGTAATGCAGTATGTAAAGGGGGACGAAAATCTAATAGTCATGGGCGACTGGAATGCAGTTGTAGGGAAAGGAGTAGAAGAAAAGGTTACAGGAGAATATGGGCTTGGGACAAGGAATGAAAGAGGAGAAAGACTAATTGAGTTCTGTAACAAGTTTCAGCTAGTAATAGCGAATACCCTGTTCAATAATCACAAGAGGAGAAGGTATACTTGGAAAAGACCGGGAGATACGGGAAGATTTCAATTAGATTATATCATGGTCAGACAGAGATTCCGAAATCAGATACTGGATTGTAAGGCGTACCCAGGAGCAGATATAGACTCAGATCACAATATAGTAGTGATGAAGAGTAGGCTGAAGTTCAAGACATTAGTAAGGAAGAATCAATACGCAAAGAAGTGGGATACGGAAGTACTAAGGAATGACGAGATACGTTTGAAGTTCCCTAACGCTATAGATACAGCAATAAGGAATAGCGCAGTAGGCAGTACAGTTGAAGAGGAATGGACATCTCTAAAAAGGGCCATCACAGAAGTTGGGAAGGAAAACATAGGTACAAAGAAGGTAGCTGCGAAGAAACCATGGGTAACAGAAGAAATACTTCAGTTGATTGATGAAAGGAGGAAGTACAAACATGATCCGGGAAAATTAGGAATACAGAAATACAAGTCGCTGAGGAATGAAATAAATAGGAAGTGCAGGGAAGCTAAGACGAAATGGCTGAAGGAAAAATGTGAAGACATCGAAAAAGATATGATTGTCGGAAGGACAGACTCAGCATACAGGAAAGTCAAAGCAACCTTTGGTGACATTAAAAGTAACGGTGGTAACATTAAGAGTGCAACGGGAATTCCACTGTTAAATGCAGAGGAGAGAGCAGATAGGTGGAAAGAATACATTGAAAGCCTCTATGAGGGTGAAGATTTGTCTGATGTGATAGAAGAAGAAACAGGAGTCGATTTAGAAGAGATAGGGGACCCAGTATTAGAATCGGAATTTAAAAGAGCTTTGGAGGACGTACGCTCAAATAAGGCAGACGGGATAGATAACATTCCATCAGAATTTCTAAAATCATTGGGGGAAGTGGCAACAAAACGACTATTCACGTTGGTGTGTAGAATATATGAGTCTGGCGACATACCATCTGACTTTCGGAAAAGCATCATCCACAGAATTCCGAAGACGGCAAGAGCTGACAAGTGCAAGAATTATCGCACAATCAGCTTAACAGCTCATGCATCGAAGCCGCTAACAAGAATAATATACAGAAGAACAGAAAAGAAAATTGAGAATGCACTAGGTAACGATCAGTTTGGCTTTAGGAAAAGTAAAGGGACGAGAGAGGCAATTCTGACGTTACGGCTAACAATGGAAGCAAGGCTAAAGAAAAATCAAGACACTTTCATAGGATTTGTCAACCTGGAAAAAGCGTTCGACAATATAAAATGGTGCAAGCTGTTCGAGATTCTGAAAAAAGTAGGGGTAAGCTATAGGGAGAGACGGGTCATATACAATATGTACAACAACCAAGAGGGAATAATAAGAGTGGACGATCAAGAACGAAGTGCTCGTATTAAGAAGGGTATAAGACAAGGCTGTAGCCTTTCGCCCCTACTCTTCAATCTGTACATCGAGGAAGCAATGACGGAAATAAAAGAAAGGTTCAGGAGTGGAATTAAAATACAAGGTGAAAGGATATCAATGATACGATTCGCTGATGACATTGCTATCCTGAGTGAAAGTGAAGAAGAATTAACTGATCTGCTGAATGGAATGAACAGTCTAATGAGTACACAGTATGGTTTGAGAGTAAATCGGAGAAAGACGAAGGTAATGAGAAGTAGTGGAAATGAGAACAGCGAGAAACTTAACATCAGGATTGATGTCACGAAGTCAATGAAGTTAAGGAATTCTGCTACCTAGGCAGTAAAATAACCAATGACGGACGGAGCAAAGAGGACATCAAAAGCAGACTCGCTATGGCAAAAAAGGCATTTCTGGCCAAGAGAAGTCTACTAATATCAAATACCGGCCTTAATTTGAGGAAGAAATTTCTGAGGATGTACGTCTGGAGTACTGCATTGTATGGTAGTGAAACATGGACTGTGGGAAAACCGGAACAGAAGAGAATGGAAGCATTTGAGATGTGATGCTATAGACGAATGTTGAAAATTAGGTGGACTAAAAATGGTTCAAATGGCTCTGAGCACTATGGGACTCAACTGCTGTGTTCATAAGTCCCCTAGAACTTAGAACTACTTAAACCTAACTAACCTAAGGACAGCACACAACACCCAGCCATCACGAGGCAGAGAAAATCCCTGACCCCGCCGGGAATCGAACCCGGGAACCCGGGCGTGGGAAGCGAGAACGCTACCGCACGACCACGAGATGCGGGCTAGGTGGATTGATAAGGTAAGGAATGAGGAGGTTCTACGCAGAATAGGAGAGGAAAGGAATATGTGGAAAACACTGATAAGGAGAAGGGACAGGATGATAGGACATCTGCTAAGACATGAGGAAATGACTTCCATGGTACTAGAGGGAGCTGTAGAGGGCAAAGACTGTAGAGGAAGACAGAGATTGGAATACGTCAAGCAAATAATTGAGGACGTAGGTTGCAAGTGCTACTCTGAGATGAAGAGGTTAGCACATGAAAGGAATTCGTGGCGGGCCGCATTAAACCAGTCAGTAGACTGTTGAAAAAAAAAAAATCAATAATGAGCTTACTTTTCTACTTTATTATTGATTCTTCACTATGAACACATGATCCATGAGCAGTCAACAAATAATACACTGAAGAGCCGAGGAAAATGGTACACCTTCCTAACTTTGTGTAGGGCCCCCGCGAGCACGCAGAAGAGCCGCAAAACGACTCCACTTGTCTCTGAAGCAGTGCCGGGGGGAACTGACACCACGAAAGCTGCAGCGCTGTCCATAAAACCGTGGGAGTACGAGGGGGTGGAGATCTCTTCTGAACAACACGTCGGAAGGCATCCCAGATATGCTCAGTAATGTTCATGTCTGGGAAGTTTGGTGGCCGGCGCAAGTGTTTAAACTCAGAAGGTTGTACCCGGAGCCATTCTGCAGCAATTCTGAACGTGTGCGGAATCGCGTTGTCCTGCTGGAATTGCCCACGTCGGTCGGAATGCACAATGTACGTGAACGGATGCAGGTGATCAGACAGGATGCTTACGCACGTGTCACCTGTCAGAGTCGTATCTAGACATACGAGAGGTCCCAAATCACTCCAACTGCATGCACCCCACGCCATTAGATAGCCTCCACTAACTTCAACAGTCGCCTGCTGACATGGAATATTAGGACCAACAACACGAGTATAGACAGTATTACCCCAGCAATTGGTGGTCCACTGAGTGTTGGTAATCTGTGAAACGCATAAATTGGGGTTTCACGGAAGCCCATTAATTTTCGGCAGTACGATCTGGCACGCCTGTGCTGCAAAACTTTGAGTCGTCTGTGAACAGAGTGCCTTCAAGAAACCCAATAGGTTGGTCTAATGACAACTAGCCGAAAGAGTAGCTAATTGGCCTTGTCCTCTACCGAAAGCTTTTGGTGCAAGTGCAGCGGTACGGATGCATTTTTGAGCCTTTCAAAACGCGATGCCCCGTACTGCGTAAGATTTGCGTCACCAGCGAGCGTCCGTATACTCCTGTATGGCCTTGTTTGCACGATATCCAACAGTGGCATTATTTCGGGTTCGCAAAGGCATGTTTCGCTGGTCGCAAATCCCCAGTGTTACGAGCTCGGCCCGAAACGTGTCCACACAAGGGTGACTCCCTTCTCGTCGCGGATACCTCTCAAAATAAGCCCGAGCTGTCTCCCTGGCAACCTCACTACACAAGCCCAAACGAACAGTATTCGTAATACTGAATCTTGTCAGACTGCTGCTGCTACGCAGCCGCTCTCACAGTACTGATTACTCTCCATGTTTTGCTGTCCCTCTTAATACGTACCGCTAAAGTGAATATCGCAGCAGACTAATCTGGGACCGCTCTGTCGAATGTAAATTCCGCGTTAAAAATCAATGTATCTGTAACGAGAGACAAACCAATTTTTTCCGTTGAAACTGCCCGTTACAGAAATCGTGTAAGGAGCAATATTTGTTTAGGTTGACTCCAGCTACACATTGAAAAAAATTGCAAGCTTCTGCCCAAAACACGAGAGAAAAACTTTCTGTTTACATATACCATGCGACTTCTAGCTGCCGGAAAGAGACGAATGAAACAATTGTAGACAACTCCACGCATACCATATTTTTCGAGATAGTCTCTCGTCTCATTCTAACATGAAAGGTGTTAGTGCTTCAAGACGATTTGTGTGAGAAAATAAAGCTGTACTCCGTATAATCTACATTAAAAGATACAGTGTCAAACACAGGCATGTTGAAGAATTAATTCAACATTAATTACTGCAATCAATGTCAGTTCTGATCCAGGAAGACTTAGTAACGGCTGTGTCTGATCTGCCACCACTATTCCTAACACGGGAATGACTGCTGAAAGGAGTGATGACGTAATAGATCTTAGAAGGAATCGCCAGAAGAATAAAAAATAAAAAATGAAATTTTCGCTCTGCAGTGGAAGGTAAAGGTCCCGAGTTCGTCTCCGTACCTCACACAGTTTTACTCTGCCAGGAAGTTTCGAGAAATAAAAAGTCTAACTTTACAAACAATGAACTTATTCGCAAGATTTAGCAGCTTTCACTTAGTTAACACTGGACAGACATCAAATCTGCATTTAGATCTCACCTGCTTGACTCATGTGCAGAAAGGCGCCCAGTATTCTGTTGCATCCATTGTCAATGAGCTATCACAGGAATTTAAAAAAAAAGAAAAAGCCTTTGCAAAAATCTTCGCTCTTTCAAGTCCAAACTGAATAATTTGTTCATGGCTCACTCCTTGAATTCTGTTGGGGAGTCCTTTGGAAAAATTAAGGAGATTCCTGTGTTGTATTGTTGATTATTCTAGTATTTACCCAGTCTCCTGTATTTTGGATAGGACCCGTGTAAATTTTATTTCATCTGTTACAAATTTTTATGACGCTGATTTCATATATTGCCTCGTTCCACGACCATGGGGCTTCAGTCCTCAATGTAGTCTTACATAACTAGTCGTGTAAATTGGAAATTATAAAATAAAATAGTTTCCTAAGCAGCAGATGATGACTGATGATCTGAAAGGTTTTGGATAAGTCTGGAAACAGCCCACAGTTCAGTTTTGTTGGTCTTATCTTCAAGTCGTAGACCCTACTTCAAAACATCAAAGACAGCTGCTTCAGTAGATTTGTTTTTCATGAAAACATTTTCTTTATTAATCAATATTTTATTTTTATTGAGAAGTTAGATAACTTTCATGCATGAGTATTTCGATTATTACGTAAAAGGTAGATAATAGTAACACAGGTCTTCAGTTTTTTTGTAAGTTGTGTTTGATCTACTGTGTGAGGTGGCTTTACTATTGATCGATTTAGATTGAGTGCATATGTGTGCGGTTCGCCAACCATTATCCCAACACTTGAAATACTGTCTTCCAACAGCACGCACTCGGGACCATTGCACCCCAGGCCTACTCACATGAACGATACACTGTCTGTCACCGGGGCGTCGTGAATGTCATGCGTTTCATTGTTTCGCTACGACGCATTATTTTGTCACAGACCTCAGTATGGCTTTCTTTAAACGACTTTAACTTTACACACACCGAAAATTAACGCGTGCATATAAGCGTTTTTAAGTTTCCAGCAATCGCTTTCTGATACGTTAACCACGTCTCGTGAAGCAACATGCATATTCGTGCCAGTTAACACTACCAGTTTAGTAGTATTACCTCGGGAACTGACACCAAAGTAATAACAGAATAAATTTTCTGCTTTGTTTCATAATTGCCATTCAGAGTTTTAAAATGTAAATATTACTTCTTACAGTGAACAAATTTTATCATTAGCGGAAATCTTGTAATATTTCTACAAGAATTTTGCTATGCTGAAATCGGGTGCTAATAGTAGAATAAAAGCTGGTTACAAGCCGTGAGCTGTCTGGGGAGGTTAATCGTGCGTTTACTGGGCATTTGTTTCACGACTGGGTATCTTTGTCTAGGTTTACCACATTACCAATCAGACTAACATTGATTATAATCTTTTACAGTCATACAACAACCGGTAATATATCTATATAAAAGGGAGAATTTAAATAAAAAGAAAGAAATCAGTTTATATTTGCAAATTTATTTTAAAGATTGTTCATTGAAATTTCAGCATATTATCCGTGAGTTATAACTGAGCTGGTGCCTTATTTACGATTGTGAAAATGTGAGATTGGAATCTTACTGAACACATAAAATATGGAGTCAAGATTGGGAGACTGGATACAACACTGCATTCATAAAACAACACACAAAGAACATTGAAACACATGCAAGAGAAAGTTAATCACTACAAACAGATTCAAATTTTTACCCAAAGAAATTCCGTTCGTAGCACAATCCTGTCCGTCATGTAATTACCACACACTGGTATACTAAATTCATATTAACTCTTTGTGAAATCTTTGCGAAAAGAATAGCTGAGGGCTACTTTGATGATTACACCACATGCTTCACGTGGTCAACTTGGTTTACACAAAGCGTATAACTCCACAATAATTCTGATAATTAAAATAAATTCGATCGAAAAGCAAATTACAAAAGAAAAACCTCGAACTGGTTACTAACGTCTTACTGTTAACCTGATGGGTCAAACAGTTATATAACCACGTGGTACTGGTCTCACAAAGTACACCCCACGTGGGTTGAACATAAAGAAAAGTTGCTATATTGAAAATATTATCAAGACCAGACGTTATAATCACACAAGCATTCGCATTTAAGATTGATCTTAGTTAGAGTTACTGACCAACACGTGGTTCCACTTTACTCACAAAGTAGTAACAAAGCAACTACCGGAAAATAATCTGAACTGGACACGAGAATTACACTCCGCTGCAATTAAAGATAACCTTAGATATTTTAGAGCTAACCCGAAATAAACGAGATTAAATCCTCAGTTAGGCTGAACTTAACAAATCCATTGTCCTACGGACTCAGCAGACACGCGCTTAGCCGGAGATCTTACCATTTCAGACGCTCGCTACCGCCAGACTGCAACTGCCTACCGCCAGACTGCTACTCTCCAACTGCCTACCACCGAGCGTGCTCCCTGAGGGTCGCTCACAAAGACAAACGGAAGGGGCCAGAGGGGCAGCTTCCTATACCAACATGACAAGGGACGGACCGGACCATACTAAGAATAGAAACCTCTCTGCTTTTAGGAACCGTAGCTACCTGTTCCAACGTTGGTCCTACTGTTCTCTAGCAGACAGCCTTGTCTGCTACCCTCAAGCATGCAACTACAAACGCATTCGATCATTCATCCTCTCACACAGAAGGGAAGGGGGATGACAGTATCTTATCATATACAGTATATAACAGAAAGCGGATGTAGGTTCCGTATGAGACTGTGTGACATGAATTACATATAAGAATTACATATAAACTGTGCTTTAAAGTGTAGTAGTGTGACAGATCGTTCTTGTTTACTTGTAAAAGTAACACGTTCCACTACTCAGTCTCCTCCCAGATAGTCAGAAACGCCACAGTAAATTTAGAAGAGGAATTTATTCCATAAAAGACAACAAATTTGAGAAATTAAACATGAAAGGAATCCAACAGAGACCTTTCAATCTCTCCTGTTAAAAAAAAAGCATGTCTTTATGTTATCTGGCATTGCTGACGGTCCATTTTCCCCGTACCCACTACCAGCGTTTCCTGTGAGTACCTATCACATCTGGGTAATAGATAAATTCTGCCACCTTCTGGTCTCCCCCCCCCCCCCCCCCCTTCCTCCTCGTCACTCCGCTCTCCGCCGCATTCCAGCATGCGGGACTGAGATGTAACAGATTTCCAGCAATCCCCTCCTGAGCATTTTATCTGTGAAAACTGCTATCGCGTCCGTCCTCAACTCTTCCACAAACAGCAGTGCGACATCGCGTGATGCTATCAGTTAACACTCAGCATTATCGGCAAATGCTCTGTGGATAACTTTTATCCGATAGGCAGTTTAAATCAGCGAAACACGACGTGGCATGGACTCGCCTAATGCCTTAAAATAGTGCTGGAGGGAACTGACACCATGAAATTTGCAGGTCTGTCCACAAATCCGTAAGAGTACGAGGGGGTGGAGATCTCTTCTGAACATCACGTTGCAAAGCATCCCAGAAATGCTCAATAATGTTCATGTCTGCGGAGTTTGGTGGCCAACGGAAGTGTTTAAACTCAGAAGAGTGTTCCTGGAGCCATTCTGTAGCAATTCCGGACGTGTGGGGTGTTGCATTGACCTGCTGCAATTGGCCAAGTCCGTCGCATTGCACAATGGACATGAATGGATGCATACGATAGCTGAATGGATGCAGGTGATGAGACAGGATACTTACGTACGTGTCACCTGTCAGAGTCGTATCTGGGGTCCCATATCGCTCCAACGCCACGCGCCACACACCATTACAGAGCCTCCACCAGCTTAAAGTCCCCCGATGACATGCAGGATCCATGGATTCATTAGGTTGTCGGTGTACCATTACACCTCCATCCGTTCGATAGAATTTGAAACGAAACTCGTCCGACCAGACAACATGTTTCCAGTCATCAAAAGTGCAATGTCGTTGTTGACGGGCCCAGACGAGGCGTAAAGCTTTGTGTCGTGCAGTCATTAAGTGTACACGAGTGGGCCTTCCCCTCTGACAGCCCATATCGATGATGTTTCGTTGAATGGTTTGCACGCTGACACTTCCTGATGGCCGAACACTGAAATCTGCGGCAATCTGCGGAAGGGTTGCCCTTCTGTCACGCTGGACGATACTCTTAGTCGTCGTTTGTTCCCGTTCTTCTAGGACCATTTTCCGGTTGCACCGGTGTTTCAGATTTGATGTTTTACTGAATTCCTGATATTCACGATACAGTCATGAAATAGCCGTACGGGAAAATACCCACTTCATCGCTACCTGAGAGATGCTGTGTCCCATCGCTCGTGCGCCGACTGTGACACCACGTTCAGACCCACATAAATCTTGATAATCTGCCATTGCAGCAGCAGTAACCGATCTATCAACTTGAAACGTCCCCTTACAAAAATTATAAATGACCGTGCTTAAACTGACACACAATATTTTTAGCGCAACGCAATCTGACTTTCAATAATCCCTACAAAAGAATGGCCCTGACTAACATTAACCTATACCTTTCACAAATCACTTACCTCACAAAAATCTTCGTTACTCGAACTACTGCAATACAGCGAGCGCCACTACTGCCAGCTAAATAAAAGACTGAAACTACTGAAGGCACTAAACTACTGATAGGCATAGTTATCAAATGAAAGATTTTGATAGAGAACAAACAATGTATTTACCTTAATAGTGTTCAAAAGTCATAATATACATAGCAGTTCATGACATCCAGTCTTACAAATTTACTGTCTCTGATGGACACACGTCCAGATCATCCGCTCTCAAAACTCCGCCATTTCTCTCCCCACATCCACCACTGCTGGCGGCTCACCTCCAACTGTGCAACGCTACGCGCTGTTAACATCCAGCTGCCCAACACTACAATAGCAAACAACAATGCAAACCAGCCACAGACTGCACACAGCACAGCCAGTGATTTTCATACAGAGCGCTACGTGGCGTTACCAATAAAAAAAACCTCAACAGCCTACTTACAAGCTGCATCAGACACTTGTTGTCTTAAATAGGCGTTGCCGACCACAGCGCCGTATTCTGTCTCTTTACATATATCTGTATTTGAATATGCACGCCTATACCAGATTCTTTGGCGCTTCATTGTAATTTACAGCTTTCTATCATCCAATGACTTGACTAGAAGAAGGGATCGGTTGGTAGGACATGTTCTGAGGCATCAAGGGATCACCAGTTTATTATTGGAGGACAGCGTGGAGGGTAAAAATCGTAGAGGGAGACCAAGAGACGAATACACTAAGCAGATTCAGAAGGATGTAGGCTGCAGTAGGTACTGGGAGATGAAGAAGCTTGCACAGGATAGAGTAGCATGGAGAGCTGTTTCAAACCAGTCTCAGGACTGAAGACCACAACAACAACAATCATCCAATGAATTGCAACACGATACCACTGGAAGTGTCATGCTCTTTTGCTGCCTTTCAAATCTCAAAGAACGCCTTAACTTATACTCATGTGGTAGTTCGTGCACTACAGGGTCTAAGGTTGCAGACGGTATCTCGAGGAACAGAGGATAGGAATCCGCGTCCAGAAACGCCGTTCATAGACGCTGCAGTTCTGAGTCACTCCTCTGGTGGCATACGTAGCTTTGTACGATGATGTAGCGCAGTGTTATTGTGACGCCTGTAAACCCCCTTCGACGCCACCTCAATGTCTGATTTCTGTCTGTCGCGACCACTGGGAGAAGTTATACTTGGCGATCCGTCAATGTTCAGACTCAGATTTGCTGCCGAGGGGGTGACCTCTCGGCACGCGTTAAACTCTACAATAATGTAGCTGCAGCAATTGTAATGTATATGTAGAATTAGGACCCACTAATGAGTTAGGTAGTGGGTTGTTTATGCATCAATTGGTGTTTTGAATAAAGAATAAATTCCTCAACTCTGCTTGTTTTTCAAAACACTCTCTACAACCCCTCCAGGTCTGTCGGTATCATTTTGTTACCACCATATAACTGAGTTGCCAGCAAGCTGCTGTGTCTTGTCGACTTCTCAGTTATGGTCGATTGTCTCTTTCCACGTGCACAGAGCCATAACCATTTCCATTGTCTGTGGTTCTCATTTGATGATAATACTTCCGGTTCACCATTTTCTACTTACGCAAATGACAAACAGTATTGTAGGCAACTAACGAGTAACTTCTCTATTTCGTCCTAGCACTGTGGCGACGCATTCCCCCTCCCCTTCCAAATTCACTGTTAGTGGCTGGAATTAAATCTGAGGTTCAGTTCCAGGGTGTCCACATAAACATCCTCACGTCCGAAGAGTGTTCCTCGAACCACTCTGACTTTGCTAGTGGACTCGGACTTGATGAATGTACACGTCTCCTACAGGTTGCTTGTGATTTGTTGTAGAGGGACAGAACGGGTCCCGTATAGTCTGCACTCAGTCTCATCTGGAACGCCCTCTACAGAGATAAGCGCATCTTCGACTGAGCTCCACCCACTAACCTAAAGATTAATTCTCGTGAGGGGATGAGATGGGACTTTCCTTTGCGTATTTATTTGATCTGAAGTTTGCAGATTTTGTACATACCTATAAATGTTGTACATGTACTGTTTTGCAGTGTGAGAAATATGCCTAGAGGAATTATTATCAGTGTAATATCTGAGATGGAGGCAGTTGAAGGAGCGTAGTGTGTGTATGTCGAGGAAGGCATTTGTTGGACTGATTAGTAGTTTAATGTGCAAGAGCGCTACAAAATGTTGTAAGGGACAAGATAATTAATTAGCGTCGTGGAATGTAGAATAAAATGATATGGAGTCAGTTCAAGGATGGAAGGTGAGCGGAAGAACTTGTAAAGGCGTTCGCTCTTCGTCTTCATCTGCATCTACACTACGCATGCCATCTTTCGGTTTGTAGCGGAGGGTACTTTGTGTACCACTGTCACTTGCCTATTTTCCTGTTCCGGTCACGAATGGTTCGCGGGAACAACGATTGCTGATAAATTGTGTGGATTCGAATCTCTCTGATTTTGTCTTTATGGTCTTTTCGCGAAGTGTACATAGGACTAAGCGGTACACTGACCGGCTCTGCTAGGAACGTGCGCTCTCGGAACTTTGACAGTAGGACACACCGTGATGCACGGTTCCTCTCTTGCAGCACTTGCCACAGCAGTTGGCATAGCGTCCTCGTGACGCTTTCGGGCCTTCTAAATGAACCTGTTACGAAATGTGCTGCTCTTCTTTGGATATTCTCTTATTCCTTTGTCGATCCTGTCTGGTATATCCCAGACTGACGAGCGCTTTGTTAACTACTTCCTTTGCTGGTGGACTACATTTGCTGAGAAGTCTTCCAATAAACCTCATTGTGGCACTGCTATTAATTTTGTGTGGTCGTTCCACTTCAAATCGCTCCGCATGTACACTCCTGGATGTTTTATGGATGCAATTGCGCCCAGCGACTGCTCTGCAATCGTGCAATGATACAACAGAGGCCTTCCTGTTTATGCGTACGCAGTGGATACATTTGTTCACGTTGAGGGTCTGCTGGCACTTCCTGCACCAAAATTTTGTCCTCTGCGTGTCTTCAGGCATTTCGCTACAATTTAATAAAGTTGCGGCTTTTCTGTATACAACAGCATCATCCGCGAAAAGTCTTACGGAATTTCCGACGTTATCTCCTAATTCATAAACATATACAGGGTGAACATTAATGAAATCGGCAAACTGCAGGACCCGATTCCTAACTGGAAATGGAGGAAAGAAGGTCCTCTGAATATGTGTCCGGAAATTCATTCTTGCCACAGCAGATGCCGCTGACGAACAAAAATTCCTCTGACCGCTGCTGATAATCCTTGCTGCAGTTGATAGGGGTAGTAGCGGTCGTCATGCAGGATAAACATAATCGTACTTTGGTTTACACCATGTTGGCGGGTCACTTGCCTGGAGCCTGTAGGGTAGACTAAGTACGGTTGAAACAAAGGACGGTTGAAACAAAGTAAATATCTATGGAACTGTTACGAAGGCTCAAATGGTTCAAATGGCTCTGAGCACTATGGGACTTAACTTCTGAGGTCATCAGTCCCCTAGAACTTAGAACTACTTAAACCTAACTGCCGGCCGCGGTGGTCTCGCGGTTCTAGGCGCGCAGTCCGGAACCGTGCGACTGCTACGGTCGCAGGTTCGAATCCTGCCTCGGGCATGGATGTGTGTGATGTCCTTAGGTTAGTTAGGTTTAAGTAGTTCTAAGTTCTAGGGGACTGATAACCACAGCAGTTGAGTCCCATAGTGCTCAGAGCCATTTTGAACTTAAACCTAACTAATCTAAGGACATCACACACATCCATGCCCGAGGTAGGATACGAACCTGCGATCGTAGCGGTCGCGCGGTTCCAGACTGTAGCGCCTAGAACCGCTGACCACCACGGCCGGCTGTTACGAAGGGATTAAGGGGGGGGGGGGGGTATGGGACAACGAAGCAGGTGACAAATCTGGACACGAATGTCAGTGTTTCGCCGCTCCCTGCGAATTGTCGTCACGCATAGGAAGCCCTATTGTGTTTTAATAGCCAAAAGTAAGTGTTTCTCTTCTGACATTTATGCTAATATTTTATTTAACTCAAAATGTTGGGTGTCTGTTTGTGACTTTTACGTAGCTTGTAGAGTTCGGAATAATGACTAGTTTAAATGTGTTATTATTACCACCAGTGTCAGCCCCTGGTAGCTCTGAGTGGTTAGCGCGACGGAATGTCGATCCTAAGGGCCCGGGTTCGATTCCCGGCTGGGTGGGAGATTTTCTCCGCTCGCTCAGGGCTGGGGATTGTATTGTCTTAAGCATCATCATGTCATCCCCATCGACGTGCAAGCTGCCGAAGTGGCGTCAAATCGAAAGACTTGCACCCGGCGAACCGTCTAGCCGACGGGAGGCCCTCATCACACGACATTACCACCAGTACTGTAATCTTTTACCAAAGGTGGGGCTGGAGACGGTTGAAACAATTTTTGTGGGAATGGTTGAAACATTCAATATATTATTTTTTAAATTTTTTTACATGCCTAGAGTTCGGGTGAGAAAGACATCTAGATGGCAGAAAGGAAGGTATAAGCTGGAAACTCTTTCATTCACCATTCAGTGCTCGTATTTCATATTTCTAATCCCAACAGTCTGGTATTCAGTAAAATAATAATTCAGGCAATATTAATAATTTCTATGGGTTGCCTGATTTATTTGACGATTTTTACAGTTTGTCTCACACTGATCTATGAAAGGAGATTGGCGCTAGAAATTTTCTTTATTTATGGGCGACGGCAGCAGTCTTCCTAGCAGCCATGATGGCTTCCCGTTTCCTATCCTTTTTCCGATCTCCAGGGTAGCACGTGGTGTCGTTTGAACATTCAGTAGTGGCCAAAGTTTCTCCTGCTCTCAGTTCCCCAACCTGCCTTACCAACCTTGTAACCGCTATTTCTGCTCAATTTTAACGTCGCGAGGTCGCCTCCCTGTGAAATTCCGGCCCTATGATTGGCCAGTTCAGGTGCGCGCCCGTTTTTCGCGGGCGAGCGCCAACCGCCCTCCGCGGATGGATGGTGGACAAAGGGCAGTAGTGGAGTCCTAATGTGACCGTGCCTGAGGCCGGAGGTGCTGCTTCCAGGAGATGAAGTTCGGTAAGCATGAGCGCCGACGTGCACTGTAGCTTCGAGCCCTGCGGCCGAGAGGGAACCTGATAGGTCGTTGTGAATAGTTTCGCGTCTTGCGGGTCTTATTCCTTTAGTACGGGAGGCTACCTAGCGATTCACGCACAGTAGCATCTTTCTTGGTCTTTGGCTGATTCATGGTGGTGGTCGTCGCGTGCCTGCAACCCCTTCCTTTACTAAATGGGATTCTGTTTGATAATACGGCGATCGTTACTCAAATTCCTTTTCTCCTGCTATCGTGGCTTGTTATGAACGTACGTTGGGGCAGGGTACTGAGCTCGAATCTTTCTTCCCCCACCTACATTTGGTTGTATTATTGTTTAATTTTCAACTGTTTAATAAATGAGTCCATTAATCTTACATTCTCTCTCTTTCATTACGTGAAATCACCCCTAGTGTAACAGAATAATGCAGAACCATAACGGTTGCTATAAGGTCGTGTAGGTCTCGCGCCACTAACGATAGTATAAAGATTCAATATCGCGCGCCTGGCACGACCATTGCACGCATGGCACCGATAACAGTAGTAACCACGTTCAATTATCCCCCATTGATAAACTGGGAAGTGTTCACGGCTCAGTGTGAGTACGTGTGCACTAAATCCACTTGGTGTGGTGGATGTAGTGGCCTCTGTTTTACCTTGCCGGTGTAGACAAAAGTATCAAAAATCACAGCCCCTACAGCAAGGAATAATAACCTAAAATAAAAACGAGCCACCGCTTTTAACGTGCATGGAATACACCACTTTTTTCTACTGGGATATACAGAGTGTTACAGAAAGGTACGGCCAAACTTTCAGGAAACATTCCTCACACACAAAGAAATGAAATATGTTATGTGGACATGTGGCCGGAAACGCTTACTTTCCATGTTAGAGCTCATTTTATTACTTCTCTTCAAATCACATTAATCATGAAATGGAAACACACAGCAACAGAACGTACCAGCGTGACTTCAAACACTTTGTTACAGGAAATGTTCAAAATGTCCTCCGTTAGCGAGGATACATACATCCACCCTCCGTCGCATGGAATCCCTGATGCGCTGATGCAGCCCTGGAGAATGGCGTATTGTATCACAGCCGTCCACAATACGAGCACGAAGAGTCTCTACATTTGGTACCGGGGTTGCGTAGACAAGAGCTTTCAAATGCCCCCATAAATGAAAGTCATGAGGGTTGAGGTGAGGAGAGCGTGGAGGCCATGGAATTGGTCCGCCTCTACCAATCCATCGGTCACTGAATCTGTTGTTGAGAAGCGTACGAACACTTCGACTGAAATGTGCAGGAGCTCCATCGTGCATGAACCACATGTTGTGTCGTACTTGTAAAGGCACATGTTCTAGCAGCACAGGTAGTGTATCCCGTATGAAATCATGGCGGGGAATCGAGGAAGTACAGTACATACTGACGAAACTAAAATGAGCTCTAACATGGAAGTTAAGCGTTTCCGGACACGTGTCCACATAACATCTTTTCTTTATTTGTGTGTGAGGAATGTTTCTTGAAAGTTTGGCCGTACCTTTTTGTAACACCCTGTATACGAAAGCGAGATGCGACTGGTGAGGACATTGAAGGTATGACATATAGAGTACAAGTCAGAATTATTAATGAAGAACAAGAGAAAGAATTATCAAAATATTTGATTTACTGTGCAGATATATATTGTGCACTATCTAAGAAAGAGGTGAAAAAATTGTCGTACGAACTTACCATTATGTATAATTTATCACGACCTCGAACTTGTGACGACAACGAAACAGCTGCTGAGGAATGGTTTCGGATGTTTATAAGACGAAACCCTGATCGGTCCGTACGCGCTGCCCAAGCTACAAACCTGTCCTGGGCGACTAGCTTCAATAAAACTAACGAAGACACCTTCTGTGACAATTTGGCCAATGTCATGGACCGTCATAACTTTGAACCCCGAGACATGTATAACACCGATGAATCAGGCCCAACAACCGTTCAAAAAGCAGCTAGAGTTGTAGCCAGACGTGCTGCTCGTCAAGTAGATTCATAAACTGCAGCTGAAAGGGAAGCTTTGGGTTACAGTAACTTTAACAGCAAACGCCATTGGCGATGTTATTTCTCCATTCTTTATATTTCCACGAGAGCGTTTCCAAGACCATTTTATTAGGGATGGGCCAGTATGGTCTGCTGGAACTGCAAATCCCTCTGGTTGGATGCAAGATGAATCATACATGAATTTCCTGGAACTCTTTGAGAAGCAAGCAAATGTATCCCCGTCTCATAAAATATTACTCATACTTGATAACTACTCCTCACATGTTCATATTAACGCAATGGACTTTTGCTAGAACAGTGGCATTGTCTTACTGTGCCTCCTTCCCCACTGCTCTCACAAACTCCAGCCACTTGATCGATCTGCATATGGCCCTTTGAAGAAGGCTGTAAACTCGACGTGTGATAGTTGGATGCGAAGCCATCAAGGAAAAACAATGTCGATTTGCGACATTTGCGTCTGCTATGCCCCTCGCTCTGACATCTTCCAACATTCCAGCCGGCTTTCGCAAAACGGGAATTTACCCATGTAACCGGCAGCTGTTTACTGAACTTAATTTTGCTTCTCGATTTTGTAACGGATAGACGTAATCCCAAAAATACAGCTGAGTGTGCAGTAGCAGAGACAACGTCTCAGCAACGGGCTACCAATAACTCACCTGTTCCAACAACCCAGCAAGAAAACGTTGATGAGCCTCATGAAACTCTGAATAGGCTCTGCCGCAGCGTTATCATTCGGGAAACTTCACTGAGACCGTCTACAAGTGCACAAGTAATTTCTAGTGATGCTATTGTATTTACACTCGAAGCAGTACGGCCATTATCGAAAGCTCCCCTGAGTAAATATAATGGGCCTAAAGGGCGAAAATCTAGAAAGTCTACAATTTACACTGATACACCACAGAAAAAAAGGAGATTAGAAAACAACATGAAGCAAGATTGAAACGGACCAAGGCTAAGCAAGCTGAGAAAAGATTGGATGGAGGAAAACGTAAAAAAAAATTTCAAAACCAAAAAAATAATACTCAGCAGGAAATGTCATCAGAAGAGGAAGAATGCTACTGTATTGTTTATCACCATATTCAGAGAACAGATCTCGAGAAAAGTGAATTCAGTGCACCAGTTGTAAACAGTGGGCTGACGAAGAATGCACAGAAGGTGGTCTTAGCTATGTTTGCCACAAATGTGACTCCGAATACTCAGATCAATCCATACGGTAAATGTTTAATTGATTGAAGAAATGTTCGCTTCTACTTTATTCTCTGAGTGAAAAAATGTTTTAGTTTAGTATTTAGAAATATGTTTATAAGTTCATAAATTTTTACGACGTCGTCCACGGAGAGCAGCGACCTGATGTTATATTTATGTTATTTTTACGATCTCGACTATTCCTTTTAACGTAAATATTTATAACTATTAAAACCATTCAGACTGATTACTGTTGTCATACAGTGCCGTAATTATGCGTATAACTAGAATTAATAGTAAATCAAACATGTTGCAGTGTTATATTTTGTATTATTTGCATGTGTTGCAACTGACCCCAATCACTTTTTCAACCGCCCTTAGTAAGGGGAGGATTGAAACAAAAAGGACTTTTTTTAAAATTTTGAATCTTTGTAAAACTTTGACCCCAGAAACAAAAGTGGTATAGCCGTTTCGCAGCTAGAAACGCGCTCTTCAATTTGACATATTTTCATTGTCGATTGGTTTACAAACAACAATAATATGAATGGTAAATGCTAAATCGTTTCAAACGAACCGAGTCTACTATACTAGGGTTCATCTCAGTATCCTGCAGAAACTGGCCCTCCAAATCTGGGGTAAGCATAGTCGCCGCCTTCCTGCACGTTCGTCTGTCTGAAAGGACCAATGATTGCACAAACGCCCAAGAAGGTCTCGAAATGTTGTGTGATGTGGTTGGTGTCTGTGAGGGCGCTTGTTTTGGTATAGCCGTGTTGCCTCTCGACCGTTTCCATCTGCTCGGCCGCACAGAAACAGCATCTCGGCTTGTTCCCGATATGAATACCGGACCATTCTGCTGCCTACAGTACTCTGACTCAATCAGACACTCTGCAACACACAAGGAACACACGACACATGGTCAGAGGAACTGTCATTTCGTAAGCGCCATCCACCGTGGCAGCGATGCATTTCCGAACACACGTTGATAGCACCTTTTTTCCTCCATATTCAGCCAGGAACCCGTCCCTGCGGTTTGTGGGTTTTATTAATGTTCACCCTGTATAGTCCTATAACATTAAACTGGACCACTCCTGAAGTTAGTTTTACGTGTAAGGACTTCTCTCCGTTGAGAAGACATGCTGTGTTCTGTTTGCTAGAAACTCTTCAGTGTAATGACACAGCTGCTCTGATATTCGGTTCGCTCGTGGTTTGTTCATCAGCTGGCAGTGTGGAACTGTAGCGAACGCCTTGCAGAAGTCACAGAACGCGGCATTTCCAAGGGCACCTATATTTACCACTTTGTTGAACTGACTGGTGAATCGATGTGCGTGTGAGATACAAAATGTTAATGTGAGGGACACTAGTAATTAACAAACTGTGTGCAGCGGCGTTGGAAGTGAACGCAGAGAGTGGAAGGACAGTGTAGAAGACACTAACAGGGGGAGCTCCTCACCGCAGCCTCCCTTCAGACTTAATAGCGAAATGGCCTGTCAGAAACAGAATACAGTTCAAGCATGAAAACAGGAAACAGGTGTACTGAACTGTGAAAAAAGAAGCAAAATAGATACAGCGAACGGTCCAAACTGAAGATATGTAACATCAAGATAGTTGCAAGAACAATGCCATCGTGGTTGTATGGTCACGCTGTTCATCAACATCTACAGCTAGATCTATATGGATACTCTGCAAATCACATTTAAGAGCCTGGCAGAGGGTTCATCGAACCACATTCACAATAATTCTCTATTATTACCATCTTGTACAGCGCGCGGAAAAAAAACGAACACCTATATTCTTCCTTGCGAGCTCTGATTTCCCTCATTTTATTATGATGATCGTTTCTCCCTAAACTGGCGATTCAAATTTCGTGAGAAGATTCCGTCGCAACGAAAAACGCCTTTGTTTTAATGATGTCAACCCCAAATCCTGTATCATTTCAGTGACACTCTCTCCCCTATTTCGCGATAATACAAAACGTGCTGCCCTTCTTCCAACTTTCTCGATATACTCCGTAGGTCGTATCTGGTAAGGACCCCACACCGCGTGACAGTATTCTAAAAGAGGACGGACAAGCGTAGTGTAGGCAGTCTCTTTAGTAGATCTGTTATATTTTCTAAGTGTCCTGCCAATAAAACGCAGTCTTTAGTTAGACTACCCCACAACGTTTTTCATGTGTTCCTTACGATTTAAGTAGTTCGTAACAGTAATTTCTAGATATTTAACTAAATAAGTTTAACGGATTCCTTTTAGCACTCATACTTTTCCTTATTTACGGTCAATTGCCAATTTACAGATATCTTTTCTAAATAATTTTACAATTTTTTTTGTCTTCTGATGGCTTTACTAGTCGATAAACGACAGCATCATCTGCAAGCAACCTAAGACGGCTGCTCAGATTGTCTCCCAAATCGTTTGTACAGATAAGGAACAGCTAAGGGCCTAAAACACTCCCTTGGTTACCGACAGAAATCTCTTCTGTTTTACTCGATGACTTTCCGTCACTGACTACGATCTGTGACGTCTCTGACAGGAAATCACGAATCCAGGCACATAACTGAGACGATATTCCATAAGCATGCAACTTCACTACAAGCCGCTTGTGTGGTACAGTGTCAAAAGCCTTTTGGAAATTTCGAAATACAGAATCAATTTGAAATCCCTTGTCAATAGCACTCAACACTTCGTGTGAGTAAAGAGCTAGTTGTCTTTCAGAAGAACGATGTTTTCTAAATCCCTGTTGACTGTTGTCAATAGACTGTTCTCTTCGAGGTAATTCATAATGTTCCAACACAATATATGTTCAAAATTCCTGCTGCATATCGACGTTAATGATACGGCCTTTTAATTTAGTGGATTACTCCTACTACGTTTCTTGAATATTTGTGTGACTTCTGCAACTTTCCAGTCTTTGGGTACGGAGCGAACGGTTGTATATGATTGGTAAGTATGGAGCTATTGTATCAGCATACCCCGAAAAAAACCAAACTGGTATACAATCTTTACCGGAAGACTTGCTTTTGTTAACTGATTTAAGTTCTTCACTACTCCGAGGATATCTCCTTCTACGTTACTCATGTTGGCTGCTGCTCTTGATTCGAATTCTGGAATATTTACTTCGCCTTCTTTGGTGAAGCAATTTGAGAATGTGTAGTATCTCTGTTTTAGTAGCACTGTCATCGATAGTATTTCCATTGCTATCGCCCAGGGAAGGCATCGATTGTATCTTGCCGCTAGCATACTTCACATACGACCAGAATCTCTTTGGATTTTCTTACAGTTTTCGAGACAAAGTTTCGTTGTGGAAACTATTATAAGCATCTCGCATTGAAGTCCTCGCTAAATTTCGAGTTTCTGTAAAAGATCGCTAATCTTGAAGATTTTGCATCCGTTTAAATTTGGCTTGTTTTTTTCGTTCTTTTTGCAATAGTGTTCTGACTCGTTTTGTGTACCTAGGAGGATCAGCGCCATCGTTTGTTAATTTATTTGGGATAAATGTCTCACGCTCTTTTATCCAAAGTAAGCGGACGTCAGTGCCCAATGTCCGTGCGTCTTTTATGGCCTCCAAGACATACCTGTTAGACTCCTTATCAAATGCCTAATGTTGTAGTTTCTGCAACTCACTTTGAGAGTTCGTGAGGGTCAGTACGAAATGGAACTCCTGCGTGCCATACTAAATATGCTCCCTGATGGCCGAGTAAATGGGCGACTCAGACGGCAGTGCAAACATCTGGTATACGTGTCGCTAGAGGAGCTGAAGGAGGCGTATCGCACACCCGCCCCGGTTTTAGAGCCATCTGTATAAAATCAAGCATACTTTGACCAATGTCGGGTAGAAAGTGCTCCAGGTCGTGATTGATGTTCGTCCCCGTTCTGAAATCCGATGGCAGTTACGATACCGGGGATAGGGAGAAGAAAGTACCCAAATGGAGAGCAAAAAAAATATAGTTTCGAGTCCTGTAAGACAAGCGGTTAAAGATGTCGCCAGGTCTCATACTTGCGTATTAGTAAGGAAGTTCAGTTTCTCCTTCGTCTGTGAGGTGCCTGTGTGAGCCCCCGGAACTGAACTGCCGCATTGATGGAGGAACAATCAATTATGGAAGACCGACTAAAGAGAAAATTATGGCTCATCATCTGCCGACGTATGGAGACCGGCACTGCAGACGCTTCCGAGAACAGCGCGTCGGTGGGCGTTGATTTCGTGGCTTCAAGAACAAGATGAAGCACTCTGTGATGGAGGGCATCCAGTTTAGCCAAAGTTGATTTCGTCGCGTTTCCATAGATGATGCTGCCGTAATAGTAGACAAAGCAGATCAAGATCTTATACAGAGTTAAGAGGACTGTCGATTCCACTCCCCATCAAAATTTTGTAAGCATCTGCAGTGTATTCGAAATGTGTTCCACCTTCTTATGAGGTACGCAACATGACGTGTGTAAGTCAGTTTGCGCTCAAAGCGGACGCCAAGTAGCTTAGTGTGTGACTCAACGGGAAGGTTGTAAGGAAAATCTGAAGTTCTGGTGAGAAGTAACGCGTCGTTTTCTCGGCTAGAGAGAATAGTGAGGTGCAGCCATCTCGAACCCGCCAAGAGTACTGGTCGTCGAGAGGTCAAAGCGCTGGCAGTGCGGAGGAAGGTGTGACAGTATCGGTAAACTCGACTGACCAGGTCTGCAAACGTTTGGGAGACACCGGTTCCTGTTTCAGCGAGGAAACCATTTCCCAGATCCAACGAATGGGGACTTTTGTGGAGAGACAGTCGCAAAATTTCCTGCAGTATCTTTTTTCTCAGGGCCTGATAAACCGCTTAACACCTACACACATCCAAAAAAGCTTCCAGTTATTCCACCAGAAAGGAGGTACTCGGCTCGTGTTGTCTGTAGTTCAACTAAGCCTAGTCGATCAATGCCGCGGTTCGATCACGTCCGCATTGTTACTTTGTGCCAGGAAGGGCTCTCAATAAGAGAAGTGTCCATTCGTGTCGGAGTGAACCAAATTGATATTGTTCGGACATGGAGGAGATACAGAGAGACAGGAACTGTCGATGACATGCCTCGCTAATGCCACCCAAGGGCTACTACTGCAGTGGATAACCACTACCTGCAGATTATGGCTCGGAGGAACCCTGACAGCAACGCCACGATGTTAAATAATGCCTTTCGTGCAGCTACAGGTCGTCGCGTTACGACTCAAACTGTGAGCAATGGGCTGCATGGTGTGCAACTTCTCTCCAGATGTCAATGTCGAGGTCCATCTTTGCAACCACGACACCATGCAGCGCGGTACAGGTGGGCCCAACAACATGTCAAATGGACCGCTCAGCATAGGCGTCATGTTCTCTTCACCGACGAGTGTCGCGTATGCCTTCAACTACACAAACGTCGGAGACGTGTTTGCAGGCAACCCAGTCAGGCTAAACGCCTTAGACACACTGTCCAGTGAGTGCAGCAAGGTGGAGGTTCACTGCTGTTTTGGGGTGGCGTTATGTGGGCCCATCGTATGCCGCTGGTGGTGATGGAAGGCGCGGTAACGGCTGTATGATACGTGAATGCCATCCGCCGACCAATAGTGTAACCATATCGGCAGCATGGTGGTGAGGCATTCGTCTTCATCGAGGGCAATTCGCGCCCCCATCGTGCACATCACGTGAATGGCTTCCTTCAGGACGACATCGCTCGACTAGAGTGGTCAGCATGTTCTCCAGACATGAACCCTATAGTACATGTCTCGGATAGACTGTAAAGGGCTGTTAATGGACGACTTGAGCCACCAACCACTCTGAGGGATCTACGCCGAATCGCCGTTGAGGAGTGGGACAATCTGGACCAACAGTGCCTTGATGAACTTGTGGATAGTATGCGACGACGAATACAGGCATGCATCAATGCAAGAGGACGTGCTACTGGGTATTAGAGTTACCGGAGTGTACAGCAATCTGGAGCACCAACTCTGAAGGTCTCGCTGTATGGTGGTACAACATGCAATGTGTGGTTTTCATGAGCCAATAGAAGGGCAGAAATGATGTTTATGTTGATATCTATTACAATTTTCTGTGCAAGTTCCGGAATTCTCGGAACCGAGGTGATGATAAAGTTTATTTGATGTATGTATATCCGTTTGTTTGTAAGAAACATAGTTTTCCCATGTATGCCATTTGAATCAACTACGGGCTAGCCTCCTACGAGCCATCTGACGAGAGCGTTCTTAGTTCTGCCAGGAAACTGGCTGTCTACTGTTGCCAGTGATCACCCTCTTCTGGGGAATAGAAAGCGATGTTGCTATATTGATTTCGAAAAATAATGTACCTCATTTGCGGGACGTCTCAGTGGGGAACAATGAAAGTTGTGTCTCCATTATTGCGCCATACCAGGACAAATCGGCGTTCATGAAGATCCATTTATGAGGCTGTCTATAGACTGCTACCGGGGTCTGAGTGATCGTTGATATAATAAGAGCGCAGTGATTAGGCTCCCTAGGATAAGGAATAATAGTCCACTCAAGAAGCGAGGAAACAGACCTCAAACACAAACTCAAGTCTATAGCTGAGGTTCGCTCACCCGATAATGGGAGTAATTTTGGGCAGCCATCACTAAGGATGATGAGATTGAACTCGTCGAGAGTCTTCAGGATCCCAGCACCCAGTCTATCACAAAACGCACAGTCCCATAATCTGCTATGCTTGTTAAAATCCCAACAGAATAGGAAAGTGGGTTCTAGTTGCTATACCAAACTGTATCACTCTCTGAGGGGTATATATGACTGCGGTCAGCAGTAAATGATCACAGTGGTTATTCGATCGATTGGAAATGAGAGACTGACTGCTGTTGCTTGAAAGGCGTCATGGGGTATCAGTATTGGGATGTGGTACAGCACATTATTGATGAAGATGGCAACTCCTCTTCGACCAATCTCTGTCTTGTAGGTATGCCTGATATCCTCAAATTCGATGACGGTATCTACTTGAAACTTCGTCTCAGAGATGGCTGTCACTGCTATCTTCTGCATCCAAAGCTCTTTTTGAAGTACATACTTATTGGCGATCGCAGATCGCACGTTCCATTGGGGAATCCTAAACCCCGTCATAGGTGCTAGGCATTAGGAGGGTCGTAAAGTTCCAGGTGGCTCTATCTTCACGTCCTCAGGAAGGTGAAGAGTAAACGAGACGATTTTTTCGATGACATACTCGATGTTATTAAGAAGCAGTGGTGATTGGTTACCGTACTGAATAGGATATGGGCTGTGTGGTAGAGGGACTTGGGGGAAATGGTAGGAGGCCGAATATTGTTGACTAAGTTCTGAAAAGCCTGTCGCCAGGCTGGTCTTGGAGTGTGCCATTTCGATGAACCTCTAATGCAGGAGACGTCACCCGATCTGTCTGTTGTCATTCTGATGATGCCCAATTTCCTGCGGGAGAGAAACCAATTAGGTTGGCACTGGCGGTGGCGGTGGTCACGTGGAATTGCCTGTTATAGCGATTGACGGTTGTTGTGAGAGCCTTCGAGGTAGTGGCGAAAAATCCATGCAAATTTGAGTATGGGGAAGCTGTTGCAGGGCAGCTGAGTATGTGTGCTGTGTGCTGTCAGTTGCCCTTCCCGACATGGGGTAGGTCTTTGCACAGTATAGCACTTGTTGGTGGAGAAATACTACGCATGGCATATCGGTAACTGGGTACTGCCAAAGCAGTTTAAATGATTTGGAACCGTCCAGTGTACGAATCTGTTTCTACATCTACATTTCTACTCCGGAAGCCACCCAACGGTGTGTGGCGGAGTGCACTTTACGTGCCATTGTCGTTACCTCCCTTTCCTGTTCCAGTCGCGTATGGTTCACGGGAAGAACGACTGCCGGAAAGCCTCCGTGCGCGCTCGAATCCCTCTAATTTTACATTCGTGATCTCCTCGGGAGGTATGAGTAGGGGAAGCAATATATTCGATACCTCATCCAGAAACGCACCCTCTCGAAACCTGGACAGCAAGCTACACCGCTATGCAGAGCGCCTCTCTTGCAGAGTCTGCCACTTGACTTTGCTAAACATCTCCGTAACACTATCACGCTTACCAAATGACCCTGTGACGAAACGCGCCGCTCTTCTTGGGATCTTCTCTATCTCCTCTGGCAACCCGACCTGGTATGGATCCCACACTGATGAGCAATACTCAAGTATAGGTCGAAAGAGTGTTTTGTAAGCCACCTCCTTTGTTGATGGACTACATTTTCTGAGGACTCTCCCAATGAATCTCAACCTGGCACCCGCCTTACCAACAATTAATTTTATATGATTATTCCACTTCAAATCGTTCTGTACGCATACTCCCAGATATTTTACAGAAGTAACTGTTACCAGTGTTTGTTCCGCTATCATATAATCATACAATAAAGGATCCTTCTTTCTATGTATTCGCACTACATTACATTGTTCTATGTTAAGGGTCAGTTGCCACTCCCTACACCAAGTGCCTATCCGCTGCGGATCTTCCTACATTTCGCTGCAATTTTCTAATGCTGCAACTTCTCTGTATACTACAGCATCATCCGCTAAAAGCCAGATGGAGCTTCCGACACTATCTACTAGGTCATTTATATATATTGTGAAAAGCAATGGTGCCATAACACTCCCCTGTGGCACGCCAGAGGTTACTTTAACGTCTGTAGACGTCTCTCCATTGAGAACAACATGCTGTGTTCTGTTTGCTAAAAACTCTTCAATCCAGCCACACAGCTGGTCTGATATTCCTTAGGCTCTTACTTGGTTTATCAGGCGACAGTGCGGAACTGTATCGAACGCCTTCCGGGAGTCAAGGAAAATGGCATCTACCTTAGACCCTGTATCTAATATTTTCTGGGTCTCATGAACAAATAAAGCGAGTTGGGTCTCACACGATCGCTGTTTCCGGAATCAATGTTGATTCCTACAGAGTAGATTCTGGGTTTCCAGAAATGACATGATTCGCGAGCAAAGAACATGTTCTAAAATTCTACGGCAGATTGATGTCAGGGATGTAGGCCTATAGTTTTGCGCATCTGCTCGACGACCCTTCTTGAAAACTGGAACTTCCTGTTCTCTCTCCCAGTCATTTGGACCTTCCGTTCCTCTAGAGACTTGCGGTACACGGCTGTTAGAAGGTGGGCAAGTTCTTTCGCGTACTCTGTATAGAATCGAATTGGTATCCCGTCATGTCCAGTGGACTTACATCTGTTGAGTGATTTCAGTTGCTTTTCTATTCCTTGGACGCATATTTCGATGTCAGCCATTTTTCCGTTCGTGCGAGGATTTAGAGAAGGAACTGCAGTGCGGTCTTCCTCTGTGAAACAGCTTTGGAAAAACGTGTTTAGTATTTCAGCTTTACGCGTGTCATCCTCTGTTTCAATGCCATTGTCATCTCAGAGTGTCTGGATATGCTGTTTCGATCCACTTACTGATTTAACGTAAGACCAGAACTTCCTAGGATTTTCTGTCAAGTCGATACATAGAATTTTACTTTCGAATTCACAGAACGCTTCACGCTAACTTTGACATCATTTAGCTTATGTTTGTCTGAGAGGTTTTGGCTGCGTTTAAATTTGCAGTGAAGCTTTCGCAGTAGTTTTCTAGCTTTGTTGTTGAACCATTGTGGGTTTTTCCTATCCCTCACAGTTTTACTCGACACGTACCTGTCTAAAACGCATTTTACGATTGCCTTGAACTTTTTCCATAAACACTCAACATTGTCAGTGTCGGAACAGAAATTTTCGTTTTGATCTGTTCGGTAGGCTGAAATCTCCGTCCTATTACTCTTGCTAAACAAATAAACCTTCCGCCGTTTTTTATATTCCTATTTACTTCCATATTCAGGGATGCTGCAACGGCCGTATGATCACTGATTCCCTGTTCTGCGCATACAGAGTCGAAAAGTTCGAGTCTGTTATCAGTAGGGCCCAGATGTTATCTCCACGAGTCGGTTCTCTGTTTAACTGCTCGAGGTAATTTTCGGATAGTGCACTCAGTATAATGTCCCTACCACCCGTCCTAAACATCTGAGTGTCCCAGTCTATATCTTATAACAAGCTGAGGAAATTTATGTGATATGTATTCCAGATTTTCTCTCAGTTGTTCTCCCACTAATGCTGCTGAGTCGGGAGGTCGGTAAAAGGAGCCAATTATTAACCTAGCTCGGTTGTTGAGTATAACCTCCACCCATAATAATTCACAGGAACTATCCACTTCTACTTCACTACAGGATAAACTACTACTAACAGCCGCTCCTGCCGCAACGAGTATGGCTTCTGCACTGGTTCACCTGACGATGGAACCGCCATCAAGTTCTACATTGGATGATTTTGGGGATGTACAGTTGATTCGAATAGCGCGCCCTCAACATAGCAATATATGAGGGTAAAGTTTGTGAACGAAAAACTACCTTGCAGACTGCAATCGGCACCGTTAATTCGGGATTTGAAAGGTGTTTTTCTTGGTGTAGCGCTTGATAATTTCGACAGCATACATTCTCTCCATTTCGTCGACTATCTGCTTATCTGTCAGCGTAACGTCAACATCGCGAATAATGACATACTGTAACCTCCCCACAACACTTTCTTTAAATATAACTATATTTATTAGTAATTGGAGCCACAGCTAAGTGTGACCTTCCCACAGAAATTTTAAAAACAATATTTATTAGAAATGGTGCCACAGGTAAGTATAAACTCGCCACAAGAATATTAATGGCAAAGACAATTAAATGAAAGCTCGCTATCTGACTCAAGTACAAGTTCCCATTAAATAATGAACGCTAATCTCATGACAATGAAACTACAGTGATAACCAAAACTCAATTCAACCGAAAAGTCGGTGTTTGCCCTGTGCGAATTCAGAATAAATTTCTTACCTTATTAAAACTGCATGTCAAAATTCTGCTCTTATTGTTGGCTGCGGCTTGGAGGAAAAACATTGCAATTGCCTTTTTTTTTTTTTTTAAAAAATTTTGTTAAAGGGAAATGGAGGGAATTTGAATGATTGTTTGTAAATTTGTTTTTAAATCCAAATTATTATTGGGGGCGATTTTTGAAAGTTAAATTACAATGAGTGGACCTTACATTATCTGATAAGCGCAAAGCTGCATAAACATTTATTTAATAAAATTATACCTTGTCCTGAATCTTGACCATCGCTGTCCCGACGCCCGCCGACTGCTCTGGGCTACCACTACTCACAGACTCCTAGCAGTACTGAGGACTGACTACTACAGACTGACTGACTGACTGCTCGCTACTGCGAGTCGAGCGCAACTGCTCTGGTCAGAGATTCTACAATGTCTCAGCATCGCTGCCGCACAACATACGTGTTTCATAACCCTCCACTGGGGGGGCAAAAATTTGGCAGCGATGGTGAGTCATTTGGACTTGCCATCGTAACAAATTTTTCCTTTAATTAATGAACATTTACAAAATATTTGGATGTAATACATGAATTAAATGTTGTGCGCATGCACCAATTACAAAACATTACAGACAAGACAAAATATAAGTACAAAACAAATCAGGAAAAATGTATATACAAATTATTTGACAGATAATAAAATGCACACACACTGAAAAATTCTTTAGCAGTTTCATAACAGGCAAAAAAAAAATCATGTTGACAAGTGTCATGAGTGCACATGCACTGCAGTGGAGAACATATCAGTAAAAAAAAACGAAATGTATATACAATGAGTAACAAGTGACATAAATCATAAAAGGTATACAGAATGAACACAAATCCTATCGTAAATTGGGAAGAGTGCAGAGGCACTGGAGTTCAGTTGAAAACATATTCACATAAGTGCACATGCACTGAAAAGCTTTTGAACATTTTCATAACAAATAAACACAAGGATAAATAATCATCAAATCACAAAAAGTATATACAATAGAGATGACAAGAGTGCACACATACTGCACTTCAAAACAAATCGAAAATGTCTTTAGTATTTTGACAACAAATGGCAAAAATCATGTCGACAAGTGACACAAGTGTACTCGCACTGGAGTTCAACAAATCGAGAAAAAATGTATAGGCCATGAACATAAATGGTGTTAGTAAAAAAATGATTTTCACTATTAGGATAGGAAAGGAAGGATTGCATCATGGTTGTAGCACTTTAGTTTGCACATAGCTGCACTGAAAGTCCATATCTTTCCACAGAATCACAACTAAGTGATACAATCTGCAGTTCCGTTCCCAGAAGTATTTATCAGCTTATCAAGACAGTGAAACGTCGTAGTAGTATTCCATACTATCATTTGGCAGTATACCAGGTACATCAAACAGTGCGACCAGAATAACGTCTTCATCGGTTACGGTGGTGGACAGCATGTCGTGTCAACACCACGCTCTTAAGAGGCGGCACACAGTGCTCCATAACAAAGTCTTGATTAGTGATTACATAAGTAGTTTCTTCGCCTACAGTGGTGGACAGCATGTCGTGTCAACACCACGCTTTTAAGAGGCGGCACACCAACGTAGAATTAGTGCAAAAACCAAATATAGTGCTCCATGATAATGAGGATGGACAAGACAAATGGATGTTACAATAATTTCAGGTAGTTAGGTCAGAAGGTGAAGGACATTAACTAACACACAAGTCTTGATTAGTGATTACATAAGTAGTTTGCGGTATCCATACTCTAGTCATTGAACATTTCTGTACCATGAATGTAGTATTACAGAAAAATGTTCATTAATTAATTTAAAGATAAGAGTGGTAATCAATCGCCATCAAGTATTGAGTATTACAAAACATTTTTCCTCATTCAAATGACATATTTACAAGTAACTATTAACATTCAGTGGCCTAGCAACTTTCGATTAGTACAAAATATTTATCATCATTCAGTATTAATATGGGAAGTCATCATTGAAAACACTAACAAAACGTTAAGTTACATTAATTATTGGCACTCAGTCGCCAGCAAGTATTGAATAGTATAAAACATTATTCATCATTCAGTATTCTTCATATCATTAAGAAATCATTATTAAAAATCAGTTAATTACAGTCATAGCATTAATAAGCATGGGCATTATAAGTAATTACATTAATTATGGGCACTCAGTGGCCAGCAAGTATTGAATAGTATAAAACATTATTCATCATTCAGTATTATTCATATCATTAAGAAATCATTATTAGAAAAATCAGTTAATTACAGTCATAGCATTAATAAGCATGGGCATTATAAGTTACATTAATTATGGGCACTCAGTGGCCAGCAAGTACTGAATAGTACAAAACATTAGTAGCATTAATAAGCATGGGCATAATAAGTACTCTCATTACAATAGATAGTGGCAATTATGTTTTGGTATCATTAAGAAGTCATTATTCAAGTGACATACTATTCAGAGCTGATCAGTGTTATTCAGAATTATCATAAACTAGTGACATTATCTGGGACTGTTAATACATTTTGTTTTTTCTGCTAGCAATGCATTGTTTTGGGTAATAAGAAGGGAAAGCAAGAAGAAATGAGAGAAAAAAATTGCTTCTAGGTTGTTCCTATAAATGAAAAGATTGTGTAACGTCATTCGTCATGAGTCAGCTGTAGCAAGGTTATCACATTTATAAATGATAGACACAAGTGGGTAAGAAAAATGCAAGTACTAGAACAGGTATAATAAGTAACAAGTTTAGTAACTATCATAAAAAGCTTCTCCTGAAAGAAAAATACAAAATGGATTATTGAGCTGAAAGAAGAAACGCAGACTATGCTGAAAAGTAGTGAACTTCGAATTAACAGGTAGTGAAATGTGTATAAAAAATGTGTTCCATAGCTGTCCTTTCCAAAACCTTCAGTCATCCTACTACGCAATATAACACCTGCTGTCAAAGTAAACTGCAACAAATACTTAAATAACTACATAGCACAAATACATAACTTCAACATTATCCTCATCTGTAAAGAAAAACTTCATTATTCATATCATCATAACTCCATCATTATCATCACCTGTAAACAAAAACTTCATTATTCATAGTACCATATTCTTCATCATTGTTCATTATCAGCATTCATTATCATCTGCAAAAATCATTTCATTATTCATCACACAACTATTCCTAATCCCTAGCATATTTCATCACTTAAAACTAAAATGTGTAGTTCTGTCTGACAGCTTGCATCAATCGCTTTGTATTCTGAAAGAAAAATTAGTTAAGACTGCTATTCTGCGATGTGTATAATATATTCTGGTTAATGCTTGTTAATTCTGATCCATTTACTCGTCCTCATTAGCTTATTGCATCTTCTTTCGTTTATTCCATAGGTGAAATTCCCACTTCTGTTTAATTCATTTCCTGTACGCATCATTTATTTCTGAAATTGATGAACAAAGATTAATGTCTTGCATTTAAATCATATACCCATTAAATAATGACTGGTTAATGGTGACTCAATTAAGCATACAACATAACATGACAGAAAACGTAATATCTCAAAGCATAGACAGTGTTTAAAGGCAAAAAGTGTACAGAGAATATCATAATGCAGCAGCAAAAAAGGAAAATGTAAAACAGTCACGATGTTGAGATATCACAAGGCAAAATGTCAAAGTCAAATGGTGTGTGTTATATCTTAACTAGTTCACAATGCATATAAACAAAACATGAAAACATCGTACATACATAAGAAAGACAAAATGTGACATTCGTTGTGTTCAGCTTGTATGTTGTGTAGTTAATAGAGGCGATAATTAAAGACTTCAATGGAGAGAGAATTTGATAAAATTAATGCGTCATTACAGAGAATTGCATAATTATTCATAAAATGCGTAAGTTCATCTGGAAAAATGCACGGTCTAGTGTGTAACGACAAGAAGAGCGACCTGCTAACCTTACCTTGCCGGGCACTTGCCAAGAAAAAATACGATAATCATCAATAATTAGTCACATAAATATAATTGCATAAGTGGTCACAAAATGTGTAAGTTCATCTGGAAAATATGCACGGTCTGATGTGTAACGACAAGAAGAGCGACGTGCTAACCTTACCTTGCCGGGCACTTGCCAAGAAAAAATACGATAATCATCAGTAATTAGTCATGTGAATATAATTGCATAAGTGGTCATAAAATGTGTAAACGGCCTCATAGCATGTTACATCGTAAAGTGGTTTCATTCGATAAAGGGTTTAATGTTTGACACATGATGGTTCCCCTTACTTTTCCTGGTTCTCAAAGTTTCGACGTGTACAACATTAGGGTGAGGAATGCTGCGAATCCGATATGGACCTGCATATAGAAGTTCAAATTTACTGCACTTACCTTTTAATTTGCTGGATAAATAATGTGTACGTACTAATATCTTCTGTCCAACGTGAAAGTCTCGGCGTCTACAAACCTGTTTTTGCTGTCTTCTCCGGCGCTCTGCGGCACGTTTGATGTTGTTCAGCGCAATGTCAATTATTTCGTGATGTCGTAATCGACGAGATGTAGGAAATGTTACTAATTCTTTGATTTTGTTTGGTGGTTCAACGTTTTTCAGTATAACAGACGGAGGTAGCATAGTGGATTCATTTGGAATGGAATTAATTACATCTTGAAATGAGTGTATGTGTGTGTCCCAATTAACATGTCTTTTGTGGCAGTATATTCTACACAGTTTACCAATTTCTTTCATTAGTCGTTCACAAGGGTTCGAAGAAGCGTGGTACTTGGATATATAAATCGGAGAAATGTTTCTAGCTCGTAACATGCGTGTCCATATAGCAGAACGAAATTGTGATCCATTGTCAGAAATTACTTTCATCACATGTCCTACATGAAATAAGAAATGCTTTACAAATGCTTTCGAAACAGTTTTGGCAGTAGCTTTACGTAACGGAGTGAAAGTAACAAATTTTGAAGTGAGTTCAACAGCGACAAAGATGTAGCAAAAACCTCTGTTAGTTCTCGGAATTGGACCAAAAATGTCTACTGCGGCCATATGTCTTAATTTAACAGGTATAATGGGATATAATGGAGGAATGTGTGAAGTGGTGTCAGATTTAGCTTTCTGGCAAACTTTGCATGACGCTAAAACTCGTCGTATACGTTTTTCCATGTTTGTAAAATAACAGTTCTGTCTCAGTATAAGAAAACATTTTCTTGCTCCGTAATGTGCGTAGCTTAAATGCGTGTACCAGATTAATTTGTTAACCAGTTCGTCAGGAATGCATAATAACCAATTGTTGCTGTCTGGATGAGAGCGGCGAAACAGAATGTCATTGCGTACAGTGTAGTGGTTCCTAATCGTAACATTATTCTTATCTTGCCAAAGGTGTTTAATTTCTTTCCATACATTGTCTTTACTTTGCTCTTTTGCTATGTCCTGTAATGACGATGAAATAAAATTTTCAAATGCAACTTGTTGAATGTACATGACGCTGAAATTTGCTCTGCAGAAGTTGGTTGCTACGTCTTGCTGATTGTTGCTGAGAGAACGCGAAAGTGCGTCTGCTATAACATTTCGTGTACCGGGAATGTGAACAATCGTAAAATTAAATTCCTGTAAATACAGTTTCCATCTGCTTAATCTATCATGAGTAAATTTAGCTGAAAGTAAAAATTGTATAGCTCTGTGATCCGTGTAAACAGTCGTATGTCTGCCATAAAGAAAGTGTCTAAATCTCGTAAAAGCCCATACAACACACAACGTTTCCAATTCTGTGACGGAATAATTTCGTTCAGCAGGTGACAGAATGCGGCTTGCAAATGCGATGTTTTTAATTACTATTGAGCCATGTTCTTCAATTTCCTGAAAAATATGTACGCCTAAAGCTGTGTTGGAACTGTCGGTGGCAATAGAAAAATTTCTAGTAAGGTCTGGGTGCGATAAAAGTGGAGCATTCAACAAAGCATGTTTCAGGTTCACGAATTCAGAGTGTGCTTGCTTATCCCATGACCAAATAGTGTTTTTACCAGTTAATTGGCATAATCTAGGTGTGTCTAGTGCAGAGTGATGAATAAATTTGCGAAAAAAGTTAATTAAGCCCAAAAAACTGCGTAATTGTTTCTTCGTTGTAGGAACAGTAATGTCACGTAGAGCTTGAAGTTTTTCTGGATCAGGCGCAATGCCTTCTGCTGAAATTACGTGTCCAAGAAATTTTATAGAAGTTTTACCAAAATGCGATTTACTGAGGTTAACTGTGAGTCCTTGTGCATGGAAAGTTTGCAATAGTCGTTCTAAAATCAGATTATGTTCAGACCAGTTGGCTTCTGCAATAAGAATGTCGTCTACGTACGTCGTAATTCTGTCTTTAAGTTCTGTCGGAAGTATTGTGTTCAAACCGCGAATAAAAGCAGCAGAAGAAATAGTTAGGCCGAACGGTAATTTACAAAATTGATAACAGTCGCCGAAACAGAGAAAAGCTGTATATTTTCTGCAATTTGGATGAAGTTGTATTTGCCAAAATCCCGATTTCAAATCTAATGTGGAATAAATAGCTGTACCGTGAAATTTCTGTAGTAGTTCTTCTAATGTCTGTGGTCGATCTGTTTCATTAATAATAATGTCATTAATGTGACGTGAATCAAGTACAAGGCGAAGTGAGCCATCTTTTTTCTTAACAATATGCAGCGGGTTTATGTACGGGCTAACTGCTGGTTCAATAATTCCTTGATCGAGCATATCCTGCAATTCTTTTTTAACTTGTTCTCTGTGGATATATGGAATGGGATAATGCTTTGCTTTAAATGTGTCGTGCTGTTTGACTCGAAATTCGTACATAAAGCCGGACATAGTACCAGGAATGTTATCGAAAACTGGAGCTTGCTGTAAAAGAATTTTATGTAATTGCGTTCGTTCGTCGTCTGTATTTGCACTGCTTTGTTTAACTTTATCAGAAATCATTTGCATTACATCGTAGTCAGTTTCGTCTGGAGTGTTATAGTTATGTACGTACGTGTCGGTGAACAATGCGGAATTACAGTTTATGTTACGTGTTGCGGAAATGACCTCTGTGCGGTTAATTGTTTGTTCTTCTGCAGATAAAGAATGCTGAAATTCTAAAGCCAATTGCACATTTTCATCTTTTAACATTAAATAAGAATTTTGGAAATCAACCACTGCGTCGTGTTGTACGAGAAAATTAGTACCTAAAATTACGTCTGTTGTCAATAACGGAACAATCCAAAAATTTGAGTGAAAAATATGACCTCCAATACAAAATGATAAATGCGTCTGTAATTTAACGTCTACTCCTTTACTCGATACTGCTCCTTTCACTTTCGTTTTGCCTAAACGAAATGTGGGATAGGTGTTCTCTTTGTTACACTCGTTAAAAGTTTCCTCATTTATAACTGACATAGGTGATCCGGAATCAATTACTGCTGAAAATTTCGATGAACCAATTTTAATTTCGATGACAGGATGTGAAATAGTTTTCTGAACAACTGGTCTTTCCTGCAAAAGAGTGTCTCTGATGTCGTCAAACGTAATTACATTTTCGTGAACAACATTTTGCGTGTCAAAACTAGTGCTTGTGTTATTTGAAGATGCGTCCTGTACAGTATCTAGTCAGATTCTATTCGACGTGTTACTATTATCATGAGGATGTTGTGGCATTTCTACAATCTGAACAGTTCTATTACTTCTTCCAGACGTATTACGCTCTGGATGATACCTACTGTCGGGTTCATTCATGAGAATAGGTTCTTGTGGATAATCTTGCTGTTGGTATGACCGACTGTTGTTAGATGTACGCTGAAAGCTATCGTCATTATTTTTACGTCTATCGTAATAGTCATTCCTATACGGTGCATTACGATAGGAATTGAAATACTGTCTTCTCTGTACGTAGTTATTTCCTTGCTGCCGTGCGTTACTATTTGTTGTATCAGGGACTATACGTGCACGCGGCGAAACATTAAAGCTTGTACATTACATTGTTGGTCAGGAATGCTAAGCGGCTGACTTTCATGCCGTTGTGGTGAAAAACGTCATTGTTACCAAAAAATGCGTTTGCTGTTAATTTTACACATACTGATGATTACGATTTTTATCTGTTATTAAAATTACGTTGTTAGTTGTCATTACGGGAGTGCCTACTAAAAATTGTCACATTCGGAAAAAATTTGTCTTATCGGGTTTTCTTTAGTCATTTTTCTTAATTCTAAGTAGAGCAATAGTTAAAGAGCTATTTTGATAGATATAAAGGATAGTAGAAGAGAAGGTAGCAGTGCAGAAAACTAAAGATGAAACAGCACTACTACAGCTCGGGGCCCTATGCTCGCTACGGCACATATTCATTAAAGCGTAATGAATCCCCTGAGGTCAATTACGCACTGCGAATAAATTTTAGTTTTTGCGTTCCAGGCAATGGTGGTAAAAATTCAAAAGAAAATTGTAGTATCCATGCTAATTCTATTTTCTGTATTACACGCAATGCTGTTGAAAATGCAAAAGCAAATTGTCGTATCCAGTTCAAAGCTAATTTCTGCGTTACAGGTAATAGCGGTGAAAATACAAAAATAAATTGTCGTATACGGTGCAAAACGTGTATCTGTGCTCTGTCATTATTATGTTCCTTAGATTTTCTTACAAATAAAAATTGCTCGTGATGTACGTTCTCGTCACTGAATTTAAGCAAACGTTCAGGTTTGTGTGAGAATCTGTTTGTCTGTGTCATTTCTGAATCTAAGTCCCGTACTCTCTGTAGATTACCCAAATTATACGCGTTGCGCGAGTCTGGCAAATGTTCGAAAAGTGGTGTCTGCTGTGCTGTGTTATTAATTGAAGTGTTTTTCATCTCTGTTACTTCTTGCTGTAAACTTGACAGTTTTCGACGCAATGTGTTATTAGACGAATCAATCTCATTAATTGTCTGCTGTAAATTTTGAAATTCAGGTGTTTGGTTGAATGAAACCGGTGAAGTATCGTCTGATTTATTGTCATTAGTGCTTTCGATGACATCAATACGACTGGCCAATTCATCACATTTTTCAGTCAGTATTTTTACCTGATCATCGGTTTTACTGTCAGTGGCACTAATCTGGTTTTGCAATCTACGTGTAGTTTCGTTCAGTTTTTTAACATCAGCTTTCACGACATCGGAATCCTGTGTTAGTTCTAATTGTTCGAGTCTATCGGTCACTGTTTGAAAATCTGTTATGTATGTGTCTGTTTTCGATTTCAGATCAGAAATTTCGTCACGTAATTCTGTGTTTGACTGTTCGATGGTATTAATTTTGTCCGAAACTGTGGCAATATTATTGTCTACATACTCTTTTACCTTCGCAAACATTTTACGTTTGTCTTCTTGTCTCTGTGCAGTAATTGTTTCCATTACTTGGCGTTTTACTTTATTTTGATCACCAATAAATTTACGAAAACGCGTATTACTGTTTTCTATGTGAAGACTAAGACGTTCGTTAATTTGTGTGTTCTGCTGTTCGAATTTCGCGTCAATCTTTGCATCCACTGTGCGCGAAAGTTCTGCTGTCATTGCTTTAAATTCGTCGCGTAATTGTGTAGCTTTTTCAGAGCATTGTTTAGCGACTCCGCTAATTTCGTCTCTGAGTGTTTCTGTTGCAGCTGTTTGCAATTCCCTTAATTCCTGAGCAACAGCCTCAATTTCTTCGCGTAACTGTTCCTTAGTGTCATGACACTGAGCGGCAACGGCTCTAATTTGTTCACTAAGCTGTCTCGAATTGTTGTCTAATTTTTCATTTAAGTGTTGTTTGAGATTTTCGTTATCTCGTTTGTTCTGTTCTCTAAGTTGTCTGAAATCTTCGCTCTGTTGTCTGAAACTGTCTTTAAATTGTTTGTTATCTTCACTCTGTTGTTTGTTCTCTTCAAGAATTTGCAACAATAATGCCCTAATTGGATCCGACACAAAATTAGCATTTCTATTCTCTGTGCTGTTTAATGGTCGATCTGGAATTGTCTCGCTTTCTGTAACCATTTGGTTATTCTGAGATTTACAAAAAGGTTTGTCAGTCGGATGTACACTGTCAGACATTATTTCGGAATTAAATAAGTCCGGCGTACTTTCCGTACACTGATCATTTTCATTAGACAAATTTGTCTGTTCGTCACGTGAATTTGGTAAACCGGTTGTGTTAGGCTGGGCAGCGCTCATTACAATAGAGCGTCCCGCGTCATTGATTGTCATCAAATCAACAGAAGACATAACCGAGTTCGTTTGTTCATCATTAAGGTAAAAGTCGTCATTCGCGATTGGAACGCACTGAATGTTAGTGAACACAGCATTGTCATCATTACACTGCGTGTCACCAGTCCTATCGGTAAAATTGTTTGAGTCGGTAACTTCATTCATGATACCTCGCGATACACTATTCACAGTCTTTCGCGGCATTTTCACAATAGTCACAATTAATCACAAAACAAATAAGCACAATGCAAAATCAACACACAAATACAACAGAGCAACGAATTGCCGTTGACCTGTAGAAAGAAAGTCACAAGATTAGTAAAAGCGTTGCGCCAAATTAAAATTATATCTAAGAAATAAGAGCAGATATCTGACTGTTTTTCAAAAGATTCTCTACGAAATACGATCCTGGACCGGGTGTCGCCAAGTGTAACCTCCCCACAACACTTTCTTTAAATATAACTATATTTATTAGTAATTGGAGCCACAGCTAAGTGTGACCTTCCCACAGAAATTTTAAAAACAATATTTATTAGAAATGGTGCCACAGGTAAGTATAAACTCGCCACAAGAATATTAATGGCAAAGACAATTAAATGAAAGCTCGCTATCTGACTCAAGTACAAGTTCCCATTAAATAATGAACGCTAATCTCATGACAATGAAACTACAGTGATAACCAAAACTCAATTCAACCGAAAAGTCGGTGTTTGCCCTGTGCGAATTCAGAATAAATTTCTTACCTTATTAAAACTGCATGTCAAAATTCTGCTCTTATTGTTGGCTGCGGCTTGGAGGAAAAACATTGCAATTGCCTTTTTTTTTTTTTTTAAAAAATTTTGTTAAAGGGAAATGGAGGGAATTTGAATGATTGTTTGTAAATTTGTTTTTAAATCCAAATTATTATTGGGGGCGATTTTTGAAAGTTAAATTACAATGAGTGGACCTTACATTATCTGATAAGCGCAAAGCTGCATAAACATTTATTTAATAAAATTATACCTTGTCCTGAATCTTGACCATCGCTGTCCCGACGCCCGCCGACTGCTCTGGGCTACCACTACTCACAGACTCCTAGCAGTACTGAGGACTGACTACTACAGACTGACTGACTGACTGCTCGCTACTGCGAGTCGAGCGCAACTGCTCTGGTCAGAGATTCTACAATGTCTCAGCATCGCTGCCGCACAACATACGTGTTTCAATACATACAGACCAGGAAGTTGGGGATATGCACACCGAGCTGAAGTTCTTTGAGAATAGAGGCATCTATTAAATTATTGACAGCTGAGCATACTTCAGTTCTATCCTAACTGTTTCTGACACACGGGATAATGTTGACAATATCGTACTTTAAATGGGAGCTACGTCCACTGACATAGGTTGAGTTTGTCAGTGTTCTGATCTAAGCTCTCCACGACGACAATGTTGGACCTGTATCAGATCAGCTTTATAGATTGTTGACACTCGCCGCGCAACCGCATCGGGAGGGGTCGAGGTATGACCCTGAGAGTGCTCTGTGTTTGTCTGCGCTGTGTCGCCAGCAGAAGGGCGGTACGAACCCGGTATCTCACGCATATCACAGTCCAGGACAGTATTAAAGTCGACACCGAACCGTTCACCAAGGAGGCCGATCAGCTGCACCGGCATCAAGTGCTGAGGTGACAGGGGCACAATGATGGCTCGTTTTCTAACTGACTTGATGTAATTGCTGCTGCTGCTGCTGTTGTTGTTGCTACTGCTGTCGATGCTGTTGTAATTGCAGCTGCTCCAACTGTTGCGGGTGGGGCAGCTGTTGTTGCTGAAGTTGTAGTTGTTGATGATGGTGCAGGAGTTGCTGTTCCTGACAGTGCTATAGAACAAATCTCAGGTCCGGGCACGGCAGTTGACCCTACTATGTTAGACAATGAATTGTAGATGTCAGAAACGGATAGACGTCGATTCATTCTGATGGCAGATTTCCAGTTGCAAGTTAACCCATGGTGCTGATTATATAAAATGGTTGACAATGTAGTAAAATTTACTAACAACATTTATTTTTTAAAAGCAAAAAAGAGACATAAATTATAGTTATTGATTGAATACTGTAAACAAACAGTTGGGTTAAGAGAACAATGGACAAGGATCCTGGGTGGCAGAAGTGAGTCAAGTACTCTGGCCCTAGAAATGTGAATAACGCACTCTGAATTGATCTGACGCTGAGCAGGCTGTGATTGATAATGTACAGAAGTTTCTCAATATATGTGCTGCTCACAGCAAATGGCGATTGAGATCTGCACGCTCTGACAAGGCCGGACCAGCAGGACGTTACCCTGTTTGCTTCGTGCAGTGATGTAAACTGCAGCTGGCGAGAAGTCCGTAATGGTGGCGAGAAGTGGAGGTGGCACCTGTGAACCGACTGTGGCCACGAAAGAAATGCAAAAATCTCTCGGTCTAGCGACCAGGCAGACGGGTCGCAATTCACTCTCTACCAGAGCCCTGAAATCACATTAGATTTCAGCGTGTGACACACCTGTTCGCTGGTTCTACCAAGGACCCATTTGGCTCACTTATACAACAGGGCACACAAGGATACCAAATGTCGATCTGGTAAACCAAGAACGAATAAGTGTGTCCTCAGCAAATGAGTAGTCCGAGACATTTGAAGTCACACTGTTGGTACAGTAAGAACTTCACCACAGACTACCTGGTCTATCGCACCTCTCCAGATAAAAATTTCCGTTTTCCTGCAAAGTGCACAAATGACACCGCCTTCACTCTGTCTTGAGCCAATCACAGGGATTTAGAGGCGCTAAATCTGCCCCCCCCCCCAGATGACAGCACAAACTCATGTCGAACCAGCATAAGAGTTAAGAAACCTGCATCTCTGATAAAAAAAAGAAACCGCCAATTACTGTCTTTTTTTAAGTTTTCACAGAGGGGGAAGATGGTTTTCTCCAAAGTCATGTCACTTCCCATCGCAACAAGTGAACAGTTACAATCTTAAAGACCTTTATCTAAATCGCCTGTGCCTTGGAGCATGTTAGTCCTAGCTATGAGATGTAATAAAGATTGTATCCCTAAATGTTTCTCGGATGCCGGAGTTTCTTATACGACTGAGGCGGCTGGTGGAAGTGGGTCACAGGACTATTTGCAGTATCGGTGAACATGAAATCGTATGAATTTTTGTTAGAATGTGTAGACACATCCCTTCAGTCCGTCGCCTCCAGCCCAGCCTTTCGCTCGTGCCACGGCAGGTAGCTCGGCATTGTTCTGCTGGAGACCTGTCTCAACAAGGGGCTGCCCTGTCTGCCCTGTACAGCTGTTGACCTGTCTGGCAAGATTTACCGAGGGATGAGCTCGCTGGCAATTACTTTCAACTCCCAACATGCCATTTCTATGAACTAAGAACCATAAAAATACCTCATGCTTCTAGCGCCCTACCCGGCTCCATCAATGTCCGCTCAGGCCATTAATTTTCTAGAGTCTTGTTCAAGGTGCGTAAGGTTGTAACAAAATCTTTAATAATTGTCCATATACGAAAAATAGGTGGGAGAGTAACTTGTCCTCTCTCACAGTGTCGACTATGTGACCTGGCCAGTGTGAGGAGCATCATCCATTTGTCGAGATAACTGCGAATCACAGCTACCACAAAAGTGTGCCAAGGAAAATACACGCTACACTACAAGAAAACATTTCTCCTCAATGGGAATGAAGATACAAGTGCAGAAGCACTTACAAGAATATGAAGAGTATGAATCGGCACAGCCGTCGCCACAATGTAAAACAACTCACTACCTAGCAGATCGCACCTGGAAGTGCTTGGTACGAGACCTCGTCCCAAATTGTTGAACGGAGATAGTCACCCACCCACCCACCCACCCACGCTACCCACCCACACACACACACATAAACACACACACACACACACACACACACACACACACACACTGTAGTATGCTCCTCACCACTGCAGAATCCTCGTCACAACTGTAGAGTCCTGTACCGTCAGAAGCAAGATAGAGTATGTTGTTATGGGTGGCCGGTATCCTCTTTCTTCAACATAAATGCACACATGGATTAACACGGTTCTTTATATACATGAACTGTAAGCGTTTACTTAAATGTAATAGAGTCCATGTGTTGTGGCGCAAGCTCTTAAGGAATAGTCCTCTTGCTGACAATATCAATAATCTGGCTATTATCACGTCTGCTCGCCATGTAATGTCATAGCCAGTGACCCGCTCAGTGTATGGACTGACAAACGCCAAACTGGAGTGTGAGTTAGTGAGTCAGTGAGGCCCTCCGATCAGCGGTGGAAGCCTAAATACTTTCTGTCGAGAGAGCTTGCGAGTCTATCTCTGGCCTGTCTCGTGATAGGCGCGCTTGATCGAACACCTACACTACTGGCCATTAAAATTGCTACACCAAGAAGATACGCAGATGATAAACGGGTATTCATTGGACAGATATATTGTACTAGAACTGACATTTGATTACATTTTCACGCAATTTGGGTGCATAGATCCTGAGAAATCAATACCCAGAACAACCACCTCTGACCGTAATAACGGCCTTGGTACGACTGGGCATTGAGTCAAACAGAGCTTGGATGACGTGTACAGGCATAGCTGCTCGTGCAGCTTCAACACGATACCACAGTTCATCAAGAGCAGTGACTGGCGCATTGTGACGAGCCAGTTGCTCGGCCACCATTGACCAGACGTTTTCAATTGGTGAGAGATCTGGGGAATGTGCTGGCCACGGCAGCAGTCGAACATTTTCTGTATCCAGAAAGGCCCCTACAGGACCTGCAACATGCGGTCGTGCATTATCCTGCTGAAATGTAGGGTTTCGCAGGAATCGTATGAAGGGTAGAGCCACGGGTCGTAATACATGTGAAATGTAACGTCCACTGTTCAAAGTGCCGTCAGTGCGAACAAGAGGTGACCGAGACGTGTAGCCAATGGCACCCCATACCATCACGCTGGGTGATACGCCAGTATGGCGATGACGAATACACGCTTCCAATGTGCGTTCACCGCGATGTCGCCAAATACGGATGCGACCATCATGATGCTGTAAACAGAACCTGGATTCATCCGAAAGAATGACGTTTTGCCACTCGTACACTCAGGTTCGTCGATGAGTACACCATCGCAGGCGCTCCTGTCTGTGATGCATCGTCAAGGGTAACCTCAGCCACGGTCTCCGAGCTGATAGTCCATGCTGCTGCAAACGTCGTCGAACTGTTCGTACCGATGGTTGTCGTCTTGCAAACGTCCCCATCTGTTGACTCAGGGATCGAGACGTGGATGCACGATCCATTACAGCCATGCAGATAAGATGCCTGTCATCTCGACTGCTAGTGACACGACGCCGTTGGGATCCAGCACGGCGTTCCGTATTATCCTCCTGAACCCACCGATTCCATATTCTGCTAACAGTCATTGGATCTCGACCAACACGAGCAGCAATGTCGCGATACGATAAACCGCAATCGCGATAGGCTACAATCCGACCTTTATCAAAGTCGAAAACGTGATAGTACGCATTTCCCCTCGTTACACGAGGCACCACAACAACGTTTCACCAGGCAACGCAGGTCAACTGCTGTTTGTGTATGAGAAATGGGTTGGAAACTTTCCTCATGTCAGCACGTATAAGGTGTCGCCACCGGCGCCAACCTTGTGTGAATTATCTGAAAAGCTAATCATTTGCATATCACAGCATCCTCTTCCTGTCGGTTAAATTTCGCGTCTGTAGCACGTCATATTCGTGATGTAGCAACTTTAATGGCCAGTAGTGTATTATCGTTGTTCGCGCTACATCATTGCCGACCATTGTGCTAGCGACAGCTTACACTGGCACACTTACTTTCTTAATTAATCTCAATGGAAAAGTAAATGAGGCCTGCATAGCTTATTCTTGAGTAAAGCGCAGTTTATATAGGGCCGTGCATTAAATCGAGCATGTGTTCACTTTCTGCTTATATCGTCGAGTTTTCGAATGAAGATCTCTCCTTAATTTTGTATTTGTTGCCTGAGAATACAAAGAATCTGCAAACCATCTGAGTCAAAAATTCGTTCATGAATGTCACTTGCATAGCATAAACACGGTTTGTATGAAATCTATATCCAACACCAATTGGCGAAATTAGTCACATTCACCTAAATTGATTGGGCCTGAGGCCTAATAGCATGCGTAGGAAATTCGTTAGTCATCAATACGTTGTGAGATCGGAATCCTGTGGCTGATTTCCGATGCACTGTGAGTGGTAGTGTGTCGTAAAGTGATGCCACAGGGTTCGACAAGAAGGTGCCCATGCAACGTAGTACATTGCAGTACCTTAATACATGGAATGGTAAGGTATCTTTTACAGTAACCTCACAAGATACCAATTGACACACAATTACATTGTCTGGTACCTGGCTCCGAGTTGAGCGTGCCGAGATTCTGACATCATGGTGTGGATAAAGGACGCTGGAGAGTCTTTCCGAACACGCAGAGTAATATGGCTCTGAGCACTATGGGACTTAACTTCTGAGGTCATCAGTAACCTAGAACTTAGAACTACTTAAACCTAACTAACCGAAGGACATCACACATATCCATGCCCGAGGCAGGATTCGAACCTGCGATCGTAGCGGTCACTCGGTTCCAGATTGTAGCGCCTAGAACCGCTTGGTCACTCCGGCCGGCACGCAGAGTAATATTTAGAATCTCAGATACTCAGAATGTGCCTTTGAACATAGACCAATCGCATGGAAGAACGCCGTTTTACATCTTATGACATCATCTTTCTTCAGTACAGACTTGCGAGACGCTATATTGGCTATCACTTGAAATCCAAAAGGATATATGCCGTTTTTAAGCAACAGCAAATTGAGGATTTTCCGAAAACTCGTCGTTAATTATACGATCTGATGTAATAAAATGACGGAAAACACCATGCTGGTGGCTAAATAATTATTGTAACATGCGTATTACGAAAGTATATCGTTTCAAATAACAGCACATTGAGAATCCATCGAAAACACACTGTTCATGGTTAAAATTTGTTATAGTTAAAAGTCGCTTTATAACAAATTTACGGTTAAAACTTTACGGAGATGTTAAGATGGCAAGTATGGTCACACGTCATTCGCATTTGCTATAACGTAATGAGTAGTGATGCAGAAATGTAAGCTAATAGGCGTTGTGTTACTGGTTCGTGTCTCACTAGATTCACATGTTCTGTAATAGTTTCTGTCACTATCGTATTACTTTAACAGAAGTATGTTCTACAAGGTGTTTCCGTAACAGCGCGAAAAAATTTAAAGACCTAGAGGATGCTTCAGTGAACAATCTGAGGTAGGGAACATGGGGTCAGGGAAACCAGCTTAAGGAGGTAATAGGAATAAAATCACGTTACTGTGTACTTTTTCATTTACATTAGTTACAGTTAACTGGCAATACCATTATTGACACATTTATATTTTATCTTACAAAACTGCTGAAACTGACGGCCGTCAACCTCAATGCTAGCAAGACATCGGCGAACAAGATTCTGACGCACCCTCCGAAATATCCCTACATCTACGTCTACATCTACGTGATTACTCTGCTATTCACAACAATGTGCCTGGCAGAGTGTTCCTGGTGTGTTTCGAATCAGATCACAGGCAGCTAGAATTCTGGCCACTAATTCCATCTCCGTATCCACTGGAGTCTCATACGCTAGTGACTTTAGAAATCACCGTAGGAAATGATCAACGGGGTTGAGGTCAGTGACCTCGTAGGCCATGAAACAGGATCTCCCCTTCCAATCCAGCTACCAGAAAATACAGCACTGAGATGGTTGCGGACATCCACACAGAAGTGAGGCGGTGCCCCGGCAAGTTATATCCACATCCAGTCACGAACAGCCAGGGGAACATTCTCCAACAACTCAGGTAGCACTCTTTGCACAAACCTCAAGTACAGGAGGCCATTCAGACGGCCAGGCAGAAGATAAGGCCCAACGAGGTAGACGCCTACAATGCCAGCCCTGATACTCGCACCAAGACGCACCTGATGGTGAGACTCTCCTACATCGTGAGGGTTTTCCTTGCACCACACATGGCTATTCCTGCTCTTCTAAATACCATCACTATCAAATGCACGATTTGGAGCAATTCTGGTGGAATAATCAATTGTTGGAGCAACCACTGACACAATGCGACGCTTGGTGCAAAGTCAGTCACAAGCAGTGCATGGACTCTTTGTGTGTGATATCGGTGTAATTGTTGTCCGTGGAGTACTTGTCGCATGTGCACCGCCCATTTCACGTGAAGTACGACGAGTACTTGTAATGGGATCCGCTGCAACACGTCCCAGCACCTGCTCTTCAAAATCGGGTGTGCGAGTGGTCCTCATGTTGCCAGGTCCCTCGTTTCTTCTTTCCAATGAACCAGTCTCCCGCATTCGTCGATCGAGAAAAACAAACACCCGTCGTGACGGATGATGCCTGTTAGGGAATCATTCCCTGTACAGCCTTTCAGCAGCGAGAGCATTGTAACGTACTTCCCCATACACCAGGTGCATGTCAGTGCGTTCTACGAAACTGTACCGGTACTGCTCCATCGTACTCTTCTGTACGTCTCTGGATAGCGGTGAGTAATGAATGGGTCTATTGTTGATTCATAGCACGTTCTGTCATGGCACAGTGTAAATGCGATACCTTATGGACAAGTAAAGTAAAAAAAAACTTGCATCATGACTTTCTAGTAATCAGGATCGTCCTTCTTGTTTCCTTGCAGGAAATAAAGAATGTAGGCTACATGTCAATAAGTAGCACAGTACGTATAAATTTGTAAGTATGTTAATTGTAAATAAGCTGGAAAACAGTAATGCTAGACAAAGCGATAGACAAGTTTACTTCAATATCTCCGTAATCTGGCTCCTCCGACCACAGGTTCCCTACTTCAAATTGTTCTATGGAGCATTCTCTATGTCCCGTTACATTTTTACACGCTCTTACGGAAAAGCCCTCTGCAATACTGCATTTGATGTAATGTAAATACGGGGTGGGTGTTCGGAAATATCCGTTACACTCTTCTAGGACTTACAGAGGGGAGTGGGTGCACAATGTTTCGAATAGGAACCCATGTCCGGAAACGTCATCCAACGACATTTCAGAGTGGTGTTACAGACTTCCTAGGATGGAAATGGGACACATCTACCGGTACTGTTGATGGTAAAATACACTCCTGGAAATGGAAAAAAGAACACATTGACACCGGTGTGTCAGACCCACCATACTTGTTCCGGACACTGCGAGAGGGCTGTACAAGCAATGATCACACGCACGGCACAGCGGACACACCAGGAACCGCGGTGTTGGCCGTCGAATGGCGCTAGATGCGCAGCATTTGTGCACCGCCGCCGTCAGTGTCAGCCAGTTTGCCGTGGCATACGGAGCTCCATCGCAGTCTTTAACACTGGTAGCATGCCGCGACAGCGTGGACGTGAACCGTATGTGCAGTTGACGGACTTTGAGCGAGGGCGTATAGTGGGCATGCGGGAGGCCGGGTGGACGTACCGCCGAATTGCTCAACACTTGGGGCGTGAGGTCTCCACAGTACATCGATGTTGTCGCCAGTGGTCGGCGGAAGGTGCACGTGCCCGTCGACCTGGGACCGGACCGCAGCGACGCACGGATGCACGCCAAGACCGTAGGATCCTACGCAGTGCCGTAGGGGACCGCACCGCCACTTCCCAGCAAATTAGGGACACTGTTGGTCCTGGGGTATCGGCGAGGACCATTCGCAACCGTCTCCATGAAGCTGGGCTACGGTCCCGCACACCGTTAGGCCGTCTTCCGCTCACGCCCCAACATCGTGCAGCCCGCCTCCAGTGGTGTCGCGACAGGCGTGAATGGAGGGACGAATGGAGACGTGTCGTCTTCAGCGATGAGAGTCGCTTCTGCCTTGGTGCCAATGATGGTCGTATGCGTGTTTGGCGCCGTGCAGGTGAGCGCCACAATCAGGACTGCATACGACCGAGGCACACAGGGCCAACACCCGGCATCATGGTGTGGGGAGCGATCTCCTACACTGGCCGTACACCACTGGTGATCGTCGAGGGGACACTGAATAGTGCACGGTACATCCAAACCGTCATCGAACCCATCGTTCTACCATTCCTAGACCGGCAAGGGAACTTGCTGTTCCAACAGGACAATGCACGTCCGCATGTATCCCGTGGCACCCAACGTGCTCTAGAAGGTGTAAGTCAACTACCCTGGCCAGCAAGATCTCCGGATCTGTCCTCCATTAAGCATATTTGGGACTGGATGAAGCGTCGTCTCACGCGGTCTGCACGTCCAGCACGAACGCTGGTCCAACTGAGGCGCCAGGTGGAAATGGAATGGCAAGCCGTTCCACAGGACTACATCCAGCATCTCTACGATCGTCTCCATGGGAGAATAGCAGCCTGCATTGCTGCGAAAGGTGGATATACACTGTACTAGTGCCGACATTGTGCATGCTCTGTTGCCTGTGTCTATGTGCCTGTGGTTCTGTCAGTGTGATCATGTGATGTATCTGACCCCAGGAATGTGTCAATAAAGTTTCCCCTTCTTGGGACAATGAATTCACGGTGTTCTTATTTCAATTTCCAGGAGTGTAGTATACTATTCCGTGGTGTTACAGACTTCCTAGGATGGAAATGGGACACATCTACCGGTACTGTTGATGGTAAAATAGTAGGGTATGCAACTTTCAGACGTGGTAGTATGGACCAAAAATATACACTCTTTAAGAGCTATGAGGACTTGTTCAATAGAGAAGATGTGTTTCACAGCAGCAAAGATGAATAAGTGCTCATACCTCCTCAGGTATGCATTTCAGAGACCGTGTTTACTGGACATTTTTCCTTATTTCGGTCCGTACTACCGCCTCTGAAAGTTGGCCTCCCTACAATCTCAGCAACAACAGTACCTCTATATTTATTCCACTGTCAGAGGTATGAGAACGGTTGCCACTTATAACTTTCAACTCGCTCGTTCCAAGTTTTGTATTTCACACGTTGTAAAGAGTCTGCTGCTGAATAGTCACAGTGATCAAGTAAGAATGACCTTAAAGTTTCACTAAAAAGTGAGCATGATGAAATAATTCTCTTATTTTGTGTGGAGACCTGTTGTAAATTTGTATCGCACTATTTCTAATGCAACTTTTATAAACTGGTGTCCTTATTGACTGAACATAGTACTTTCGCTTTGCCTTTACAACATGTTCATGGATATTGGAATTTTTATTTATGTATACTACAGACAGAGCAACATGAGTAGCTTATGAACGAGGGAGGAAAAGCGCGTTTTAATAGAGCTAACGTAGGATCTTTACGCCCATGTATTTCGTAAACAAAGCGAGCCAAAAACAGGCGAAAATTGCCGCTGGAGCTCGCTGCGATCGCCTATATTGTGTTGAGCATGCCAGTCGGACTGTTTCTGAGCATTCAGCAGGACGTTGAACTCGGCACGAGCAACGGTGACGTCCGAAAGCACGGCCTGCCGGCGTGCCGAGTGCCTTAGAGGTCACAGTCCCGCCGGAGCACTCTGCTGGCACGTTAACAAGTGGGCCAATAGCGTTCCTCACGGCCGATATAAATACGGCCGCTCAGCGAACGGTCGGTCCATCCCTAACACGGATTCCTACACCTTCTACCCCTCCGCCAGTGTGCCCCAAGGTTCCGTCCTCTCCCCTCTTCTCTACCGTCTTTACATGGCGAACATGCCGCTGCCTTCTCCCCCCGTCCACCTTCTCCAGTACGCCGATGACACCGCCTTCCTTGCCCTCGCCCCCACCTTGCAACGCTCCCAGCACCATCTCCAAACCCATCTTGACCGGTTCACCACTTGGTGTAACCAGTGGCTGCTCAAGGTCAATCCTTCCAAGACCCAGACGATCACTATGGGCAAAACCACCCCTTCCTTCCGTCTCCTCGATTTCTATGTCACTATCTACGGCTGTCCTATGAACCTCACCCCCACCCCCAAGTACCTTGGCGTCACCCTTGACCATCGCCTCTCCTGGACCTCCCATCTACAGATGATCCAGGCCAATGCACACTCCCGACTCCACCTGCTTGAGACCCTTTCTGGCCACACGTGGGGTCTGGACCCCTCCACCGTCCTCACACCTATAAATCTCTCATCCGCCCTATCCTCTGTTATGCCCATTCCGCCTGGATCGCCGCCCCACCTACCTTCTACAAATCCCTTCAAATCCTGGAATGCCATGCGCTCTGCCTCGCCTATCGCATCTGCCTCCCCTTCCCCATGCGGGGTGCTGTACTACTTAATTCCGTTCCCACACCTCCTCCTTTTCCTCGAATGGATGCAGATCCTTTACACCTCCCGCAAACGTGATCCCCTCACCCACTTGTCTCTCCCATCCTGTCCTCCCCAGTCTGCTACCTCGCCTGTCACCTGTACTCCCACATCCCACCAGCTCTCCATCTCTTCACACTCAATACCCTTGCCCAAGGTGGCTTCTGCCAACTCCCTCTCCCTGATGATGGCCTCATCCCCTCCATCTACCCATGCTACCAACTTTGATGCTTCCCTTCCACCCCTGTGTTTTTCCTCCAGGGCACCCTCTTTCCTTCTCTCCCTCCTCTCTTCCTCCCTCCCTCCCCTCCTCCCCTGCCCCCCTCGCCGGGCTTCCACGCACCCCCCTAACCTCTCCCCTCCCCCTCCCTTCTTCTCTCCTATTGGCATCAACCCGCTCCCCCTCTCCCTCCTACCCTCACCTCTTCCCTCTGGCAGGCCCCTGGCTTTTTTGTGTGAACTGTGCGTTTCCGTGCGCCACAGTGTTCGTGTTTGTCGTCCCATCGGTGCATCAGTCTCTCTCCATCCCAGCTCCTCTGTTCACATGTGACATTCTGTATTCTCCGTTGTGTGCAGTGTTGAACGTTTTTTTTATCCGAGCAGTACGTCCGTGAACGACTTCGCTTATTTTTACTATGTTTGTCTCCCGTTCTTGTCCTCCATCTGTGTTTGTTTTTCTGTATTCCTGTTATACTGTGTCTTTCCTATGGCCGAAGAGCGGCGTAAATAGGCCGCTGGCGGCCTACCTTGTTTGTAAGGTATCAAAATGACAATAAAGAAAAAAGAAACGGCCAGTCAGTTTTGGACTTGCGTCCGTTGTCGGTTGCTGACATGGCTGCTCTATGGAATGTTGGATAACACCCTTGCCTGGCACTTGGTCTTCTCTCTGGTCGCGATTCGGATTTTGCGTCTCTATGCTGTTGTCTGTTGACATCACTGTGAAGAAGATTTACGATTTGCACTTCGTTGTTTGCATAGGTTGCAGGTTGCTTTGGTTTTGTCCTCGTCTGCGTCCTGTCCCCCGTAAGTCGGCCGTGTTTAGATCGACTACCTCTCGGTGTTGTTTTCTCTTCCGCAGAAGGCTCTTTCGTCTTGAGGCTTCAGGTTCTTTTCCGGTTTCTGATAGGTGCGCTGATACGCTACTACTCGCTGATATAGCATATTGAAACTGAACACAAGGGAATAGTATCACATCACCGCAGGGGTACTCAGAAGAAAGAGACTAAGATTCACAACAAGCAAAAGGAGCATCATATTCTCATCTTACACGTACTGAATAAGTAAAAACTAATGGGGCGCGCTGACAAGCAGTGTCTCCGAATTTTTTATATCAAAACCCTTAAATATTTTTAAATAAAATAAAATTTATTGACATTCTACATCTTTATTCTTCACGCATACATATTTATTTCTCAACTTACTCACCCTGTCAACAGACGCATTCGCCCAACGAGAAACAGCCTGTTAACACACTCAATGTAGAATGTTTGATTTTGTTGATGGAGCCACAGCCTCATCTCTGCATGCACCGCTACATCACTATCAAAGAAAAGTCCTCGAATGTGCTCTGTAAGTGTTCTAAACAGATTAAAATCGGACGTGGCCAAGTCGGGATCGTATAGAGGATGGTCGGTGACAGTGAATCTAAAGCATCGGATTGTTGCAGATGTCTCAGCGCTTGTGTTTTGTTTTTGCATTGTCATGCTGAAGGAGAGGGCGCTCCGTTTGTGGACGAACTTTTTGAATTCGTGCTTTCAGTTTTATGAGGGTCTCGCAGTACTTTTCAGAGTTTATGATGGTGCCTTTAGGCATGAATCCCAAATGCAACACACGTTGTACATCACAAAAAAACTGTCAGCATGACTTTGCCTACTAATAGCGTCGGTGGTCCTTTATGACGGAATTCCACTGATGCTCTCTTATTTTCGGGATCCAAATGGTGAATCCAGTTTTCATTACCAATGTTGTTAAGTAAACGATCGTCCTCATGCAGCTTTCGTCCTTGTGTGAATTTCAATTGGAAGGACGTTTCCTGCTGTCAGAAAGTCGGATACTGCACACTGTTTCTCAGGTACCAACGTAGTCAACGTTCACACCGCCATGTTAGGTGCCCCCTAGCGGCAGAGGGTATCGGCTTGTGCTAGCGAAGTGGGAACGTCGACCGAGTAATATGCATGACATGTAATACCTCAATCGATATTGACAACAGAATAAAAAATTCGTAGGAATAACTTTTCAGCACGACCTCGTATACTATACTTACGGAGAGAGTAACATCTTTGAATTTACAGCACAACTAAGCAACCAAAAAAAATGTATAAAGCTACAATCAGCTTCCATTCAACAATGTATAATGTAAACACGTGGTCCGATTCCTACTCGCGGAGTTATCTTAAGCATGCAGTGAAAATCTAACATTGCAACAATAACTTAACTTCACCACGGCGAGTAAATTGACACAGTCTAACAAAGATCTGCATTGACTGTAGAATCTGCACGACAGTACGGACCGACAACAGACGAAGGCAGTCTCGATGTGCATCTTCACATCTTCGCGGCGCAAAGACTGTTTCATAAAATTTCGGGGGTGCAGTCGCATAAATTCAACTTCTTCTAATATTTCGGCTGAATACTGTGCAGCCATCTTCAGAGTGAGCCGAGGTGACTGACGCTGCAGCACTTGCTCCGTCCTTTTAAACCCGCGGACCGAAGCACTGCGCATGCGGTCACAGATACACAAGGCGCCAGGAGCACACTGGACTCGCATTCGGGAGGACGACGGTTCAATCCCGCGTCCGGCCATCCTGATTTACGTTTCCGTGATTTCCCTAAATCGCTCCAGGCAAATGCCGGGATGGTCCCTTTGAAAGGGCACGACCGACTTCCTTCCCCGTCCTTCCCTAATCCAATGAGACCCATGACCTCGCTGTTTGGTCTCTTCCCTCAAACAATCCAATCCAGTCCAAGGCGCCAGAGACGTTGATCGGCGGCAAAGAGGTATGACATATACATGGAATTAGAGCTATGGCTGCACAGTCGATCAAGACGGTGATATCGATGTATCACTGCGAACTGCTTCGCGGCGACGTCTTCATGATTTAACTACAGAAATTGCCAGATTCCATGATTTGTCCAAACTGAAGTCGCTATCTCTGTTAATTAAATTCGGGCACGCCCGAAATTTTATGGAACAAAGGCAGCCTGTTCCATAAAACACGGCTCCACCGATAAGCATCCATCCGATTCCAAAGAGCACGCAGACTGGAACGTAAAGTAAGTAAAGATAGGTAATTCTCTCCCACACGATAAGGGCTGCAACGTGCGATCAAAGATATAAAACTGCTTCAATGTCCAAGCAAAGATGTTGCTACAGGGCTTGTATTGATTAATTGAAATTGGTAATATCAGTCAAAATGTTGTAAAGATAAATGTGACGAACTGCAAGAAAAAAATATAACGGGAAGAAATGAAAGTGTCGAATGAACAGGCGACTTTCAATTGTGGGGCGTGTATACTGAATTTGGTATTCTTTTTGACGTTGCATGAATATTCTAGTCTCCAGGCGCACACTTAGCAGTGTCTGTGCAGTTCTTTTATATTATACACGGTGATTCAAAAAGAAGGAAGAGATTGAATTTGTTTATTACAGACGAACTGTAAAAGATACAAACACGTTGCTCATATCGCTGGATAGAGGAAGGGTTCAACGTTTTGACACAACTGCGCTATTTGTTTGTTTGCAGCACTGTGGTGACTGCATCAAAAAAGAAATCATTTTCTGTGTTGGAATTTGCGCTAAGTTAGTCCATTGTTCAAGCACAACGTCGAGTCCGCCGTCGATCAGCAAGAAGCCGTCTCTGCACGAGCAGATTTATGACTGGCATAACAAATTCTTCGAAGTTGGTTCCATACACCAAGTGAAGAGCACTGGTCGGTCACGCACGTTTGATGAAAACGTCGAGCGCACACGAGACGCGTTGACACAGAGCCATCGGAAGCCCAAAAGGTGGGCAGGCCAGGATCTTCAACTTCCTGAAACAACGGTGTGGCGTGTTCTGACCCGATTCCTGCATATGAAGCCTTAAAAGTAGCAGTTACTGCAGCAGTGGAGTCCAGGCGGCCATATTAGAGGGTAAGAATTTTGCACTTCATTTCTCCAGGATACGGCAGAGGACACTTCTTCTGAACTTCTCATCTTTCCGGACCAATCGACGTTTATCTGTCGGGTAAACTAAAGATGTAAGGATTTGGGCGGCACAAAATCCCTGCGACGTCATCGAACGTGAAAGAGACTCGCCGAAACTGGATGTGTTTCGTACCGTTTCTGTTCACAGAGTTTGTAGACCATTCTTTTTCGCGGAGGAAACCGCGACAGGAATGCCACACTTGGACATGCTACAAAACTGGATGTCTCATCAACTTTACGCACATTCCAATGATTTCATTTTTATGCAAGACGGCACCGCGCCTCACTGAGTCACCTAAGGGTGCAGCGTTATCTTAACACCACCATCCTATAACTCTGGATTGAAAGAGGAGGACAACAAGATGTTGTTCATTACTTTTAGCCTCCCAGGTCACCGGACCTCATACCTTGCAATTTTTTTCCTTGGGGGTTCCATAAAAGACGGTAACATTTTACTGCCTATCGCAGCTACTCTTCAAGATTAGAGAAATCGAATTGTTGAGACTGTCGAGTTATTAATTTCCTTGTGGAATAAAATGGACTACCGTTTCGATGTTTCTCGAGCAACACATGTTGTTAATTTTGAGTATATGGTATTGTGTCTGCGCGAACATAAAACTTTGAACCTTCCTCCATCCAGTGACATGCACAATGTATTTCTATCTTTCAGAGTTTGTGAATAACAAACAATTTGAATCTGTTCTTTCTTTTTGAATCATCCTGTATTTTATTATTCTTCATTAGCTATATGTACTGAGTTCACGTGGACATTGTGCAATAGTTTTAAACCATTGTTCAAATTTTTTATACCGTGATTTCTCTCTATATGTTTTCTATTTGTACCAAGCTGTTGCAGTATGATGTAATAAACCCAAGGCAAATATGAAAGCTAAAATGGGTATTACTGTTGGCAAACAGCAGATACTGTGAGCGAATGCAATAACTCTTTTTTTCCAAACAAGACCCTCATCGCATACTGTGTACAGTTGTGCATATATTATCAGTGTAGTGCCAACACAAAGAGACACAGAGGTAAGAAATCGAAGGAAACGCATTTACTATGCAACGAGATACCAGAGGCCTCGAGTCCCTTATAACAAAATACTCAGAAAATGTTCCTAAGCAACCTGGAAAAACTTGTCGGTGGAATCCGGGTTCGCCCTGCATGTCTAGGACTGACATAATGGCAGTGAGGTGCAGACATTTGACACGAACTTGACGGTTGCTTAACGAACAACGAAGGTATTAAAACTGGATATTACTACGACAGGAACAAGGGAAAAAATTATAAATGGAAAAGAGATGACAGTTACCGAAGATGTTGTGACGATGGAAAGACAAAGTAAGTATATGCGGTCAAGGGGAGTGGGGAATGGGTGGCATATCTGCAAAGAAATAAGGAAAGACACAGACAGCCTAGTGGGAGGACGGAGGTATGTAGATATAGTAACATGAGAAAAGATGCAGAAGCAGCGTCAAGCTTACAGTCGAAACAAAAGTAGTAACATATGGAAAAGACTCTACGAGGTCTTTATCCATCAGTTCATATCACGTGTCTGATGGTTATGATAATATGAGAAAATTCAGAGTGCAGTTAAAAAGGACACTAACTGGAAAGATTAAGATTTTAGAACTTAGTCTGACTTACTCCACAGTATGAGTTCCTCTAGCACAGCTATTATATCAGACAAAAGATGTGCATGACTTCGAAGCTCTGAACCGCTCGAAAATAGTCTTAGGATATAAATCGCTGAAACTTCCTGGCAGATTAAAACTGTGTGCCGGCCAAGTACTCTACTAACTGAGCTACCCAAGCACGACTCAACGCCCCGTCGTCACAGAGATACTTCTGCCAGTACCTTGGCTCCAACCTTCCAAACTTTGCAGAAGCGCTCCTGCTGTGATGACGGGGCGTGAGTCGTGCTTGGGTAGCTCAGTTCGTAGAGCACTTGCCTGTGAAGGGCAAAGGTCCCGAGTTCGAGTCTCGGTTCGGCACACAGTTTTAATCTGCCAGGAAGTTTCATATCAGCGCACACTCCGCTGCAGAGTGAAAATCTCATTCTGGAAACATCTCCCAGGCTGTGGCTAAGCCATGTCTCCGCAATATCCTTTCTTTCAGGAGTGCTAGTTCTGCAAGGTTCGCAGGAGAGCTTGTGTAAAGTTTGGAAGGTTGGAGCCAAGGTACTGGCAGAACTAAAGCTGTGAGGACGACGGGGTGTGAGTCGTGCTTGGGTAGCTCAGTTGGTAGAGCACTTGCCCGCGAAAGGCAAAGGTCCCGAGTTCGAGTCTCGGTGCGGCACACAGTTTTAATCTGCCAGGAAGTTTCATATCAGCGCACACTCCGCTGCAGAGTGAAAATCTCATTCTGGATATAAATCGCTGTTACCAAAAGCGGTGGTAGGAGCCATTAGCTTGCAAAACTGTGCACTTAACCATACCAGGCATCTGAATGATCACTTGTTCTAATTCTAGAGGAGGACCTTTAGTAACGTGAAGAAACGAACGTTATCATAAGACGAAAAACACACATATTTGGATGTCGTCACTTATTGCTACATTTTCCTCTGCTTAAAATAATTACACTATCTGAACAACAAACTTTTTCTACTGATCTGATAGAGTTCCACAACTATTCAGTCTTCAAAGTGCAGGTGCGAGGTTGCAATGAAGTGGTGAAAACAAACTGGAACATAACTACGTGGACATCTGACTAAAGCCACTTTCTCACGTCCGACGTCACTGCTGCAATCTGGCCGGCCGGTGTGGCCGTGCGGCTCTAGGCGCTTCAGTGTGGAACCGCTTGACCGCTACGGTCACAGGTTCGAATCCTACCTCGGGCATGGATGTGTGTGATGTCCTTAGGTTAGTTAGGTTTAAGTACTTCTAAGATCTAGGGGACTGATGACCAAAGATGTTACGTCCCATAGTGTTCAGAGCCACTTGAACCATTTTGAACCACTGCATTCAAGCAGTCCCATATCTAACGCCGCACTAATTGCATTTTCATAAGATAATATTGGGACGACACACATTTTGCAACCGTATTGTAACAAAGGCTTGTAGTTCGGTGCAGAAAGTTGATTGTGTGGAACAGGGTGAAGTCTGGTGATCAAATGAATGACAACTGTTTTTTTCACACTGTAGTCTTACAAAGTCGACGATCCTTCTCATGGAGAGGTTATATTGCCTAGGTAAGTACACATCAAGATGCTGGCAGTTTTTGATTTCTAAGGAGTGTTTTTGGTCCTATCATATCGATATTCTGTTTCTTCGCGTTACCAAACTTCCTCTCGTAGACCTTGAACAGGTGGTCGTTCACTGGTGTCTCGTGGTAAGAAACTCAGTTTTGCCTTTCGAATGGCTCGTGCCATCATTTTTGAAAGGATAAGATTTATATTCCAAGTAGCTCTGAGAGCTCGAGGTGACGCACTTTTCTTGTAAGTGTATAAATAGTTACGTCAGAGCACATAAATGAAATCAGCACTATCTCAAAATAAATGTTCATTGTTTTATAACCTGCAAATACAAGAATAGAGTTTCAGTGAAGCCTTGCGCATCTGAGCAGTTACCAAAAAGTGAGATAAAGAAACATAATTTTCACTTTAGCAGCACGTGTGTGTGTGTGTGTGTGTGTCTGTGTGTGTGTGTGTGTGTGTGTGTGTGTGCCAGCGCGCCTACCGTTTTGAAATTGTGCAGTGTGAGGTGTCTCGGGATAAATGTTCGATTGGTGAGCAAACCATTCACTCTAATTGTCCAGAATGTTCTTCAAACCAATCGCGGACAATTGTGGCCCATTGACATGGCGTACTGTTATCCATAAAAGTTCCATCGTTCTTTGGGAACATGAAGTCCATGAATGTTGCAAATGGTCTTCAAGTAGCTGGACATAACCATTTCCAGTCAATGATCGATTCAACTGGAGCAGAGAACCAAGTCCAGTACATGTAAACACAGCCCACACAATTATGGAGCCAGCACCAGGTTGCACAGTGCCTTGTTAACAACTTGGATCCATGGCTCCGTGAAGTCTGTGCCACAGTCGAACAGTACCATCAGCTCTTACCAACCGAAATCGGGACTCATCTGAGTAGTCCACGGTTTTCCAGTCATCTATGGTTTAACCGATATGCGGTGCAGCAGATGTCGCGCTGTTAGCACAGGCACTCGCGTCCGTCGTCTGTTGCAAAAGAATGGTTCAAATGGCTCTGAGCACTATGGGACTTAACTTCTGAGGCCATCAGTCCCCTAGAACTCAGAACTACTTAAACCTAACTAACCTAAGCACATCACACAGACCCATGCCCAAGGCATCGTCTGTTGCCATACCCCACAGACGCCAAATTTTGCCGCACTGTCGTAACGGATGCGTTCGTCCTACGTCCAACATTGATTTAACGCAGTGTTGCTTGTCTGTTGCTTCTTTGTTAGCACTGACTACGCTGCTTTCGGTCGTTAAGTGAAGGCCGTCGGACACTGCGTTGTCCGTGGTGAGAGGTAACGCCTGAAATTTGCTATTCTCTTCAGAGTCTTGATGCTGTGGGTCTCGGAATATCGAATTTCCCAAAGCTTTCCAAAATGGTATGTCCCACACGTCTAGCTCCGACTACCATGCGGCATTCAAAGTCTGCCCGCCGTGGGGCTATAGTCATGCTGGAAACCTTTTCACATGGATCACCTGAGTAGAAATGACAGTTCCGCCAATGCACTGCCCTTCTATAGCTTGTGTGAGCGATGATACCGCCTCGTGGACAAGTGCATATCGCTGTCCCGTGACTTTCGTCACCTCAGTACGTTCCCATTTATACTACGATCGCCCTCATAACACCCTTAGGAAATGAAATAATTTTCAGGTTCTGAGCGAGGTGGTGGAAATGTCTAACTGGCAGGCTTCAAATCTCCTGCGCTGTCTGGATCTGGGTTTACCGTGGTGTCCCTAAATCGCTTTGTGTGAATGACGAAATGATGCCTTTGCAAGAGCTCTACTCATTACAGCATCTCCCCGCACCCTTCTCCCGTTAGTGAAGTCGAATTCTGTTCCAGGTGAACTATTGCTCCGTAGCTCATTACATCGGCGTCGATAAGATATTAAACGCTGACCTTTTACCAGTATAGTCCAATAAGGATTCTGAGAGTGCTTGAGTGTTGTTGCGTTATCTGTCTCGGAGATCACGCCACTTAGTTTTGAATTTCAGTTATCACAGATGTAAATTTCCATAGGAATGCCTAAAGATAAAACATCGTTTACCGGACTATGATGCAGATAAATTTTCCTAGGTTGTTATCATCAGAAATATGTTATCGCCTTGTCGTGAGCAGCATAAAGAAGCAGGAGATAGTTCGCATTGTTGAGTTCTTCGTGGCAAGAATAATTACCCTCTTTGGCGTAGCTGCGCGAAGTCACCAAAAGGTATGGGTTCAGCGGTGAACGGGCTGCAGGCCTTGGGAACTCGACATACAGGGTGGAGCAGAGGAAACGCATGTTTTTTGAACCGCTAATACGCGGCGACAAGGGGGGTATTCACCTTGAATGAATGTTGGCAGACTGCCCAGTTTCAGTCGCTATGGAGTGTTGGAGCGTAGAGCATCGTGTGTGTTCGTTGTCGAGTAGTACTTTAGAAACAGCCGTAGTCACAGTGCAACGTCTTTTCCGTCAAAATTTTAGAGTTGGACGTCGATGTGCAGTGCCTGATCGAAATACTGTACTCCGATGGGTTGCAGCGTTTAGAAGCACTGGATCTGTCATGAAAAACAAACCACCTGGTATTCCCCATTCAGTTCGACTTCGGAAAATGTAGACCGAGTGAGAACGGCAGTTCTTGCTAGTCCGAAACTAGTGGCTACACGACAGGCTGTAGCGCTGGATATGTCACGTCGTTCACTTCACCGCATCTTTCATGACGATCTTAAGTTCCACCCGTACAAGATAATGATCGTCCAGCAGCTTAGTGAAGGGGATTTTGTGCGGCACAGACAGTTTTGTCGCGTAATAGACGAAATTTTTACGGACGATCTAGATGGTACAGTTTTCCTGAGTGATGAAGCACATTTTCATGTACACAGTTACGTCAGTGTTCAAAATTGTCGGTATTGGGCGCCACAGAAACCACATGAATTACACCAAAGACCTATCCACAGTTTAAAAGTGACAGTGTGGTTCTGCATTTGGGGATGTTGGTCCCTATTTTTTTTTTTTTTTTGAAAAGGAAGGAACTGCAGTTACTGTGACATCAGCGCACTACGTTAAAATGTTAAACAACTTTGTTCGTCCAGAACTTGAAAGGCGTCAAGTGAACGTGAGAGAAATATGGTTTCAGCAGGGTGGTGCCACAGCTCACACGGCGAGAGCATCCATGGAAGTGGTTCGACAAACGTTCCCAGTACATGTTATTTCGAGATATGGTGATGTTGACTGGCCCCCTCGCTCACCCAATTTCTCGATACGCGACTTCTTTTTGTGGGCATATTTAAGATCAAAACTCTACATGAACAAACCTTGCACAATCGATGACCTGAAGCATCCCATTCCTCAGGAAATTGAAGCTGTGCTGAATGAAATGTTAGAGAGAGCCCTGCGCAAATTTCGGGAGAGTATCCAAATTTGTATCCAGCAATAAGGACGTCATCTCCAAGACATTACTTTTCGAACCTAATTAAAGTATGTATATTTCGAAACCGCATTAAAAAATCTTATCACTTAATGGTTGATTTTATTATTTTTATCAAACCGTGTCCCAGTCATTCAATAGTGAAAAGCATGCGTTTCCTCTGGTGCACCCAATAGCTGCCTGACCGTCGCGCAGAGGAACCCAGATGAGTTGCCTCCACTGGTGCACTACTGCAACCTACATCCATATGAATCTGTTTAGTGAATTCATCTCTTGGTCTCCCTCTGCGATTCTTACCCTCCATGTTTCCCTCCAAAAATGGTTCAAATGGCTCTGAGCGCTATGGGACTTAACATCTGAGATCATTAGTCCCCTAGAATTTAGAACTACTTTGACCTAACTAACCTAAGGACATCACGCACATCCATGCCCGAGGCAGGATTCGAACCTGCGACTGTAGCAGTCGTGCTGTTCCGGACTGAAGTGCCTAGAACCGATCTGCCACTGCGGCCGGCATTTCCCTCCATTATTAAATTGGTGATCCCTTGATGCCTCAGAACATGTCCTACCAACCGATCCCTTCTTCTAGGCAAGTTGTGCACAAATTCCTCTTCTCCCCAATTCTATTTAGTACCCCCTCATCAGTTATGTCATCTACCCCTCTAATCTTCAGCACTCTTCTGTTGCACCACATTTCGAAAGCTTCTGTTCTCTTATTGTCTAAACTATTTATTGTCCATGTTTCACTTCTATACATGGCTACACTCCACACAAATACTTTCAGAAAAGACTTCCTGACACTTAAATCCAAACTCGATGTTAACAAATTTCTCTTCTTCAGAAACGCTTTTCTTGCCATTTTCAATCTGCATTTTATACCCTCTCTACTTCCATCACCATCAGTCATTTTGCTCCCCATATAACAAATCCCATCTACTGCTTTGTCTCATTTCCTAATCTAATTCCCTCATCATCACCTAATTTAATTCGAATACATTCTGTGGTGTCACCGCCAGACACCACACTTTCTAGGTGGTAGCCTTTAAATCGGCCGCGGTGCGGTAGTATACGTCGGACCCGCGTGTCACCACTATCAGTGATTGCAGACCGAGCGCCGCCACACGGCAGGTCTAGAGAGACTTCCTAGCACTCGCCCCAGTTGTACAGCCGACTTTGCTAGGGATGGTTCACTGACAAATTACGCTCTCATTTGCCGAGACGGTAGTTAGCATAGCCTTCAGCTATGTCATTTGCTACGACCTAGCAAGGCGCCATTATCATTTGCTATTTATCTTGTGATGCATGTACCATCAGACCGATGTTTACCAATTATGGATTAAAGTTAAGTATTCCAGAAGCTACGTACTTTTTTACTAGACTCAACTCCTTTAACTGTTCCAGACCTCACGCCAGCCTGCGTGAGCTTCAACGCGTGCCTTTCGGCTATCTCATAGTGGCTTGGCTGTCTTGCCAAGTCACAACACATTCCATTCTTCGTTTTGCTTTCCTTGATATTAATCTTATACCCTCTTTTCAAGACACTCTCCATTCCATTCAACTGCTCTTCCAGATCCTTTGCTGTCTCTGATAGAATTACAAAGTCATCGCAAACCTCAAAGTTTTTATTTCTTCTCCATGGATCTTAACTCCTAATCCAACTTTTTCTTTTGTTTCCTTTACTACTTGCTCGATATACAGATTGAATAACATCGGGGATAGGCTACAACACTGTCTTACTCCCTTCTCAACCACTGCTTCCCCTTCGTCCCCCTCGACTCTTATAACTGCCATCTGGTTTCTGTACAAATTGTAAATAGCCTTTCGCTTCCTGTATTTTACCCCTGCCACCTTCAGAATTTGAATGAGAGTATTCCAACATTGTCAAATGCTTTGTCTAAATCTACAAATGCTAGAGACGTAGGTTTTCCTTTCTTTAATCTATCTTCTAAGTTAAGTTGTAGGTTCAATATTGCCTCATGTGTTCCAGCATTTCTACAGAATCCAAACTGATTTTCCCCAAGGTCGCTCCCACAGTTTTTCCATTCGTCTGTAAAGAACTCTTGTTAGTATTTTGCAGCTGATCTATCAATTTAATAAGTCATGGCAGCAAAAATAATAAATAACAGCATGTCAGACCTATATACAGTGCATATTTTATCTTGAGCCAGAACGAAACTAAGTACATACTGTAATAACAGATGGAAACTTGTTGTACAATGTTTACTAGCCTTTTCCCTCAGCTTCGCACGTGTACACATTTGACATATATACTGAACACACTTCCTCCTCCCCCTCTCTGTATCCACCTCTTCCTCCCTGTGTCTATCCACCTTATTCTCCAACTTGTATCTATCTCCACCACCACACTCTTTCTGTATCTTCATCTGCTCCATCCCCTTTCTCCATTTCCTCAACCCCTTCTCTCTGACCATACCTTCCTCCCTCCCCATCAGACATACCCCCTCTCTCCTTCTATCTCCACCTGCCCTGCTTCCATTTCCACCTGCCCACTATCCCTCTACACCTTCCACCTGCCTCATGGGCTTCCCCCTCCTCATGCATCTCCTCCTCTTCCCCACTCTGTGTCCATTTTCTCCTCTTCCTCCCTGTGTTCGTGCCCTCCTCTATCCATATCAACCTGCCCCCAGCTGTGCACATCAAATGTGTATCACCTGGAACACAGTTCAATAAACCAGGCCGATACTACTCTCACTATGTGTCTGCCAGGCAGAGCAGGCTACACGTTAGGGGCTTAAAATCATTTATTTGCCCATGACATACTGGCAGCCATGCAAATCAGGGTGATAAAGCAGCCTGATACTACTTCAACATGACATATAGTATCTCTCATGCAGGCCAGCCTACATGGTGCAGTGCAGAAGACAGTTTCTTGCCACTGACATGCAAGCCACCCAGCAAAGCTGTTTGGTATAGCAGGATAATAGTGTTCCCACACAATATTCCTGTCACATTCCACAACATATTCGCTGGGAGATGGAAAAAAGCACGTTTTGTCCGAATCTCTGTTTCTTTCTCAGCTAGGATGTTATACACCCCACAGTGCTGATACTCATGAGGTCTGCTGTTTCTGTGCCATATTTGGTTGAAATAGGTCCTGAGGTTTGGGAGGAGATCCTGGACATACACACATGCATACACTCTGCTTTATATAACAGATTTATTTTGTTTTATTTTTCAACAATTCTGAGACAACCAAATACAGCATATTACAAGTGCCACATGACTAGATATTGAAGGATGTGTCTACACCTTAACAGAATTGTAATAAAATTTTACTGCATCTGAATAACCAGTGCATCGACTTTAAAAATCGTAATGCTCATATGTGTGTTCTTAACCATGTAAGATGCTAAATGCTTTAATTGTGGAAAATACGACCGACATTACACTTTAAAATCTGAAAAGTTATGGAATCAGGACGGGCAAGAGACACTGCACTTTATTTGTTTAGGCTGAATGTATGTTAGGCAAATTATGTAGACGTGTAAAGCTGTTATTGTGGTAGTGGTAAAGTCTGTGGCGCAGTTCCATGGCACAGCTACTGGTCTCATTATTGGTAGTGTGCAGCCCTTTATGGCAGTGGCACTAGCAGAGGGAGGGTGACGAGATCATCACCCGAGCAACCGTTTAGCACCAGCAAAGCTACCAGGTGCACATTTGATAGCAGGCTGAGTGGACCAGTGGTCGTATGTGTGTGTGTGTGTGTGTGTGCGGAGGGGGGGGGGGGATGGCGGGGAGGTGTGTATATGTGTTTAGATTAGATTAGATTGAAACGTCCCCTTTCAAACAATTTTACGAGACTGTGCTTATACTGACACACAATATTTTGTTAGCGCAACGCAATCTGACTTTCAAAATTCCCTACAAAGGAATGGCCCTGACTAACATTAAACTATACCTTTCACAAATCACTTACCTCACAAAAATCTTCGCTGCTCAAGCTACTGCAATACAACGAGCGCCACTACTGCCAGCTAAATAAAAGATTCAAACTATGGAAGGCACTAACTACTGATAGGGATAGTTAGCAAATGAAAGATATTAATAGAGAACAAACAATGTATTTACCTTGATATCATCATTTATAAATATAGCAGTTCATGACAAATTTCAAAGCTCCGCCATCTCTCTCCCCACATCAACCACTGCTGGCGGCTCACCTCCAACTGCCCAACGCTACGCGCTGTTCACAGACAGCTGCCTAACACTACAATGGCGAGTATTACAACAATGAAAAGCAGCCACAGACTGCACACGGCACAGCCAGTGATTTTCATACAGAGGTGGCGTTACCAATAAAAAAACCTAAACAGCCTACTTACATAGCCCCCATGCTCCCCACAAAAAATTTTACAAATTTTGTTGGGCACTGGCCAATACATATTTGTTAAAATTTTTCATAATCGTAATTACAATAACAAAGAAATCAAATGCACACATTTATTGATACAATGTTGGTCAAAAGCTAAACTTTCTCACAGTCCATAAAGACAGTCCTAATCGTTCATCACAGTAAAATATCAGTGTTTTTCTCAAAGACTGAGCAGTAAAAGACAATGCACACAGACGTAGTGGATTTCCATGCAGTCTTGAAGTAGTAGTGTTGTCCTTCCAACGGAAAGACAGTGCTGACTCGACATGCAGACAGGTAATGGGCCACAACAGAGTAAACCCACAGCAGAGTCAGTCGACGTTTTGAAGAACATTGGTAGGTAGGTCATCACAGAGTAGACCCACTGTAGTCCTGGTAGAGATTACGGTATTGGTGGGCCACCAGAGGTGCAGACCCACTGCAGTCCTTGCAGAAATAATGGTCCTGGTGAGTTAGCAAAGACGCAGACCCACTGTAGTCCTTGTAGAGATAAAGGTACTGGTGGGTCATCAAAGATGCAGACCCACTGTAGTCCTTGTAGAGATGGCCAGCAGCCATCTGCTGCGACTGTGCAGGTGCACAATCACCATCGAAGAGTGTTGCGGATAATGTAGCAAGTCCATAACCACCACTTGTGCACTCACAAAGTTTTTGAATTGTCCTGAGAACCAGCAATGCTGTTAACCAGTCCCTTGCTGAATTATTAACACACGTGCAAACACTAACAGTCCCTACTTTTCACATATTGTCCATATACTATGACCAATAGAAACGTGGGCAGTGAAATGTAACTTACAAGTTACCCAATTTGACGAACCGGTGTCAATTACAATTTTGTAACATAAGAATACAATTACAAAGATACAAAATACATCATTAAGGAACATAACAATACAGATAACACTTGCAGTAATACAGGCTTTACAAAAGAATAAAAATGTATACATCAGTGTTACATAAATAATGACATAAGCACATACATAAAAGATCAGAATAACCCTCGAAACATCAACTTCACACATGAACAACAAAACAGAACAGATAAATAATGTCTAACATCTCTACAAAGAAAATAACATATTATTAATGCCAATTATATTTGAGGATAACAGCATTCCTCATCATAGTGAATGTAGCTTAGTATTAGAAGAAGAAAAAAATTCTATGAAACTACACAGAGACAGGAAGAAAACAAATACACAAGGGTACACAAACACATAGTGGGATAACACAAAAGGAAAGGACAGGGTTTGTTTTCAGTGTATCATTTGGTACTGCAGTCCAACGCAAAACTTCATTCTGTAGACCTTTCGTCTTATTTCAACCTTTGCTTCCACCAAAAAAATCCTATTCAAGCATGCTTTCTGTATATATATGTTCACATATTTCTTACCTCATTATTTATTTTCCATTATCTTACTTCATCATTTATTTCCAAGAAAATCCTACCTAAACCTGTTGTCCCTAAAACCTACTTTTTTGTTCATATCCTCTTTCAAAATACTGTTTTGGCCAAACCATTTTCTTATAGGTTTTCAATGTATTTCTTCCAATTCATCACAACTTGTTTTCTTATATAGTCTACCCCCTCTTAAGCTAACTTAAATCTACTGAGCTCAGATATATATACCAAGGGACGAGGCAATGCATCATCACATAAAACAATTAATATAAACAGCAATGAAAAAAAACGCAGATTTGCGAAGCAAGCAGCATTAAGAAATTAGCAAAGCAATTGTAATATTACAACTAATCTAAGGCAATGTGCAGCAAACAATAAAAATAAATCATTAGTAAAACTGGCTTAACAGCGTAATACAAAGTCAAATTCAGTAACATTATGCCTGGCAAACAGCAGAAGCAAAAGCAATAAATTATATCTAAACATGACAACGCTCAAGCAGAAAAATATTACAGTAAAGACAACAATGCAGATAAGGGAAATGTATAATCACATCTTAATATCTAAGTAATTAAAGTGGTGCACCACAAGAAGTTATTCTACCAAAAAAAATTACCCAGTAGTTGAAAAGAAAATTCCGTATGCAATTCCTGTGAAGGGAAATATCTTTTTATGCTCCTTCGTTTTTTTGAATAGATCATAAAATTATTTACTGGATCTGGAGACAGAAAATATTTATATTAGTACATCTATAAAATTTTATTTTAACCAGTGCTGCAGTGCAGCTAGAAACTAGATATTAAACAAAATGAGTAAATAAATACATAAAGCAAGCCATATGGCATTTCTCTCAATTCTCTTAGATAGACACTTGTCCTAATCAGGTGTGCAGATGTAAGAATGTTTCCAAGTTATTATTAGCGTCTCGTATTTACGATGCTTTCTACAAAGGAACGTCAATAGCGAGGATAATGGCCTCCCCTTTTTTTTTTCTACCTGTGCCGCTGGAAGGCTAATGGCTTTTTTTTTTTCGGGCCGCTGTCGCCCAGGTGGGTGCCCGCGACGCATTACGTGCAGGTGGTCACTTAACTTTCGTACGGAAATATTTACGACAGCAGTTTCCGCTACAGTGGCAGTCTTATATAAAAAAAATTCACAGGTTGAGAATTTGCGTTACCAATCTGTAGAAACAAAATCCTATAAATATAAGTGTCCAAAAAAAATATTCGTCAGCATTGTGATACATTCACGCATTTACACACATTTCATAACTCTTAAAGTACAATTCTTGGTTTCCAACATCCTTTTTCCCTAACCACTACTCATTATTCCTTACTTTATTACACATATACATATTCGTCGACACGTCTTCAATATTTCATCTTAGAAATCCGTAGCATAATCAAATTCCTCATATACGGTAGCATCATCTTATTGATCATAAACATATCTCAACAGCATAAAACACATCGTCGTCGTAAAAATAACATCATAACACCTCAGTCAAATCTCTCAATCGTCGTAGCTTTCTGCAATAATATCAAAACCTAAAAAAAATTCTCTGCTCATTTCAATGGTGTCATCGACCTCAAACGTACTTTAAAAATCATGATCCCATACCAAATACATCATTCAAAGCTCACGTAGTATCACAATGGTTCTGAAAAAATATGAACAGTTTACAAAGTACAGACAAAATACAGTTTCATAAGTGTGAAGTTATCCAACTGTGTAATTGCATAAACATCTGTCACTGACGTAGTAAAAAGAATGTTTGTTTCTCTGTCAAATAATCAGATAGCTGTGTAATTCTGTGTTAGAGAAATATGGTACCGATGTGTAAAGTTGTATAAGCAAATACCATATTAGCTAGGGCTCCTTGTGCGTGCCAAACACATGGTACACAAAGTAGGCGTGTACCCCCCTGAGGAATAATGTAATTATACCCTCGGGTGTTACAGATTACAGCAATGGAATGAAATGTATCACGGAAAACTTTCTTTGCAATTTAAAAATCTTTAAAAATAAATGTTTTAAGTACAAAATTAATCACTCAAATACGTGTCCTGTAGCGCTAAACTGTGTGTCATGTCGCAACATAATCTCTGTGGAAGTCTCGTGGTTATCGTCCTCCGAAAGCTAAGTTCTGCAGAAGTCAATGTACTTACCTCATGATAAACAAAAGTGAAATGCTTTGTGTATAGATATCGTAGTTATTACGCTTATTGTTGTGATGAGGAAAGTACTGTACTGTAACGTATTGTTGTGCTACGAAAAAGGCTGTCTCATTGTTGCTATACCACAAAAGTTACTACTAAAACATGTTTTAATTTCTTGAATAATGCAGAAAAACTGTGCAGAAATAAAACAGAAACACTGCAAAAGCAACATTGTAAATTGTGTCACACATTAGTAGCGTCGTGATATAGTCGTGTAGCTGTCACATAAACTAACCTGTGTGTCATCTGGTATCTCTCAGAAAGCACTTTAATTTCAGAATGTATTTTCAAGTGAACCAAAATGTTGCATTAAAATCTCAAGTTAAAAAAGCACATTATCTCTCAATAAACGGTTTTATGTGTGAAATGTGGTGTAAACCTTTGCTCTTCCTAGTACGCAGAGTTTCAACTTTAACGCAATTGCCAAGTGGTATACGTCGGTAAAGAATACTGGAATTTTTCTCAAGGTTAGCGTCTGTGTTATTTTTCTCGGAGCCAGACGGCGCACGCGGCTCCCTGCGGTGCGAGTCATTGTCTGTTCCCTTGTTGGCGCGCGTCGTTATTGGGATTTGGAGACCTAACTTCTACAAATTCACCGTGACGAGAGGGCCCTGCCCTGTTTAAATCCCGCCAGTTCTGATGCAATTCAGGTCTGTCGTTACGATCACATCGTCTGTCGTCATGTTGGTAGTTCCTGTAGTTTCTTTCTTGTCGGTTAAGTGGTGGAGAATTTCTCCCTGAATCGTAACTGCGCGCTGGACCGTTGCGTCTAAAGTTATTCTGTCTCCCGTAATAATAGTTATTTTGGTTCCCATATTGTCTGTTTCTCTGATTGTCTCTGTAATAGTCATTACCGCGGAGAGGTGATCTTTCCCTGTAATTATTACTACTCTGCCAACGGTTGTCATACGGGCGGTGTCTGTTTTGGTCACGATTTGTGTTGTAAGAATAGCCTTGTCGTGTCCAGTTATTGTTTCTGTCGTCACGGAATTGTGACGTATGTGACCTGTAGTGATTGTTTTCCTGTTTTCGCATCCGGCGACTGTCTGTGTCAATTTCTAATTCTTGTAGGAGTCCCTGAAAAGCTTCAATGTCATCTTTGCAACGTCCTGCCAAAATAATATGCCGTAAATGTTCAGGCAGTTTGATTAAGCAAATTCGGATGAGTTCTGAGGGGCTGTATGGGTTTGAAAGATACTGATTCTTATGCAACATGTCTTCAAAATATTTGACAAGACTGAAAAATTCTGATTGTTCAAAGTGTTTCATCATCATGATGCTATGTTTTACTCGGTCTTGTGTGGCTTGAGACCAATATGCTGAGAGGAAGGCATGATAAAAATCTCCTTCACTGTGACAATCGTGAATGACCGATCGCATTCTTACAGCTGGTTCATTCTCCAAGTAGCCACACATAAATTCTAACCTGTGCTCCAATGACCAGTTGGGGGGAAAACAATGAGAGAATTGATGGAGCCACGCTTGTGGATGAATGTCGTTGGCAGAATTTTTAAACGTTTTGAATTTACGTGTAGTAATGAACAGCTTATAGTCAAAATCATCGTGTCGGCGAATAGCATATCGGTCATTGTTACGTCGTTTCGGCGGTTCCATTTCAAAATTCGGTGCACCTTGCCAATTTCTTTCATAGTTTCCGAAATGCCCTGTGTTATTATTTTGCGGCTTTTCCGTATTTCTAAGTCCCTCTTCCCGTATTGGAGCGCGAGTGTCCTCTGAAATACGTAATTCTTGTATTACCTGTGTCAGCTGATCTTGTACTTCCCGGATTTCTACTTGGTGTTGCGTATTAATTTGATTCAGATTTTGTTTCAGTTTCCTAATTTGTTCGCTCTCTTCTGTGTCATTAAAGACTACCGGTTTTGTGTCATTCAGATTATCATTTACCTTCGTAGATAAATTATTTAGCTGATCCGAAAGTTCAACTACTTTCTCTGATAATGTACTAATTTCCTCCATGTGTCTTTCTACTGTGGCCTTTAAGTTTTCCTGGGTTTTTGCAAGTTGCATAACCGAATTGGTAGATGCAACTGAGTCAATTTTTGCTTGCAAGGTCTCATGATTTTCATGAACAATAATTTGCAGTTCTTTTATGGCTGCTTCGTGATTCTGTAATGCATTTTCATGTCGCGAAAAAATAGGTTGAAAATGCTCACAAATTTGTGTTTTTACATCATTACAGACTTTTTGACATTTCGATTCAATGTTATGTAACTCGGTAGTTAAATCTTCACATGTTTGTTCAAGCTTATTTTCCACTGAGTCTAACTTTTGAAGCTTTTGTTCCATTGCGTCTAACTGTTGCTGTGTTTGCCTCTGGTGTTGTTCCATTGTGTCTAATTTTTCAAGCTTTTGCTGTGTTTGTCTCTGATTTTGTTCCATTGTGTCTAATTTTCGAAGATTTTGTCCCATTGCGTCTAACTGTTGCTGTGTTTGACTCTGATTTTGTTTCATTTGCTGCATTAATTGCAATAATAATGTGTTAGTGTCTGGAATCTGTTCCTCTACACTTTTCGGCAGTGCATTTGCACCGGCAACATTCACATTTTGACAAGCAGAAAATGTGTCTTGACTCATTTGAGAAAACGGTGAGGACCCAAAACCTGAATCTACAGTATTTGCAAAATTGCGTCCTGTCATTCCCGATTCCTGAGGCGAGCTGTTGCCGACCGATCGATCGATAATGCTTCCCTCTACACTAATTGTTTCACTGTCCACGCCATTGTTTGCCACCCGCTCCATTTCCCTATGCACAGTTACCAAGTTACTACTTTGAATATTAGTTAATTCATTACTCGGTGGCGCTAACACACTGCTTTCGTCTTCGCTGTCATTTCTCAATTTACTTTGGAGCCTAGTGTTACGTTTTTCACACGCCATTATTGTCACAATATTTCACACGACAACACAGAAAAACACAATTTGAAGAGCAAAAATAGGGGAACACATTAACATAGCACTGAAAATAATATCTAGTTAATTGCAGCTGCGAAATACTTGGTGCAAATCTACATGCGTGCCTCACCTGTTTTACTGTACAACAATGAAAGACTGCAACTACAAAGGAAATTCTCTACAATTACGCGCTAGCAATAAACAAAAGCTACACTAATTACACAAACTACAAGAAAAAATCAGAAGATTCCAGTGAGGTATCCTCGGCTAAGGGTCGACATATGAAACGTCCCCTTTCAAACAATTTTACGAGACTGTGCTTATAGTGACACACAATATTTTGTTAGCGCAACGCAATCTGACTTTCAAAATTCCCTACAAAAGAATGGCCCTGACTAACATTAAACTATACCTTTCACAAATCACTTACCTCACAAAAATCTTCGCTGCTCAAGCTACTGCAATACAGCGAGCGCCACTACTGCCAGCTAAATAAAAGATTCAAACTATGGAAGGCACTAACTACTGATAGGGATAGTTAGCAAATGAAAGATATTAATAGAGAACAAACAATGTATTTACCTTGATATCATCATTTATAAATATAGCAGTTCATGACAAATTTCAAAGCTCCGCCATCTCTCTCCCCACATCCACCACTGCTGGCGGCTCACCTCCAACTGCCCAACGCTACGCGCTGTTCACAGCCAGCTGCCTAACACTACAATGGCGAGTATTACAACAATGAAAAGCAGCCACAGACTGCACACGGCACAGCCAGTGATTTTCATACAGAGGTGGCGTTACCAATAAAAAAACCTAAACAGCCTACTTACAAGATATACTTTCATTCCAATTGATCCGTAGTGAGGAGGTCCTCCAGGATGTAGAACATGTCAGGAAAACAGTAGTACATGACAAATATTTACAAGTAAAACAAATAAGCTAATGTACCTTCCGCAGGTCCCAAGTGGAATCATCGTCACTTTTTTCAGTGAACACTAGATGAAAGGATCATTTTACAACACTCATTTACTAAGATCGCATTAATGCACTGAATTTAAAACTAAAAAAAAAATTTTTTTATTTATAAGGTAATAAACACGATTCAGAAGACTCCAAAGGAAAATGTCATCATTCTGCTCGGGGATTTTAATGCACAACTCGTCAAGGAGAAGATATACAAAAACATCATTGGAGGATACCCAGCGCATAAGAGGACGAACAACAATGGAATAAGACGTGTGGAACTCTGCCGTATCTTCAACCTCAAAATTATGAATACACAATTCAAGAAACATCCCAAGAAGATTAAAACTTGGAAATCACCAAATCAACTCCTTGGAGAGTTCCAAATTGACCACATAGCCATTTCTAGAAGAGAATTTAAGACAATTCAAAATATTAAAGTACAAAAAGGAGCCAAAATAGATACGGATCATTATCTTGTTAAGTCTAAAATTAAATTCATCCCAAATTCAGGAAGAAACAATAATAAACCTATGAGAATGCATTTTGAAACCAGGAATATTGAGACAGATACTCAAAATTATTTCAGATCAAAAATGTAAGGTGAGACATGGGAGGAAAAGAAGTCTCAAATAATGAGAGCTGCAGAAAATCTCTTCTAACCAAAACTAAAAAGAAGAATATCTGGTGGAATGAAAAGTGCAATGAAGCTTCGGAAAACAGATAAAAGCTTTGGCAAAAATGTAAATCGAATCTGACACAGAACAACCTGGAAAGGTTCAAAGAATGTAGAAAAGTAGCCTCCTACACGATCAGAAACGAAAAGAGACTATATGAAAGACTATACCTTCAACAAATACAGGTGTACTTCACTCAAAACAAATCCAGAGACTATAACCAATCTTTTAAAAGACACCTGATAGGTTACGTACCACCCAGTTTCAATTTTCGTGACAAATCAGGGAAATTAGGTACAAATGACCAAGGAAACCGCAACATTTTGGCATACTATTTCGAAGACTTTCTCAATTGTAAAGCGCCACCAGAGAAACTGGAATTCAAAACTCCAGAAGAAATCCTTGCAGAATCACATCCACCAACTCTAAATGAAGTCTGGCAAGCTGTAAAGTCCCTCAAGAACAATAAATCTTCTGGTCAAGATGGAATCACAGCTGAACTTTTGAAACCAGTTGAGGAAAAATTAGCACTGCACCTCGGTACAATTATTACGGAAATTTGAAGAATCGAGAAGATCCTAGAAGATTGGAGGACGGCACTTGTACAACCACTTCACAAAAAGGGTGACCGATCAGATGTGAACATTAACAGGGGGATTTCCTTTCTATCTGTTCCATATAAGATCCTTTCCAAGATGTTACAAAATAGGATTGAACCAGTTCTCGATGCACAGACAGGAGAATACCAAGGTGGATTTAGAAACGGGAAGAGCTGATCGGAGCAAATTATTAACCTTAAGAACATAAATAGAACACGTGCTAGTCAACCACATGTTACGACGTTTATTGATTTTAGAAAAGCTTATGACCCCATAGACAGAGAAAGCCTCATTAGAAATCTGGAGAATTTGGAATTGACAGACAAACTAGAGAGATAGTAAAGCATACACTGACAGATACCAAGTCCAAAGTCAAATCTCGATTCAAGATTTCTGAACCTTATAAAATCCAAACGGGTTTGAGACAATGGGATGGACTCTCCTCTACTCCATTGAACATTACTTTGGAAAAGATTATGAGGGAGACATTTGACGAATACACAAAAAAAAAATGAAGGGAAGTTCTTTTGGAGGATCGATTAAAGGCCGTACAATACATGCACTAGCTTTTGCAGATGATATTGCTCTCCTATCCACAAATATAACAAATCAAATATACCAAATAGAAATCTTAGCAAACCATGCAGCTAAATTTGGTTTATAGATATCACAAGAAAAAACTAAATTCATGTCTAAGAAATATAAGAAAACCAAAGAATTGCACACAATTACTGTATGTACCGAAACGGTGAAAAACTTCAAACATTGGGAGAAAGGATAACGGATACTGGCAAGAAAAAGAAGCTGTCAGACTTCGAGTAGGTAAACTTAGGAGGGCATACATTTTAACACAGAAGCTGTGCAACAAAAAATGCCTATCTCGAAATGCAAAGTTATTACACTACAATACAGTGACGAGAACAGAAGTTCAATATGCAGCAGAAACACTCTCCCTCAAGAACAAAGGACTAATAGATGAATTCGAGAAGAAGGAAAAAGTAATTCTGAGGAAGATTCTTGGTTGACACAAAAAATTGGTGAAAAATGAGTAAAGATGAGCAATGAGAAGATCTACCAATTTATTAAACCAGTCACAACGGAAATGAGAAAGAGAAGGCTGAAGTTCTTTGGTCAACTGGTGAGAATGGATGGCAGATTAACGAAGAAAATCTTCAATATAATTCAACAGAGGGAAACACCCAACTCTTGGTTGCAATGAATAAAGAAACACCTCGGTGAACTTGGAGTTAAAAGAAATAGACGAAATGATAAGGTACAAGTACAGAAAGGCAATAACTGAATTCGAGGTTTTTCAGGAGGCTTCAAAACCGAAGACGAGCAGTAAACTAACAGCTGAACATCTGGCAAAAACTGCAGCAGGCAGAAGAGCAGCTCGAGAGAAGAGAAAGAAACAGTGAACATGAAACAGAATTTGTCACGCTGTCCTTAGTTGGCCAATTCGTGTAACTAAATAAATAAATAAACAAAAATATAATAGGACTGCTACAATACTTATTTGCAATGAACACGTTACTGCACTGAAACGTTGCAGAAGTTAGATTGTACTGTACACACACACACACTCACACAACACACACACACACACACACACACACACACACACACACAAATCAGTCGGTTCTACTGAGAAATTCATCAATGGAGTAGAAGGAGTTGACCACCAATAAATCCTTTAGGCTTCTCTTCATTGGTTGTTAAGTTTTTTATAGCTGCTGGCAAGTTATTGAAAAAGTGTGTTCCTGAACAATGCATACCTTTTTGTAATTGGCTTTAAATCTTTGTGAAGATTATTCTTATTTCTAGTATTCATTCCATGAACTGAGCCGTTGATTTGAAAAAGTGATATATTTTTAAGGGGGGTTAGAACGGAAAAATATTTTTTTCACATTTTCGGATTTTTATCTCATTATAAAATTTGCAATTTTCCGAATAAAATGATATGTGTATCACTTATAAACTCACATGGGAAGTATTTTATCTTTTAAATGTAATCTACATGGATTGAAAATGTTAAAATTTTTACATGCATTACTTCAAGATCTAATAAAATGGGCAATTTTTTATATAGAAGGCTGTGGATTGCTGTGTTATAAAGGTTAAATGTCATGTCATGTCCAGAAGAGGATAGGCACCAGGTTGAGGAAGTTGAAACGAAGTTTGAGAGACAAGAAACTTTCTGATGGTAAAAGCATAAGAGGCAGGCTGACAGACAAAATGATTGATGAACTACAGCAGTATTATGGGATGGCCATTAGAAATAATACTGAGGATTTGTTGAAAATGAAGCAGGCAGTATGGGCTACATTCTTCTATTGACTGTCAACCGATGAAAAACCAGTACGCCACATTTGCGCTCCTGGACCTGATTCATGGTGCAATTACCACGATGCCCAGTGCGCAAACAGTTCATACAGCCATAAACATTCCATCCCAGCAGCAGTCATGGGTATCATAAAACCTATTTACAGAGACCTGGCAAATCCTGAGTTACTGAAAAAGTGTCTACATGGTCAAGCTCAAAATCCCAATGAGTCGTTCAATAATCTTATATAGACTCGCTTACCAAAAAATGTTTTCATTGGAATGAAGACACTAAAGTGGAGGGGGGGGGGGCAGTGGTGCTGTTATTGCTTTTAATGATGGCAACATTGGTAGGGTGAAAGTGTTACAGCATATGGGAACTAAACCTGGAACAAACTGAATCAGAGAACTTGAACGGATGGACAAGGCTCCCATTGATAAAGCAGAGTATGCAGAAGTGTTGGGCACTAAGGGGTGCAGAAAGAAGAAAAGAAGAAAAAACTTGGAAAAAGGTCAAGAGGACGATATACAGTATGCTGCAGGGTGCCTCTGAGTGACTAAAAAAAAAAAGCATATATTGAGTTACAGTCTTTTGGAACTTCAGAAGCCGTTCTTGAAAATTTACATTTTCTGTTGCATTTTTCCCTAAATCTCAGAAACTACTTCGAGTAGAGTATTCAAATTTTCAGGGAGTAATAACATACATATTCTGAGTCTACTGAACTAAAAGAAGAATATAATGTGATGTACAATTAAAATTATTTAGGATAACGTACAAAAAAGTACAAAATTATAACTAGTAATTAAAGAATTGTATTTCCGAAATCAGTGGCTGAAACGCAACTATTGTAGTTCAGTTGACTCAGAACATACAGTTTAATATCCTATAGAAGTTTCATGTCAATGGCTACAGTGGTTCCTGAAATACAGGAAAGCCAAGACACTAAATTTAACGTTGTCGGAATAGGGCGTTCCAACTCCCCTTAATGACAAATTTCATTAAGGAATAAATATATTGGGAAGCAGTAGTTAGTATCCCTAGTTCCCTAAACAGGCCTCTGCAGGATGTTCTTGAGTTCACACCAAGTATAACTCTTATTGCACGTTTTTGTGCCCTCAAAACTTCAGCTTGGCTTGACGAATTATCTCAAAAAAAAAAAAAAAAAAGTCCCATATAACATTATGGAGTGAAAGTAAGATAGTATGCCAACTTTTTCATTTTTATATCCCCTATGTGTGACAGAATTTGCATTAAAATAGAGGTTTGTTTAGACGCTTCAGCAGTTCTGTACTGTGCTCCTCCCAGTAGAATTTATTATCAAGATGTAGTCCCAAGAATTTAACACTGTCCACTTCTTCTATCTGCTTGTGATCATATGTTAGGCATATACTCGTGGGGCACCCCTTACAACTTCTGGACTGCATGTAGTGTGGTTTTTTTTCCGAAGTTTGTAGACAAAGAATTAGATTTAGTGATAAATGTCCACAAATATTTTACTAGCCGATCATTCTAAGACTACACTTGATTTGCTATTTATTGCAATGTTTGTATCATCGGCAAACAAAACAAACTTGCCATCTGGTAATGTTACTGATGATACTGATATATACAATAAAAAGTAAGGGCCCTAAGATGGAACCTTGTGGGACGCCACATGTAATTAGTTCCCAGTGTGATGATGCCTGATAACTTAATACATGTCTTTTTCCTCATAACACCCTTTGTTTCCTGCCGGCACTCGCAGTCGAGCAGCCGACCAGAGCGCACCGCCGCTCTTTGCACATGGCGTAGCTGCCCGCTTGATAGCTCCTCAGAGTGGTCTCAAACGAGCTACAACTGGCGTAGCTGCCGGTGATGCTCTTCTGAGCGCCGCGAATCAGCGTAGGCCGCTTAACGCTTCCGGGCGCTAAGAGGCAAGAGCTTCGGCTCAAAATCCCGCAACTTTGGTTGCAAACCCCCCAGCGGGACTCTCCCGTTCTTTGGTAGGGTTATCTCAGAGTCAGGGGCCCGTTCACGTCGGATAACCCCGCGCACTGTAGGCCGCTCTCTTCCATCCGCGCTCTCTTGCGCCGCGCACTGCACATCGCGCAGATAGGTCGTAGGGACTCCCCTCTTCCGCAGGGACACAATACACTGCACTTTCGCCGAAAAAAGCAATAACTGTCGTCTCGAAAAAAAGAGCAAAATTGTCGTACTCCCCTCCCTATCCAAATAAAACTCATCTATGCAGCAAAGATCTCTGGTCTTTCCTGCACATCCCTACCATTAACCCGCAGCAAAGCTGCAGCACAAGAGGCGGGGATGCCGGCTGCTCCAGCCAGCATTTCCTTCGCACTGCCACCTTCCAAGAGGCAGTCGCCTCGAAGGACAAGCAGACTGCAGATCAGCAACAGCTGACAGAACTGCTGATGGGCAGTGAACGCTCACAAACAGAGACACACATCCCACACACACAAGCGCCTGCCGCAAACTGGAGAAATATAACCCTCGCTTTCACCTCTGGCAGCCCAGGCACCGACGGAATTGGAGCCAGAGCCTACAGAGGACACAATCAACACAGAAGACGGACCGTGGCAGCAGGTCGGTCCACGACACAAAGAACCACCAAACACACAAACAAGTGAGCCCACAAACTCACGAGGCAACCGCCGAGTGCTGCTGCCAACTCCAACAACATCGCAAATTAACAACACCAACAACACGGGGACCAACACGAACAAACCTGCGACTGCAGCACTCACAAACCTACAACTTGCTACGCAGAACCCAAACATATCCTCGGCTGGCTTCCCACCAGTCATTATACGCAACCGTGGGGACCTTAGCTTCCCAGTTTAGTAAAAAACACAACTCACCTGGGACCACGCCGCACTGTACGTGGCAAACGAAAAAGACTACTCGAATCTGCTGGTCTTTCTAAAAGAAAGGAAGGTAGAACATTTCACGTACAGGACAGTCCTAGAAAAGACACAGCAGTACGTGATCAAGGGGATGGATCCACGAAGCCCAATCGAGACGGTAAACGAAGGGTTCGCCGCCCTCGGATGGGAATTCAGTCGGGTAAACCGAATGACAGAGTCCGGCACAGCGAGACCATCGCGCAACTACACGGCGGAAGTGGCCGACATGGCCTAGTCCCGCGACCTGTTGAAGTTAAAATTATTTCTTCACATGGTCGTCAGTGTGGAGGTATACAATACGCCGCGCACCCCACAACAATGCCACAACTGCCAGCGCTTTGCGCACGCGGGTGTCCTATCCGGTCTCGCTGCCGCAAATGTGCTGGTGGTCACACGACACAACAGTGCAAACTCCCCAACACAACACCTCGCAAGTGCGCCAACTGTAGTGCTGCCCATCCGGCAAACTACAAGGGGTGCATTGCGTACAAAGAAGCTCTGAGGCGCAAAATAGCAAAACATACCAAAACAACCGCCATCACAGTCCCGAAACCGCCCCCGCGCCCAGTAGGAAGTGGAATATCCTTCGCTGGAGTGGTCGCTGGCAGCCTCAGCAGCGCGGGACGGTCAGAGGATCCTCAGAGCTCAGGGCACGCACTCCAAACAGCCCCAGCAACAGATACACTACAGATAAACACAACACCTTACACCACACCAGCGTCGGGTACACCACACGACACCAGTAACAACACCACCCTACCCCCTGAGATCGCGGTCTGCAGTCCACCACAGGCTACAGAAGACGCACCAACACAGGGACGACCACAGTGTCAGAGAAGGAGAAACTATCGAAACAGGAGGAACACAACCATACCACAACAAGCACACAGACAACAGGACACCAATCCTCACAAACACAACCCGGACACCAACACAACAACCCACACAACACACCCACTCATCACAGAGGACACACAGGCGCCCACAACCGTCACACGAACAGCTGACACACAAGCCAGCCCTCACCAGACGCCAACACAGGCACCAGCGGCCGCCAACACGACCAACAACACACAGGCCGACACGCCCAACATTACCTCGACATTCCGGAGAATAATAGAGACATTATTCCCCGGACTCACGGCCACCGAAGAAATGGTGAAAATTATGGGGTGTGTCACACAACTCTTCACGCAGTTCATGTCGGGCACGCTCAACTGGTCTAGTATCCAAGCCACTGTCACGCCACTTTTTACACTACTACATGGATAATACACCACACCAGGCCCAAAACGCAGATGTTAACAGAAACTCACATCCTGTTTTGGAATGCCAACGGGATCGCAAACAAAAGATCCGAAATGGTCGCGTTAATGGAGCGAAAGGGTATCCGAATCGCTCTAGTGAACGAAACACTGCTTACACCTGGCAAACAGCTCAACATCGCCGGCTATTGCATTTATCGTACCGACCGAGCGGATGGCAGGAGGGGAGGCGGCACGGCAATCATCATACACAGAGACACAGAACACACGAACATCGAGCTCCCTGCGCTTGAAAGACTAGAGGCTACGGCCGTCAGGGTCAAGTTCAACGGAGCCAACACCGCACTGGTATCGATGTACAATCCTCCTAAAAACATAGTAGCACGCGATAGCAGCACAGTACTCAACATAGCACCTCGGGTAATCGCCGCTGGAGACCTAAACGCAAAACACCTCGATTGGAACTCACGAATACGGACCTCCAACGGCAAGAAACCTTACGAACACACACTAGGCCGAAACTACATAATACTTGGGCCGGACGTCCCCACGTTCGTGCCTACACAGCCCCGACACAGGCCAGACGTGTTAGACATAGCCCTCATCAAGGGCATCACGCGCATACTCAACCTTGCGGTTGAAAACGATCTGGACTCAGACCACATGCCTGTAGTACTGCACACGGAAGAAACACTGCAGGACACAGAACGACACAGGATATTGAACTACAAGCGCGCGTATTGGACTCTGTTCAAGGAAACGCTTCTTAGTCGTATTCCTGATAACCACAAAATTAACAGCACGCAGCAAATAGATGAAGCTGTGGAGGCTCTTACTACTGCGGTCAAAGACGCAATGACTGACGCCATTCCACATACAACACCACGACAACACTCGACGTCCCTGCCCAACGAGATCCTGGGCCTTATCTCAATGAGGAACCGCCTCAGGAGATACTGGCTGCGTACCAGGCGCCCGTTGTATAAACTACACGTCAACAGCCTCCAGGGTATAATACAGGGAAAAATACAAACATTTAAAAACGAACATTGGGGACAGAAACTCGCAGGGCTAGATACCACACGTCCTGGCGTGTGGCAGCTAGCCAGATACCTCACCAGGGAGAATCACTACATTCCCACGCTACAAGGACCAGACGGCCCAGCTTACTCCACGACGGAGAAGGCAGAGCTTATGGCCACAACACTTGCAGCGTCTTTCATGCCGATTCTGGCTCCCTCAGATCCAGTATTCACACTTGAAAGGGACCAGGAGGTTACACGACTTGTAGCCCAGCCCACGCGCAACGAAATTAGACGCATTAGCACAAACGAAATCGCATGGGCTATCAAGCATACCAACTCTAGGAAAGACCCTGGGGCTGATGGCATTCAAAACCGTGTCCTCCAGGAGCTCACGGGTAAAGCCATAGAATACCTTACACACATAAGGAATTCCATCCTAAAACACCAACACTTCTCTGACTTTTGGAAGGCGGCCAAGGTCCTGATGTTTAGCAAGCCAGGGAAAGATCACTCCTTCACACAAAATTACCGACCCATCAGTCTGCTGTGCTCGCTCAGCAAGATTGTTGAGAAGGTAATATTAAAACTTATCACTAGGCACTGCATCGCCAATGACACCCTAAGATCGGAGCAATTCGGCTTTAGGTATCACCACTCGACAACACAACTCCTCCGCGTAGTCTAACATATAACACACGGCTACAACACGAACAAAGCCACAGCGGCCGTATTCCTGGACATCGAAAAAGCTTTCGACCGTCTCTGGCACGGACGGACTCGTACGTCTCATACACTCATATCTCACGAACAGGTGTTTCAACACTGAGGTGCAGGGCAAACAATCAACACAACATGGTATTCTAGCTGGAGTACCCCAAGGGAAGCATCCTAGGGCCCATCTTATTCAACCTGTACATTAACGACTTCCCAGCATCACAAAACACGACGTTAGCCATCTACGCGGATGACACCGCCATCCTTGCACAAGATTGGAAACCGTCGAGCATTAATTCACAAACACAGACAGCCCTCAGAACCGCCGAGCCTCGGTTGGAGCGATGGCGTATTAAAGTAAACATCGACAAATGCGAAGCAGTTCTGTTTACACGCAGACCGAAAATACTGCGCAAACATCAACACACAACACAGTAGACAGATAACACTACATACACGCCCAATACGTTTCCGAGAAAAAGTCAGATGTCTTGGTGTCTGGCTGGACCGGAAACTTACATGGGGGGACCACATCGAGTACGTTGCCAACAGAGCGCACCCGAGGCTCAAACAGCTCTACCCAATGCTCAACAGGGAAAGCACACTGAATAGATGGGTGTCGAGGTCCATATACATGACACTGATTAGACCTCTGATGACGTACGCAGCTCCCGTCTGGGGATATGAAGCTCCTACACGACTGCGCCGCCTGCAGATCGCACAGAACAAAGTGCTACGCGAATCATTAGCAACGCTCCACGCTACACACGCACCGTGGATCTTCACCAAGAATACCGCCTTGAAACCCTCAAGGAAGTATTCAAAAAACACGCCACACGACTATACAGGAACTCGAGTCACTCGAACAATTCTTTCATCCTCACTCTGGGAAACTACTGTCACAACCATAGGTGGAAGCACAAGCGGCCAAAGACACTACTAGCTAGGGCATAGCCACCTATGGTAAGCTAACATACACCAACAAGCGACAAACGTCGGAAAGCCCCTGCATGTCAGCAACACTGACTAGAAATTATCAGCTGCTATCAGAGCCGACCAAAAGGCCACAGCAGGGACACCGACGAGCTCGCCCACTGAAGCACAAAAAATTCGCCAACATCACCCTACACTGTGCATCCGAGATATGACCTATCGAACACAAAAACGATAATAAACCACTTTTTTTTCCTCTGCCCTTCAAACCGCTACCCTTCGTTCGACTTCGACCCAATCTATCTCCAGATGAGCGCGTATTAATGGTTAACCTTAACCAGACGTACGCAAACATCGCAGTACCCACATCCTGCGACACCTCACTTTAGTGAAAAGTAACACTTCTGCAGATATAGCAGTAGACCTTTGGAGTTGGTCATCATGCCGGTGTGGGCGTGGAGGGGCTCCGACTCTTTGTTAAAAAAAATGTTTCCTGCCAGGGATATTAAGATCTGAACCACTTTGCAGCATTTCCTGTTACACCATAATATTCTAATTTACTTTAAAGGATATCGTGATTTACACAGTCAAATGTTTTTGACAGATCACAAAATATACCAGCTGCCTGCAATTTTTTGTCCAATGAATAAAGTACATTTTCACTGTAAGTGTACTCGTAGATAGCCTCCTCAATATCACAACCGTTTAGAAATCTGAACTGCGACTTTGACAGTATGTTATTTGTGATAAGATGGTTATAAAGCCGATTGTACATTACCTTTTCTAAAAATTTTGAGAATATTGGGGAAAGTGAAATTGGACAGAAATTTGACGCTATTTCTTTGTCTCCCTTCTTAAACAGTGGCGTAACTTCAGCCTATTTCAACGATTCAGAAAGTATTACACTTTTAAACGACTGGTTACGCAGATAGCTTAATATGTTGCTTAACTCAGAATCACATACCTAAATTAACTTTGTTGATATTCCATCACACCCACTAGATGTTTTTTATTTTAAAGATTTTATGATGGACATTACTTCTGCTGGAGTAGTGAGGGTTAAATTCATTTTATGGAAGTTACTTGAAGTGTCTGGTCTGAGGTATTTACAGTTTATGGGCGTTCAACAGCAATGTTATCAGCACCTGTTCAAAAATTAGAGGGAACGAATGTGATTAAAATGGCTACAAATACCATCAAACAATGAGGTGTAAACATACGGTACTACACTCACTCCAGTCTCAGTCATGGTCACTCACACAACCACTCAATATACACATCTCTAAATAAAATCCCTGAAATACGGTAAAACTGCAAATAAAATACAAACGAGAGAAGGAAAGAGCTAGAAGATCTACACAGTGAAAAATGTGACTGGCAGACTACTCACGAAAAATACAGATGAGCTAGCAACCCTGATAACACATTAAAAACTTCTCCTTAAAATTTTGGAGGACAATTAGCAAAATATTAAGAGTCGTATCACATTCATTATACTGTCAATTAAATTGGACAATAGATCTGTGACCAGATGAACTGCTGTCTTCTGGTCTGAAAGTAAAGTAGTCTAGTAAAATGTGACGTGTTGTGGTCTGTACGCCACACCACACACTGGAAAGCCGTCTCGCTTGAGCGAGATGTCAAGCGTCGTAGGGCTGAGTACTTAGCGACGACGAGTGAGAAGGACTTTATTTCGTCTGCGTGGCTGCAAAGAAATACGCCGCGGCCGCGTTTTAGACTTTAATAGAGGCAGCTTTTTGTCACTTCCAGCACTCTCTCCCGTCGACGTGTGACTCTGTACCTCAACAACGACGCAATAGCATTTAGGGGGACGGCACACTGAATTATCCGATGATCGCAACATTCTTTCCTGGTTGCACCATTTGCTATTCCGTTCCCCATAATATGCAGGTGCCCCGGTGCCCAGAAGAAAGACACTTCCTTCTCCTGCCTTTGTAGCTGGAGTAGGGCGTCCTGGATATTCTCGTCTACTTTGTCTGCTGGGTACGAGCGTTGTAGAGAGTTAGAGCATTGCGAGAGCCGGAACAGACGAGCAATTTAGTGTTCGAAACACATCTCATCTAGCCGGCCGGAGTGGCCGAGCGGTTCTAGGCGCTACACTCTGGAACCGCGCGACCGCTACGGTCGCAGGTTCGAATCCTGCCTCGGGCATGGATGTGTGTGATGTCCTTAGGTTAGTTAGTTTAAGTAGTTCTAAGTTCTAGGGGACTGATGACCTCAGATGTTAAGTCTCATAGTGCTCAGAACCATTTGAACCACATGTCATCTGATGCAGTGCCCTGAAGATAGCCTATTATTTCATATCAAAGGTAGGAAAGTCTTGAGGACGTCAGACCTTGAGGACGCGAGGGAAAAACAACAGAGCAATCAACGGTGTGCCCCTGTTTAGGCCTATCTGTATATACAGGTAGATAAAAGTGATGCTCAGTTAACATGGCAGAAGGTACACTACTGGCCATTACAATTGCTACACCAAGAAGAAACGCAGATGATAAACAGGTATTTATTGGACAAATATACTATGCTACAACTGACATGTGATTACATTTTCACGCAATTTGGGTGCATAGATCCTGAGAAATCAGTACCCAGAAGAATCACCTCTGGCCGTAATAACGGCCTTGCTACGCCTGGGCATTGTGTCAAACAGAGCGTGGATGGCGCGTACAGGTACAGCTGCCCATGCAGCTTCAACACGATACCACAGTTCATCAAGAGTAGTGACTGGCGTATTGTGACGAGCCAGTTGCTCGGCCACCATTGACCAGACGTTTTCAATTGGTGAGAGATCTGGAGAGTGTGCTGGCCAGGGCAGCAGTCGAGCATTTTCTGTATCCAGAAAGGCCCGTACAGAACCTGCAACATGCGGTCGTGCATTATCCTGCTCAAATGTAGGGTTTCGCAAAGATCGAATGAAGGGTAGAGCCACGGGTCGTAACACATCTGAAATGTAACGTCCACTGTTCAAAGTGCCGTCAATGCGAACAAGAGGTGACCGAGTCGTGTAACCAATGGCACTCCATACCATCACGCCGGGTGATACACCAGTATGGCGATGACGAATACACGCTTCCAATGTGCGTTCACCGCGATGTCGCCAAACGTGGATGCGACCATCATTATGCTGTAAACAGAACCTGGATTCATCCGAAAAAATGACGTTTTGCCATTCGTGCACCCAGGTTCGTCGTTGAGTACACCATCGCAGGCGCTCCTGTCTGTGATGCAGCGTTAAGGGTAACTGCAGCCATGGTCTCCGAGTTGATAGTCCATGCTGCTGCAAACGCCGTAGAACTGTTCGTGCAGTGGTTATTGTCTTGAAAACGTCCCCATCTGGTGACTCAGGGATCGAGACGCGGCTGCACTATCCGTTACAGCCATGCGAATTAGATGCCTGTCATCTCGACTGCTAGTGATACTAGGCCGCTGGGATCCAGCACGGCGTTCCGTATTACCCTCCTGAACTCACCGATTCCATATTCTGCTAACAGTCATTGGATCTCGACCAATGCGAGCAGCAATGTCGTGATACGATAAACCGCAATCGCGATAGGCTACAATCCGACCTTTCTCAAAGTCGGAAACGTGATGGCACGCATTTCTCCTCCTTACACGAGGCATCACAACAGTGTTTCAACAGGCAACACCGGTCAACTGCTGTTTGTGTATGAGAAATCGGTTGGAAACGTTCCTCATGTCAGCACGTAGTAGGTGTCGCCACCGGCGCCAACCTTGTGTGAATGCTCTGAAAAGCTAATCATTTGCATATTACTGCATCTTCTTCCTGTCGGTTAAATTTTGCGTCTGTAGCACGTTATAATAGCGAAATTATAATACAATAGCGAAAGGCTATTTACAATTTGTACAGAAACCAGATGGCAGTTATAAGAGCCGAGGGGCATGAAAGGGAAGCAGTGGTTGGGAAGGGAGTGAGACAGGGTTGTAGCCTCTCCCCGATGTTATTCAATCTGTATATTGAGCAAGCAGTAAATGAAACAAAAGAAAAATTCGGAGTAGGTATTAAAATTCATGGAGAAGAAGTAAAAACTTTGAGGTTCGCCGATGACATTGTAATTCTGTCAGAGACAGCAAAGGACTTGGAAGAGCAGTTGAACGGAATGGACAGTGTCTTGAAAGGAGGATATAAGATGAACATCAACAAAAGCAAAACGAGGATAATGGAATGTAGTCAAATTAAATCGGGTGATGCTGAGGGGATTAGATTAGGAAATGAGACACTTAAAGTAGTAAAGGAGTTTTGCTATTTAGGGAGTAAAATAACTGATGATGGTCGAAGTAGAGAGGATATAAAATGTAGACTGGCAATGGCAAGGAAATCGTTTCTGAAGAAGAGAAATTTGTTAACATCGAGTATAGATTTAAGTGTCAGGAAGTCGTTTCTGAAAGTATTTGTATGGAGTGTAGCCATGTATGGAAGTGAAACATGGACGATAACCAGTTTGGACAAGAAGAGAATAGAAGCTTTCGAAATGTGGTGCTACAGAAGAATGCTGAAGATAAGGTGGGTAGATCACGTAACTAATGAGGAGGTATTGAATAGGATTGGGGAGAAGAGAAGTTTGTGGCACAACGTGACTAGAAGAAGGGATCGGTTGGTAGGACATGTTTTGAGGCATCAAGGGATCACAAATTTAGCATTGGAGGGCAGCGTGGAGGGTAAAAATCGTAGAGGGAGTCCAAGAGATGAATACACTAAGCAGATTCAGAAGGATGTAGGTTGCAGTAGGTACTGGGAGATGAAGAAGCTTGCACAGGATAGAGTAGCATGGAGAGTTGCATCAAACCAGTCTCAGGACTGAAGACCACAACAACAACAACAGCACGTTATCTTCGTGGTGTAGCAATTTTAATGGCCAGAAGTGTATTAATAACATATGCATTAGTACAACATTTCCTGTACTGCAATAAATCTAAAATTATTACTGTGGGACTCCGCTGTAAACACGATGGCAATCTGTTGAAACCCTGGACTGAGCGTTGTATTTGTCCCATATCAAAGGACTCTCGCTCCCACTTCACGCGGATTCAAGAAGGCCTCGTTGCTCGTGGACGATTAAAGAAAAGCCGTTCCACAGTTGCGCGAGCAACAGTATGGTTTGCTGGTGAATTTGGAGCACCGAGGAACTTACATGCCCAACGCCAGATGGTGAATGGCGATTCGCCGGTTTCTTCACAGTGACTGGGTACGGAGCCGGTCCTGTGATGCCCCCTAGCTGGCCTTGTCCCCTCGTGGTGGATAGCGTCAGTAATCTTCAGGTAAGAAGGCATCACTGATCCGTCAAACGTGTACCCACATTCCAGCGGCGATCTCACAAAAACCTTATAAAACTGGGCCAAACGCACCCTGCCACCCTGTCCGTATGGTCGTAAGTATTTAGTATTTTGGCTTAGGCTTTTCGGTTTTATTGCGTGTATTTATATTTTTCACAGCATCAGAAAGTGGCACGACCGAAACATGAAGCAAAGATATAGACGGAAAGTGAAGGATGTTCAGATGGGGTCTTGCAAGATCCAGGATGATGAGCTGAAATCGGTCTGCAAATTTAAATACCTGGGGTCGTACATACAGAGGGACGGAGGACTGGAAAGCGAGATACAACAACGAATAAACTGCTGTTGGAACAACTGGAGGAAAATGAATGGAGTGTTGTGTGACAAGAAGGTGAGCATTGGGTTGAAAGGGAAAGCGTTCAAGTCGGTGGTAAGGCCTGCTATGATATACGGGGCAGAGACGTGGCCAATCACAGTAGCCCAGGAAAGGAAGATGGAAGTGGCGGAAATGAGAATGCTGAGGTGGATGTGTGGGGTAACAAGGAAGGACAGGATTAGAAATGAATTTGTTAGAGGAGCTGTGAAAGTGGGACCCATGGGGAAAAAGATACAAGAGAGCAGGCTAAGGTGGTACGGACACTTGCAGAGAAAGGGGGAAGAGTATATCGGAAACAGAGTTGAAGATATAAAGACTGAAGGAGCGAGAAGGAAGACCGAAGATGAGGTAGAAGGATAAGATATCCGGTGACCTAAGGGAGGAAGGATTGAGGAAGGAAGAGGCAATGGATAGGACACTATGGAGGAGAAGGATCCAGAAGAGCAACGCCGACCCTACGTGACGTGGGACAAGGCGACGATAAAGAAGAAGAAGACGGAAAGTGAATTTTAATTTACGTAATAATCATGTCCCCTAGGAGTATATATCAAAACGTAAATTACTTATTATCTTTGCAAGCCAATTAACCTTTACTGAATGCTTAAAAGTGATGCAGATACATGATAGAATTTTCAGTGTCCAAAATTTAAGAAACAAACTGCTATCTCCTCATCCCGTGTCTAATTTACGATATAACATACAAACTGTCAACAAATGTCGTTACGATCGTGTTCTGCATGGAAGATGGCATTCCGATCAACGGACAACCACGCCAACAGTGACGTCAGAGCGCCTATCAAGCATTGTAGTGTTTTCAGGCTAATCGCACATCCACAATCGCTGTGTACACGGATACAGACGGTGCAATACGGCACAGAGGAGATGCATACAGGCTTTCTGCTGTGGAGGGCTAGTGAGGAATGGAAGCAGAAGAGTCGCAAACTAATATGGTCCGATGGCTTAATGTGAATCGTTCTGTTGTTTCTCGGATGGGGCGACAGTTTATAGAGACGAAACTGTATGCTGGAGACCAGGGCAGGGCCGACCACGTGTGACATCTGAAAGAGTGAACCGTCATTTGGCGGTACCGCCTGACTACGCACTGCAACTGGCATCTGATCTCGCAGCATCCCCTGGACGTGTTGTCGAGGCAAACGGTGTATTGTTGCCTTTATTGTCGGAGGCCTGCTGTCTGTTTACCTCTGGCGTGTCTTCACAGATGGGAATGTTTAGAGTGGAGCCGTCAACACGCCACCTGGACTGCCGAAAGGTGGGTCAATGTTCTTTCCACAGAGATGGTCTGGAGAGTGATTCTCGACGGATTCGCATGCGGAGGGCGCGTGGAACACCGTTTCGGGACGGAAACATTGTGGGAAGAGACCGATATCGAGGAGAATCCCTAATGGTGTGGGCAGGGACTACGTTGACCACTGGAAAACCTGTTCATAAGATTGTACGGGTGAATCGGGAAGATTTAACTGCTGTCAGGTACCATGAGGAGATACTGGGATCTCACGCACGGTTATTGCGAAGTGCTGTGGGCCGAGACTTCGTATTGATGGACGATAATGCTCCATCTCACAGAGCACGAATGGTTGATGATTTTTAGGGAAAGGAAGATACTGCACGCGTTGTGTGGCCTGCTCGGTCTCCCGATTTGGATCCCATAGAGCATGTCTGGGATGCACTAGGGAGATGGGTTGCATCACGTCAGCATCCAACAACCACTCTCCAAGACTTACTTGTGAGCAGCTCTGCCTCAACATGAAACTGATGGCTTCATTCACGGCATGTCCCGTCGTTGTCAGGCCTGTGTTGTTGCCAGAGGAGGTCACACACCATACTGAGCACATTAACTAGCTGTCAGAATTGCATTTGATTACGTTCTGTATTCTTCACATTGTTTCTACTTTGCTATCACCGGTTTATACCGTTTTGTGGCAAACTAAACGCAGCCTTGCAGAATTTCAGTTTGTTGCTTTAATTTTGGACACCAACGTTGTCACCAAGGCTCTGTAGACAAGGGTCGGAACGTTCTACTGATCACTTAATTCCTCGACGCTAGAGTCCCGCTCCTCGGGCACGGAGCCACTGGAGAACAGCTGTGTGAACGTCCTCGTGGTGGAAAACCTCTTTCCCGCTGGTTCTTTCAGCTTGCGAAAAAGAGCAAATCGGATGTGCAAGATTTGGACTGTGTGGTGGATCATCACCATCCGTGTCTGTGCGGCCTCGGTCGAGCTGTTGGCAGCATTCCACTACGGCTGGCCGTGACATTGCATTTGGTTCACCTACCGCCACAATTTCACGGTGAATCTGCGTGAAATTTGGACGTATATCCCCACAAGTAACGTACTGCCCCGGGCACTTTGACTGTGGAATACCTTTCCAGCTACCGCGCCATTTGCCTCGTACACCGTGATGAATCTGTTACTCGTGTCGAAGCAGAAGCGTTTCTGCACGGTACCCGGAACTAGTACTCTCTTCCGACAGTGTGTCGTCCTTTTTGCACAAAGGTCGTGACCTGGACGATATGTGTAACTTATTACCTACGTACAAAGATTTCGTTTCCTTTTTTAATTAAAAAGTTTGAAGATCACGCCACACTTTTGACTGCATTTTGTACTGAAACAGTATAGCTTATAACAAGATTGCTGGTGTGGCCAATTTCCCCTGCAAGTATATAAATACTCTTTTAGTAGACGGAAGGCTTTTAAGTTTGTTGGAGTGGCCATGTGTATCAATAAAAAGGCGTTCAATTTACAAAAGAAGTATATTTTATCCCCACTTGAATAACCCTCTCTGAATCCGTGACGCAGACTGGTATCTCCCGCTTGATCTAACACAAAGCGGCCGCCGAGAGATAACTCTTGCTTCGGACAAATCACCGTACACTCGGCTGGTCAAATCGCAACTGCCGATCAGCTATCAGCTATCAGCGGAATCTGGTTCGCTTGCGCTATACGATCACGCGCCGGCCGAAGTGGCCGTGCGGTTAAAGGCGCTGCAGTCTGGAACCGCGAGACCGCTACGGTCGCAGGTTCGAATCCTGCCTCGGGCATGGATGTTTGTGATGTCCTTAGGTTAGTTAGGTTTAACTAGTTCTAAGTTCTAGGGGACTAATGACCTCAGCAGTTGAGTCCCATAGTGCTCAGAGCCATTTGAACCATTTTTTTATACGATCACGCTTGTTCGCCAGATTCGAAACTGCCGACAAACACTCCCTGACTTGCTCCTGCCATCCTTCATGATGCCTATGGCCGTGCCTTGCAGCACAACTAACCCACTGAAAGGTGAACAAAATATCTACGCTTCCAACATCTGTGTTGGAAAATACGCACTTCAGAGGAAAATATCTCTGCTAATTCATCTGTGTAATATACACTGAAGCGTCAAAGAAGCTGGTACAGACATACGTATTCAAATACAGAGATACGTAAACAAGCAGAATACGGCGCAGCTGTCGACAACGCCTATATAACACTACATGTGTCTCGCACAGTTATTAGGTCGATTACTGCTGCTACAGTGGCAGGTTATCAAGGTGTAAGTGAGTTTTAATGTTGTAATATGGTCGGTGCACGAGCGATGGGATGCAGCTTCTCCGAGGCAGCGATGAAGGGGAGATTTTCCCGTATGGCTGTAAGTAGACTGTTTAGGTTTTTATGTTGGTAACGCCACGTAGCACTCTATATGAAAATCACTGACTGTATATATATATATATATATATATATATATATATATATATATATATATATATATATATATATAATGACTTTTGAACACTATTAAGGTAAATATACTGTTTGTTCTTCATCAAAATCTTTCATTTGCTAACTATGCCTATCAGTAGTTAGTGCCTTAAGTAGTTTGAATCTTTTATTTAGCTGGCAGTAGTGGCGCTCGCTGTATGGCAGTAGTTCGAGTAACGAAGATTTTTGCGAGGTAAGTGATTTGTGAAACGTATAGGTTAATGTTAGTCAGGGCCATTCTCTTGTAGGGATTATTGAAAGTCAGATTGCGTTGCGCTAAAAATATTGGCTGTCAGTTTAGTGTTGATCAGAACAGGTAAAGAGCGAAATGTCTGAGTACGTTCAATTCTGCTCAGCTGTTTGAAAATCAAATAATGTAAGAGGTTTATCAGCACAGTAATTCATTAATTTTTCTAAGGGGACGTTTCACGGCCATTTCACGAGTGTGCCGTGAATATCAGGAATCCGGTAAAACGTAAAATCTCCGACTTCGCTGCGGCCGGAAAAAGATCCTGCAAGAACCGGACCAACGACGACTGAAGAGAATCTTTCAGCGTGACAGAAGTGCAACTCTTCCGGAAATTGCTGCAGATGTCAATTCTGAGCCATCAGCAAGTGTCACCGTGCGAACCACTCAACGAAACATCATCGATATGGGCTTTCGGAGCCAAAGGCCCACTCGTGTACCCTTGATGACTGCACGACACAAAGCTTTACTCCTCGCCTGGGCACATCAACACCGACATTGTACTGTCGATGACTGGAAACATGTTGCCTGATCAGACGAGTCACGTTTCAAATTTTATCGATCAGATGGGCGTGTATTGGTATGGAGGCAACCTCATGAATCCATGGGCCCTGCATGTCAGCAGGGGACTCTTCAAGCTGGTGGAGGCTTTGTAACGGTGTGGAGTGTGTGCAGTTGGAATGATATGGGACCCCAGATACGTCTAGATACGACTCTGACAGGTGACACCTACGTAAGCATCCTGTGTGATCATCTGCATCCATCCATGTCCATTGTGGATTCCGACGGACTTGGGCAATTCCAGAAGGATAATGCGACACCCCACATATCCAGAATTGGTACAGAGTGGCTTCAGAACCACTCTTCTGAGTTTAAACACATCCGCTGGCCACCTGACTTCTCAGACATGAACATTATTGAGCATATCTTGGATGGCTTCTAACGAGCTGTTCAGATGAGATCTCCCCCCTCCCCCCCCCATACTCTTATATGGTACTATGGGCAGCCTGCAGGATTCATGGTGCCAGTTCCCTCCAGCACTACTTCAGACATTAGTCGAGTCCATGCTACTTCGTGTTGCGGCACTTCCGCGTGCTCGCGGGGACCCTACTCTTAGACAGGTGTACCAGTATCTTTGGCTCTTCAGTATAGAACATACAGATGTGAAGGATGAACAAAAACGAAGATATATATCTTACCTTTGGTTCCAGAGATATACAACCTGATTTATCAAATGTCAAATAAAGCGCCCTGGATGTGGACGCTATTTTCATATATGTGTACCACGGCGCGTGTCCGTGTTATTCGCTCCTTAACTTTCGGACCTTAATCGTAGTGGGGATTTAATTGCGACGAGTATATGACAATTCTGGCTCTACTGAAATAAGTGAACTCTCCATCATAAGCTGCATTGAAAAGTATCTTTACTTATTTCTTGATGATGGCTGATTTCGGACACCTGCATCCATTTTCGAACCATCGGTTTCGCAAGTACGAAAATACAGGCGATAGCCTATGTGAAAAAAACAGCCCCTGCAAGCGGTATTATGACCGACTGAGCAACACTGAATAGACCACATAGGATTGACATTAGAGACACCAGTTCTCTAATACCCGTCCTATGTGGCGTATTTAACGTTGTTGTAAATAAAGTTATAACTGTTGAATATCTAAGGTTATTTCTTGTATAGTCACCCATGAAAGACACATTATGTTGCCACTTACCTTATGAAAGTAAACCTCATCGTCGCTTACACGAAATGTTAGTTGAGAACTTCAACAAAATCAGCGTTGCCTTCGAGTGATCTGTTGCTCAGCGTACAGAACTGATCGCTATCAATGTGGCTCCCAGAATCACGTGATTCACGTTGACCTCAGTAAATGTGGGTCAGTACAAGAGGTGACAAATTTATAGTACTGGTACTAGGAGCTGGCTGAGTGTAGGCAACGATCACCTACAATGCGGATAACTATCTGTCATGTCTGAAGGATTAGTCCAAAATATGACGTAAAATTTCGGTAAAGAATATGTTTTACGATTTCTTCCTCAGGAATTGAGTTCCCTCATCTATTAAGAAGTTCTGTTACGGGACGGTGAGTGGAAAAAATACTAACAGGTTGACAACCTCAGTCGAGTAACCAGTGCCTCGAATTTCCTTCACCAGTATAGTAGTGGAGGTTCGTGGACTTGGAGGAAAAAAGCTGAAGCTATCACCCATAAAATGATGATCACGATGAAATGACCATTCAGCAGTGACTGGAAGATTTTTACAAGAATTCGGCAGATAAGCTGGAGGAATTATAAGACTTAAACATCTTGCAAACGTTGAGGCCGCTGGACATGATAACGGAAGTCCTCCAAAAGCCACCTTACGATATGGAGGGCACTGTGTGGAAGGATCGGCCATGTTATGATTAAAGAAGCCATCCTGGCGTTCTTGTGAGAAAAATCAGGGAACATGCACTGTTGGCTAATAAAATGCAACATCTGGTATGATAGTGAATAAAGAAAATTTACTTACTCTGTGCATAGGAAGAATACATGATTGAATTTGTACTTGATAAGTGTGTAGCCAAGGTTCGAAACAACGTGCAAAGAGCTGAGCCGCCACCACTGGGGCTAACAACGGCTGCAGTCCGCCTGAACTTCGGGTCTAACTGTACTTGCATGGCGGCACGGCTACGTTCCACGTTACTTCAACCCTGTGGCAGAATTTGTGGATGGCGAGTGACACTGTGTCAGTTGTTTTTAGCAGGGGAGAGTATTCGAGGAAGCGTTGCTCTAATCAACAGTCGTACGCCCATTGTATAAGATACGCCAGAACAACACAAGCTAATGCAGGCTTGCGCTATCTTGGTGAAATCTAATCTGGTGGAAACTTAATCTCATCCATCACATAGAAGACGGCTTCGAGCTGAAGCAGAAAACTGTAGTCGCTTTTACAGATATCTCGGCTCCCTCCGACACTGTCAACCATTAACGACTGCTCCATAAGATTTATAACATGACTAAAGACTTCCGAATGACGATATAGTGGAATGTCTGCTTCAAAACAGACGCTTTTATGATGCTACAGGGGAGGAATAGCCTCTAGTGCAGGCAAAAGAATGGCGTACCCCAAGGCAGTGTCCTGTCACCAATTTCATACAGGGTGGATCACTTGAAACATGCACAGCAAATATTGCGGAAATGGAAAGTGCTACTGATGTGCGATTTTCGCGAAATCGATTAGTAGTCAGGGGCTCGTATTAACAGATTGTAATAATACTTAAAAAATGTATTTTTCGTGCAAACAAACACTGTTTTAAGTGGAATAGTGCCTATTTATATTAAATAACTAAAAGTAGGGTAAATCAGAATGTCAGTGGTGTTTGTTGCAGGATACTAGTGAGAGTCGTTTGCGAGATATCGTATTTTGAACAGTTTCCCTAGTGACACTTACTGTGGAAACACTTGTTACGTTTCCTTACAATGTGCTTGTGTGTTCCTTGAGAGCAGTGCGACCTGCTAGTCAGTCGGTGTGTGACAGTCCAAGCACTACGTCGCGAGTCGACGATGGGCATTAGCAGTGCAGAAAAATCTGACATGTTCACGGTGTACGGAGAGTGCAGGAAGAATGCAGTTCGTCCTTGTACGGTGTATGCGACAAGATGGCCCAATAGACGTCAACCATCTCGACAATTATTCGTCAGTCTCTTCAGTGAGTTACGTGAAAATGGGTAGTGTAACACCTAGACGTCCTAACAGAAGGAAACAAGTGACGGCAGAAGAGGGGGTGATTAAAGTTGTTGCTGCGGTTGCAGTCGATCCGCACGATAGCTCCTGTGCACTGGCACGAGGAAGTGGCATGAGTCAGGCAAGTGTCGTAAGCATTCTCCACCGACATAGGTTCCATCCCTATAACATCTCTCTCGATCAACAGCTGCACGGAAACAATTATGAGAATCCTGTTAACTTCTGTACATGGGTATTAACACAGGATAATCAAGGCGTATCGTGTATGTCGTTTAGTGATGAAGCCATATTTACCAATCATGGCAAGGTAAACCGCCAAAACATGCACTACAGGTCTGCTGACAGTCCCTGTTGGCTTCGTCAGGCCCGTTTTTAGATAGACGGAACACTGAACGAGCCTGAGTATCACAACCTCCTAACAGACCATCTCCCGCAGATGCTAGAAGATGCTCCTCTGCACACTAGGACGAACCTGTGGTACCAACATGATGGCTGTCCAGCCCTTAGTGCGCGAATTACTACAGCATGTCTTCAAGATTTCTTTCCAAATCATTGGAAAGGACACAGAGGACCTGTACTTTGTCGTACCTATTGTTCTCTTTTGATTGACATATCCTTAGCCTATTGTTCTGCTTAGTCGATTATGACACCCTGGAGATAATTTCTCCTTCTGAGAAATCTCCCCCCACCATCTCTCCGTCTCCCCCTCCTCCTCCCAACCCTCAGGAAACCACCAACCCTCCCCCATCCCCCTCGCTGATACAGGTTCACTTTCAAGCCTGAGTTATTCGAATAGCCCCCTTTCACTCTATCAGTTTGATTGACTATGTAAATTGATCAATTAATTAACCCCTATCCCTCTGGTAAATTTTCAACCCTCCCCTCCCCTCCTCTCTCCCCCTCCCAAACCTGGAAATTGGTGGCTCTGTGTTGGAGAGGAAGGATCTCACGACAGGAAATTCAGTTTCACAGCAGAAGGTAGATTGTGTATTTATAAAAAATTCATCTTGCGGGGGTTGGATCTCTCTTGCTCGTCATTCTCTGCTGTTTGGGAAGATGCAGATCTTGTAAAATACAACGGAAAGAAGTAATTAAATCGATCACTTTTTTATTCTGCGCAAGAAATAGCATCATGAAACACCCATCACACGTAATTACATTGTTAAAAATCTTTCGATCGCGAAGCACGCACTAGAGATGGGTAGTTCGCGAACGAACGGGTGCAAAGGAACGGTTAACCAAGATGAACGAAAGGACCGAGGAACGAATTCCAAGGAACGATCGGTTCATAGTTCACTTCGGTCGCGGGGGTCTACTTAATAGTTCCCGGGAACGAGGAACGATCGGTTCATAGTTCACTTCGGTCGCGGCGGTCACTTCGGCAGTTCTCGTTCCAGCCTCGGTCGCGTGCTCGTCTTAGTCTCGGTCTCCCTCGGCCGCACTCGTCGTTCTTCGCATGACCGACTGTCTCAGTTCCACTGCCGACTGTTCTTAGTTGTTCAGTATCCAGTTGATCTTTTCGTTCACTGCGCTCGCCATTTTACGTGTGTTGTAAACTGTTCTTGCACTTGGTTCTGGCTATTCAGCGTCCACGACCGGTAATCAAAAAGTATTTTATAGTTACTTAAATCACACAAAAATTACGTTGTATCTAACAGGTACGTCTTTTCAGGTAATAAAAGGGCTTATCAGCTCACTTCATTATATCGATGAACAGCAGAAGACATAACAAGGCAAGATTTTTGTTATTCATATGTTTTTTGGTGTCATCGACTTGATTTAGCAACTAACTTTCAATAAATTGCTTAATTTTTAGTGTAAGAAAATTCATATAAAACGATTTTCGTGTATCTTTCATATACAAAACATTACATTTAGGAAGGCTCTAATTATTTTTAAGTTTGGTTGTTTCCAATTTGCATTACCTGCTAGTTAGGTTTCTTTGAAAAAAAAATGGATTGTGGGTCATTTTGTCTCAGTAGGAAAAGCGGTGCCTCTCCATTTGAAAAGACATAGATCGCCATAAAATCGTATTTACTTATTATCTCAGAAACATTTGTTCAGAAGGAGCTTCCAAACCAAAAACTTTACTACTGCGAACTTAATTATTATTATTATTGCTGCATTAACTTTAATAGTGCAACATAAAAACCTAATTTTTACTAAGCATGTGACGCAAGTATGATGAGAAAACCACATTTTATTTTATGCTTCCATAAAGTCTCTACTTCGCCTACGAACTCAGAGACAATGTGAAGTATATATAGGGTGTAAACGATTATTGTTTACGACGTAGCATAGCTATGTAGTGGAAGTCGAAACGAAGAATTTTATACAAGATACTTCTGGTCTATTAAGTTGGGAAACAGCCGCCACCAACAGGTTTACAAGACTACATGAGCTATAGCCCACGCTCGTCGCGTGAAATTTTCATGTTCTCTTCTCCAGCTCTCTACACATCGTCATCGATTGTTTCGCAATTGTTGCTTGCATTAGCTTGTTATTTCTTCACTGCCTAATTATTACACGTTTGTCTGTTTGTTGTATATCTGCTCGTAACGGGTAACATATCGTCCGTAACTGGCGAGCAGTCTGTACTCGGGGCCGGTTTTCCGTGCACCACCCTATATTATTTCCCTGTGATCAGCCACACAACGCTACAGTTGGCTAAACGAGAGGTTCTGCAGAATCACGGAAATTACTTCTAAAAGTGTGTAAGAATTCTGTAATAAATAAAAACTCTGTACTCCAGGGGGGGAGGCAAGTGCCCCCTCTTGGTGCCCTCATCCTTCAGTCACCTACACTACTAGTTTTCAGTTTTTCATAAGAACCATATACCAAGCACAAATGACCGGTGAACGAGTAAAAATGAACGGTTCCCAAAAAAGAACGATCAGCAGTGAACTAGTTCCCAAGGATGAACGAGTTTGCCCATTTCTAGCACGCACCATCCACCTTCCCACACCCAATGCCAGCTCGCGCCACCCCACTCCGGCTGCTCGGAGTCGGGGTGCACCGGGGACCCCGCCTAATGACTTGTCCGTCAGTGGCCGCGATGTCACTCATATCTCCGAACAGAAGCACCCTAGAAATTCGTGTCGAAACGCGTGTTCCTCCTCTCTCTTTCTCGACCCGTAGCATGCCAATGCTGGGCCTCCAGGCGCCGTCAGTTGCGGTCAGACCGAACCGCAAACAAAGCCGCGCTTACCCGGTAAACCTGTAACATTCTGCGTGGTGTCTGTTTGTTCTAAGTCGTGTCTCCCTACCACTTTCGCGCAATGACGCTCTGAGCGTGTTTTTTAGGGAATTGACTAGTTTGAACCTGGGACCTGTTGCTGGTAAGGAGACGCCAGACCACACATGACATGTAGAGTTCAGATGAGTTCAGTGAGACCAGCGATGATATAACCAAATACTTAATCATGTCAGCATCAGCTCCACTGCACTCCCTGTAAAAGAATCTTAATACTAACTAAATTTAATGGAAGGGATTCAAGGCTTTTCTATTTTTAGTTAGCTGGTAAAATAACGTCGAAAAAGCAGTTAAGTTTACCATTGGACATTTTATTCTACTCACAAAACATTGTTTATAAATTGCACTACTGATAAAAGGAAATATTTTAATACAGGATGATAAAAACCAACTGTGTTCAACAAAAATGTGAACGAATATTCCCCTGAATGGGTTTCCAAGTTCTACAATAGATCGAAGGATGACCTATGCCATATCACATCTATAATCTAGGTTTAAATTATGTTTCACAAAAGAGAAGACTATCAAAATGGTCTACAGTGACCTTCAATTATCTTTAGTTACTTATCTAACTTGTCGTAAATTACAGTGGCTGATGTGGCTTCTCAATAATTATATAACAGAAAAATCATCGCGTTTCAGATTTTTACTTCAAGTAGCAAATGTGAACACCATGAGATTTAATTCACGATCGACACTAGTAGTACGTAAAAAGGGGGTGTAACAGATGAGACTTCTGCAGTTCTGAGTGAAGCTTTATGCGCTGTTATGCGGCATCGCATGCGTTCATTACCTTGTCGTTGGTTAGGCAGCATCAGGGGGCGGTGGGCGGCGCAGCTCCATACAGCTCGCCGTCTCGGAAGGAACAACTCTGCTAACTTCTCCTTATTACAATTTACCGAAGTTGGTTTAAAAAAAAACTATCTGGCTGTGTTTTCATCTGACCAATCAGGGTCTCAATGTTAACCTTCAGCTCTGCCTACAAAAATTCTGTCTATCCAATGAGAACCGTTATACTTTTCGTGGTGGGGCAATGTTTTTAACGTTTGCAACGTAACAGAGACGCGAAAAAGTCTCACGCTAAAACTTGAAGCTGGTGTGGCCCTTTTAGTGTTATCGTAAGATCTATACTGTTCTTCTGGAGGGCTCTATCTTTTAACATGGGCTGGGGGGTGGTCCTGGTGGTTGGCTGGCGACGTGGGTGTCCGTCCCTTATCGTAGGGCCTTCTAGCTTAACACGGTTCTGCTCTCGGCTTCTGTTCTCGTTTCTCCCCTCGGAACTGCGTCTGTTTCACAGTGGGAAGGTATGACATGCATTTAGGCATTCTTGTGTTAGTCTGTGGTATTCCATTTGCCCACTCGTTGATCGTATTACTTTGGTTAATTTAATGTCACGATTTATTCGGAGCTATGTGACATACTGCTGGATTTGCTTATCATGTCAGGGTTTTCATGGAAGGTGTTGGATTTGCCTGACACAAACCCCTGTGGAATACCGATGCATGTGAGAATTCCTTGCAAGGCAAATGGCTGATTGAGAATCGTTCCAGAAATACTGCTGAAGTCAGTAAATAATTAATTTCCGATCACGTGATCGTATGTAGGGGCTAAAAGGCGAGTGCGATAGCTCACTGCTCTCAGCCGCAGTCAGTCTCGGGAAGAAGAAGAACCATGAACCGTCACCAGCAGTCGAGAGTCTCATCTGCCTCTCCATTACAGAAGAAGCGTAAAAGTAAGTACTCATTACATGTCGTTGCTACTACTACTGCACGTAGAAGTTCCCTTTCTTTGTTCGACCCTATGCCATTGCCTGTGGATTCTTAGTGTTTCTTCTTCTTCTTTGTTGAACGACCTCTGGGGCGTCTGGACCAGCAGCAGCCACCATCGCCTGTCAGGATCAGCAGCAGTAGCAGCACCCTGAGGTCCTGTAGCGCACGTGGCCCACTTGCTGGAGCAGGACAAGGAGATTCTGTTGTCTGTCCCACTCTTCGATTTATCCACCCAACAAGTTCTCAATTCTCAGAAGAACTGTCACACAGTGCGGGTCAGTACTGGTCCCCGAAGTATCCACCATCCTAGAACATTTCGCTGTTACTGCAAGGACAGAGTGTTGACGTGGTGGACGAGAAGCTGCCGATTTGTCCCAGATGCCCTACTGTTTTTTACTTCAACTTACAATTTAACACCTTATCGTTCAAAGCGCTTCACATTGGTATAGGATCATCAGTGGACGGTGACTGGCGTGTTGTGTTGGAGATTTAAAATACATTAACAAGTATTAAGGTGCGGCTTACGGAGCTGGAATGGAATGAACTGCTTCGTGCAGAACAGTACATCAACCAACAGATGACCTCCAAGTATTCTCCAACTCCGAACTTGCTGCAGGTCTGACAGTTTCTACAACGTCACTGTTTGATCACGTGACACTCCTGGTGAGACCTGAAGATAGGTCCACTTATCCAAAAAATTCCATTGTTACAAACTTGTTTGGTCTACGGATGACGCTAACCCTTGTGCTGGAAAGACTGGACCGAGGGCTGCCTTGTGTTCGAACTGTGTATAAAGGCATCGTGAAGTATGTCCTTATTATAGTGTGCATGCAGATGATATTCAACACTGCATCAACGCCGTGCCATAAGAAGAAGCTAAAGAAACTCCAACCAGTTTGAGAGAAATACATACAAATTAACTGGATACAAGAAAGAGTTATTTGGCAAGTACAGTAAAAAAATGTATCATCTGTTTTTGTTCTTGATGATGTAATTCAGCCTATGTGTCATTGCTGAAATGTAAATAAAATAGATAATATTGCAAATCTTTGTTGTTTTTCACATTTTACTATCCCATCATTATATAAGATATAGCCATTGTAGCTTGGGGGTAAGATGATTGCGCTATAGTGGCTACATATATTCTTAGTTAGTATTACAACCGTTCATTTCTTCTATAAAAGCCCATTGCACATCAATACCAGACGTATTCGGTATCAAGGCCGGGTGGGTGAAGCATCAGGACTTTGTTGTTGGTGACTGGTCCTCTGAAGATGCAAAAGAAGATCCAAGAAGAAGTATGGAATACTCCCTCCTGAAAATATATGAGCGATTATTGTAGGTCCATCCAAATGTGGCAAGACTAATGTCACCATGACGCTGCTAACACACATAGATGGAGTACGATTTGAAAATATTTGTGTATTTTCAAAAATACTGTTTCAACCCAAGTATCATATACTACAGAAGATATTGCGCGGTGTAAAAGGCGTTACACACACGACATTCAGTAAAAGCGGTGATATTCCCCCACCCCCACCTGCAAAAGTAAAGCCACACACTGTGTTCATATTTGACGATGTTGCTGTGGGAAACCAAGACTAAATTCGAAAATATTTCTGTTTAGGTCGCCATATGGGTGCTAATGTATTTTATGTAAGACAAACATGTTCCAGAATCCCGAAACAGTTGGTTAGGGACAATTCAAATCTCATTACAGCCTTCCAGCAAGACAGTCTGAATTTAAAACACATTTACCAAGCACATGTAGGAACTGACATGTCTTTCAATGACTTTGTAAAGATACGTATCAATTGCTGGAATCATTCACAGTATCGGTTTCTACTTATTAATAAAACAATAAAACTAAATGATAGTAGATACAGGCGAAACTTTCAAGAGTTTCCGTGTATATAGCCCGGTAAGGGAGATGAGTACATCAGTACACGCCGCACTATGGACAAATTCACACGCATGTCTAGCACTCAACTCAAGAGAATGGGTGTACGTAGACAGAACATTCGCTTGTACATGGACGCAATAATTCAGACAACCGTGTATAAACTTGGAGGTACCCGTGTGGAGCTATTACCAGATGAACGTGAAACGTCCCCTTTCTAACAATTTTACGGGACTGTGCTTAACCTGACACACAATATTTTTTAGCGCAACGCAATCTGACTTTCAACACACAATATTTTGTTAGCGCAACGCAATCTGACTTTCAAAATTCTCTACAAGAGAATGGCCCTGACTAACATTAAACTATACGTCTCACAAATCACTTACCTCACCAAAAATCTTCGCTGCTCAAGCTACTGCAATACAGCGAGCGCCACTACTGCCAGCTAAATAAAAGATTCAAACTATGGAAGGCACTAACTACTGATAGGGATAGTTAGCAAATGAAAGATATTAATAGAGAACAAACAATGTATTTACCTTGATATGACAAATTACAAAACTCCGCCATCTCTCTCCCCACATCCACCACTGCTGGCGGCTCACCTCCAACTGCCCAGCGCTACGCGCTGTTCACAGCCAGCTGCCTAACACTACAATGGTTGAGTATTACAACAATGCAAAGCAGCCACAGACTGCACACGGCACAGCCGGTGATTTTCATACTGAGGTGGCGTTATCAATAAAAAAACCTAAACAGCCTACTTACATAGCCCCCATGCTCCCCACAAAAAATTTTACAAATTGGGTTGGGCAGTGCCCAATACAGATTTGAAAAATTTTTTCATAATTACAATAACTAAGAAATCAAATGCACACACTTATTGATACAATGTTGGTCAAAAGCTAAAATTTTCTCACAGTCCATAAAGACAGTCCTGATCGTTGATCACACTAAAATTGCCGTGTTTTTCTCAAAGTCTGAGCAGTAAAAGAAAATGCACACGGAAGTAGTGGAATTTCATACAGTCTTGAAGAAGTAGTGTTGTCCTTCCAACAGAAAGACAGTGCTGACTCTTGACATGCTGACAGGTAATGGGCCACAAGAGAGCAAACCCACAGCGGAGTCAGTCGAAGTTTTGAAGAGTATTGGTGGGTAGGTCATCACAGAGCAGACCCACTGTAGTCCTGGTAGAGATTACGGTATTGGTGGGCCACCAGAGGTGCAGACCCACTGCAGTCCTTGTAGAGATGATGGTACTGGTGGGCCACCAGAGGCGCAGACCCACTGTAGTCCTTGTAGAGATGATGGTACTGGTGAGTCAGCAAAGACGCAGACCCACTGTAGTCCTTGTAGAGATGGCCAGCAGCCATCTGTTGTGACTGTGCAGGTACACAATCACCATTGAAGAGTCTTGCGGATAATATAACAAGTCCATAACCACCACTTGTGCACTCACAAAGTTTTTGGAATTGTCCTCAGAACCAGCAATGCTGTTATCCAGTCCCTTGCTGAATTATTAACACACGTGCAAACACTAACAGTCCCCACTTCTCACATATTGTCCATATACTATGACGAATAGAAACGTGTGCAGTGAAATGTAACTTACAAGTTACTTAATTTGATGACCTGGTGTCAATTACAATTTTATAACATAAGAACACAATAACAAAGGTACAAAATACATCATTAAAAACATAATAGTAGAGATAACATACGTAGTAATAGGGGCTTTACAAAAGAATAGAAATAAACATATACATCAGTGTTACAAAAATAATGACATAAGTACATACATAAAGATCAGAATAACTTTTGGAATATCAACTTCCACATGAGCATTAAAACAAAACAGAACAAATACTGTTTAAACATGTTTACAAAGTAAATAACATATTATCAATGCAAATTATATTTGAGGATAACAGTATTCCTCATCATAGTTCATGTAGCTTAGTATTAGAAGAAGAAAAATTCTATGAAACTACACAGAGACAGGAAGAAAAGAAATACACAAGGGTACACAAACACATAGTGGCATAACACAAAAGGAAAGGACAGGGTTTGTTTTCAGTGTAACATTTGGTACTGCAGTCCAACCCAAAACTTCATTCCATAGATCTTTCGTCTTATTTCCACATTTGTTTCCACCAAAAAAATCCTATTCAAGCATGCTTTCTGTATATATATATATATGTTCACATATTTCTTACCTCATTATTTATTTTCCATTATCTTACTTCATCATTTATTTCCAAGAAAATCCTACCTAAACCTGTTGTCCCTAAACCCTACTTTTTTTTGGTTCATATCCTATTTCAAAATACTGTTTTGGCCAAACCATTTTCTTATAGATTTTCAATGTATTTCTTCCAATTCATCATAGTTAGTTTCTTATATAGTCTACCCCCTCTTAAGCTAACTTAAATCTACTGAGCTCAGATATATATACCAAGGGACGAGGCAATGCAGCATCACATAAAACAATAAACATCAATGACAAAAATTTCAAAGTGGCAAAGCAAGCTACAGTAAATCTAAATTACCAAGCAATTCAACATTACAACTAATATGAGGCAATGCGCAGCAAACAATAAAATAATCATTAGTAAAACTGGCTTAACAGCGTAATACAAAGTCAAATTCAGTAACATTATGCCTGGCAAACAGCAGCAACTTATACCTAAACATGACATAGCTCAAGCAGAAAAAATATTACAGTAAAGATAACAATGCAGATAAGGGAAATGTATAATCACATCTTAATGTCTAAGTAATTAAAGTGGTGCACCACAAAAACTAATTCTACAAAAGATTCCTAAATACTAGAAAAGAAAATTACGTATGCAGTTCCTGTTATTAGTCCCTTCTTATTGTTCTTTCCATTCCAAGAGCTCCTTTGTCAAAGAATGTGGATTACAAAATTATTATTTAATAGATCTGCAGACAGAAAATATTTAAATTAGTACATCTATAAAATTTTATTTTAACCAGTGCTGCAGTGCAGCTAGAAACTAGATATTAAACAAAATGGGCAAAGCAAGGCGTGAAACGTCATTCACTAGCCATATGGCATTTCTCTCAATTAGCACGACAATAGCCGTGAAATGTTGCGATGCTTTCTACAAAGGAACGTCAATAGCGATTATAATGGCCTCTTTTTTCTTCTACCTGTGCCGCTGGAAGGGTAATGGCTTTTTTTTGTTCGGGCGGCTGTCGCCCAGGTGTCTGACACAGCTGTGTGCTCACGACGTATTACGTGCAGGTGGTCACTTAACTTTCGTACGGAAATATTTACGACAGCAGTTTCCGCTACAATGGCAGTCTTAAATAAAAATATTTCACAGGTCAAGAATTAGCGTTGCAAATCTGTAAAAACAAAATCCCATGAATATAACAGTGTCCAAAAAATTTTCGTCGGCATTGTGATACATTCACGCATTTACACACATTTCATAATTCTAAAAGTACGATTCTCGGTTTCCAACATACGTCTTCACAAATCAGAGTGCCCTAATCACTATTCATTACTCCTTACCTTATTATACATATACATATCGTCGACACATAATCAAATTCCTCATATAGCATCAGCTTATTGATCATAAATATACTGCAACAGCATAATACACATAGTCATCGTAATAATAACATCATAACACCTCAGTCAACTCTCAAAATCGTCGTAGCTTTCTAATTTCAAAACCTAAAAAAATTCTCTGCTCATGTCAAAAGTGTCATCTGCCTCAAACGTACTTTAAAAATCATGATTCCATACCAAACACATCATTCAAAGCTCACATAGTATCACAATGGTTCCGAAAAAATATGAACAGTTCACAAAGTACAGACAAAATACAATTTCATAAGTGTGAAGTTATTCAATTGTGTAATTGCGTAAACATGTGTCACTGATGTAGTAAAAAAAAATGTTTATCTCTCAGTTACATGATCAGATAGCTGTGTAATTCTGTGTTAGAGAAATATGGTACCGATGTGTAAAGTTGTATAAGCAAATACCATATTAGCTAGGGTTCCTTGTGGTTGCCACACACATGGTACACAAAGTAAGCGTGTACCCCCCTGAGGATTAATGTAATTATACCCTCAGGTGTTACAGATTACAGCAATGGAATGAAATATCTCTCGGAAAACTTTCTTTGCAATTTACAAATCTTTAAAAATAAATATTTTAAGTACAAAATTAATCACTCAAATACGTGTCCTGTAGCGCTAAACTGTGCGTCTTGTTGTAAGATACTCTCTGTGTAAGTGTCGTAGATATCGTCCTCCGAAAGCTGAGTTCCACAAAAGTCAATGTACTTACCTCATGATACACAAAAGTGAAATGCTTTGCGTATAGATATCTTAGTTATTACGCTTATTGCCGTGATGAGGAAAGTACTGTCCTGTAACGTATTGTTGTGCCACGAAAAAGGCTGTCTCATTATAGCTATACCACAAAAGTTACTAATAAAACATGTTTTTCTTTCCAAAAGAATTCAGAAAACTGTGCAAATATAAAACAGAAACACCTCAAAGGCAACATTGTAAACTGTCACTCATTAGTAGTGTCGTGATAACATCGTGTAGCTGTCAAATAAACTAACCACTGTGTCACCTGGTATCTCTCAGAAAGCACCTTGAATCTATAATGTATTATAATGTATTTGCAAGTAAACCAAAATGTTGCATTAAAAAAAAAGCAGATTATCTTTCAATAAACGGCTTTTACATGTGAAATGTGGTGCAGAATGCGGTATAAGTCGGTAAAGAATACTGGAATTTTTTTTTTCAAGGTTAGCGCTATGTTATTTTTCCCTGAGCCAGCCGGCGCACGCGGCTGCCTGCTGTGCGGGTCAGTGCCTGCCTCTTTGTTGGCGCGCGTCGTTAATGGGATTCGGAGACCGAACTTCTACAAATTCGCCTTGCCGAGAGGGCCCTGCCGTGTTTAAATCCCGCCAGTTCTGATGCAATTCAGGTCTGTCGTTACGAATATATCGTCTGTCGTCATGTCGGTAGGTTCCGTAGTTTCTTCCTTGTCCGTCACGTGGTGGAGAATTTCTCCCTGAATCGTAACTGTGCGCCGAACTGTTGCGTCTGAAGTTATTCTGCCTCCCGTGATAATAATAGTTCTGGTTGCCAAATTGTCTGTTTCTATGATTGTCTCTGTCATATTCATTACCGCGGAGAGGTGATCTTTCCCTGTAATTATTACTCTGCCATTGGTTGTCATATGGGTGGTGTCTGTTTTGGTCACGATTTGCTTTGTAAGAATAGCCTTGTCGTGTCCAGTTATTGTTTCTGTCGTCACAGAATTGTGACGTATGTGACCTGTAGTGATTGTTTTCCTGTTTTCGCATTCCGCTATTGTGAGTGTCAATTTCTAATTCTTGTAAGAGTCCCTGAAATGCTTCAATGTCATCTTTGCAACGTCCTGCTAAAATAATATGTCGCAAATGTTCAGGCAGTTTGATTAAGCAAATGCGGATGAGTTCTGAGGGGCTGTATGGGTTTGACAGGTACTGATTCTTGTGCAACATGTCTTCAAAATATTTCACAAGACTGGAGAATTCAGATTGTTCGAAATGTTTCATCATTATGATGCCATGTTTTACTCGGTCTTGTGTGGCTTGAGACCAATATGCTGAGAGGAAGGCATGGTAAAATTCTCCTTCACTATGACAATCGTGAATGACCGAACGCATTCTTACAGCTGGTTCATTCTCTAAATAGCCACACATAAATTCTAATCTGTGTTCTAACGACCAGTTGGGAGGAAAACAATGAGAGAATTGATGGAGCCACGCTTGTGGATGAATGTCGTTGGCAGTATTTTTAAACGTTTTGAATTTACGTGTAGTAATGAACAGCTTATAGTCAAAGTCATCATGTCGGCGAGTCGCATATCGGTCATTGTTACGTCGTGTCGGCGGTTCCATCTCAGAATTCGGTGTGCCTTGCCAATTTCTTTTATAATTTCCGAAGTGTCCTGTGTTATTATTTTGTGGTTGTTCCGTATTTCTATGTCCTTCTTCCCGTATTAGGGCGCGAGTGTCCTCTGAAATACGTAATTCTTGTATTACCTGTGTCAGCTGATCTTGTACTTCGCGGATTTCTCTTTTGTACTGTGTATTGATTTGATTTTGATTTTGTTTGAATTTTCTAATTTCTTCATACTCTTCTGTGTCATTAAAGACTACCGGTTTTGTGTCGTTCAGATTATCATCTACCTTCGTAGATAAGTTAGTGAACTGATCCGAAAGTTCGGCTACTTTCTCCGATAGTGAACACATTTCCTCAGTGTGTTTTTCTGAACCAAGTTTCAGAGTGTCCATTTGTGTTGAAATCGAGTCTACTGTGTCCTTTAAGTTTTCTTGAGTTTTTGCAAGTTGCGTAACCGAATCGGTAGATGCAACTGAGTCAAATTTAGCTTGCAAGGTCTCATGATTTTCATGAACAGTAGTTTGCAGTTCTTTTATGGCTGCTTCGTGATTCTGTAGTGCATTTTCATGACGCGAAAAAATAGGTTGGAAATGCTCACAAATTTGTGTTTTTACGTCATTACAGACTTTTTGACATTTCGATTCAATGTGATGTAACTCAGTAGTTAAATCCTCACGTGTTTGTTCAAGAGTTTGCTCCAATGAGTCTAACTTTTGAAGATTTTGTTCCATTTGTTTCTGATTTTGTTCAATTGTGTCTAACTTTTGAAGCTTTTGCTGTGTTTGTCCCATTTGTTGTATTAATTGTAATAACAATGCATTGGTGTCTGAAACATGTTCCTCAGTGGTTTTCGGCAGTGAATTTGCACCGGCAACATTCACATTTTGACAAGCAGAAAATGTGTCTTGACTTATTTGAGAAAACGGTGAGGATCCAAAACCTGAATCTACAGTATTTGCGAGATCGTGTCCCGTCATTTCGGATTCCTGAGGCGAGCTGTTGCCGACCGACCGATCGATAATGCTTCCCTGCTCACTGATTGTTTCACTGTCTACGCCATTGTTTGCAGCCCGCTCCATTTCCCTATGCACAGCTACCAAATTATTGCTTTGAACATCTGTTAATTCATTACACAGTGGTGCTGGCAAGCTACGCTCGTCGTCACTATTATTTCTCAGTTTGCTTTGGAGCCTAGTGTTACGTTTTTCACACGCCATTATTGTCACAGTATTTCACACGACAACACAGAAAAACACAATTTGAAGAGCAAAAATAAGAAAACACATTAACATAGCACTGAAAATAATATCTAGTTAATTGCAAGCGCAGCTGCGAAATACTTGCTGCAAATCTACATGCATGCCACAACTGTTTTACTGTACAACAATGAAAAACTACAACTACAAAGGAAATTCTCTCTATAATTACGCGCTAGCAATAAACAAAATCTACACTAATTACACAAACTACAAGGAAAAAATCAGAAGATTCCAGTGAGGTATCCTCGGCTAAGGGTCGACATATGAAACGTCCCCTTTCTAACAATTTTACGGGACTGTGCTTAACCTGACACACAATATTTTTTAGCGCAACGCAATCTGACTTTCAACACACAATATTTTGTTAGCGCAACGCAATCTGACTTTCAAAATTCTCTACAAGAGAATGGCCCTGACTAACATTAAACTATACGTCTCACAAATCACTTACCTCACCAAAAATCTTCGCTGCTCAAGCTACTGCAATACAGCGAGCGCCACTACTGCCAGCTAAATAAAAGATTCAAACTATGGAAGGCACTAACTACTGATAGGGATAGTTAGCAAATGAAAGATATTAATAGAGAACAAACAATGTATTTACCTTGATATGACAAATTACAAAACTCCGCCATCTCTCTCCCCACATCCACCACTGCTGGCGGCTCACCTCCAACTGCCCAGCGCTACGCGCTGTTCACAGCCAGCTGCCTAACACTACAATGGTTGAGTATTACAACAATGCAAAGCAGCCACAGACTGCACACGGCACAGCCGGTGATTTTCATACTGAGGTGGCGTTATCAATAAAAAAACCTAAACAGCCTACTTACAAACGTATTAAATGAGTTACTTAATGAAATCGACAAGAAAATAATCGACTTAACTGAAAAGGTTGAGGCTATTGATGGGGAAAATAGATGTAGAGGCCCTTGTTATTGACAAGGGGGAGCAGCACACAACAGGCGGAAGAAGGACGGATATATACAGCCTAACGCTGCAGAGACGTCTGATTAGTATACAGCGAGATGTCAACGAGGCAGAATGTCATTCAGGCGCGGAGAGCCGCTTGACAGAAATTACGGTTGCTGAGGTTACGCCATCTGGATCGATAGCAGACACTGAGATATACCATTAAGCCGGTTACTGAATCTCTCAGGCAGCTCTCAGCAAAAACAGAACCATATGATAGCGATGGAGTTGCCATTGACGAATCCATTACCCGTCACGCCCCTGGCCAGATGGATGGAACATTCGGCGTCAGCAAGGCAAGACCGTACATGGCGGGTACGCAGCCTACACATCTAACGGATCCCTCCATACAGACTGGTGATAGACTGTTTCAGAGAACACCAGTCTTAATGAATCTTATTTTCCTAAGACCCACGAAAAAACCCAAAAACTATTCAGTTAACTTTGGGGAAATATACCGTGAAATACTGCATTTCACTGGTGCACATAAGATCGCAAAAAGCCAGAGCAACAAGAAATATAAAACCATTATAAAACCAGTAGTTGACGGTGAAAACAACAACAACGGCAACAGCGAGGATGGTGTTAGCATTGAGCATAAAGCAGTGAGCAATCGAATCCCGCAGTATATATACACACAAATCAAAAATAGTTTTGCACCACCCAGTTCCCAGAACTCGTGAAGATAAACGTTGACTGTGGATATTGTATCACAGACACAGTCCCTTTGGCTGTTCAGAGATGTCACTAAACCCGCACCAAGATGTAAACAACCATGCATGAGCAGCGCCTATTAGACGGAGGGGGCCCGACAGCCGATCGGTTTCAGTCATTCCACCAGGAAGGAGGTACACGGCTCGTGTTGTCTGTAGTTCAGCCATTCCTAGACGGTCAATACTGCGGTTCGATCGCGTCCGCATTGTTACTTTGTGCCAGGAAAGGCTCTCTACAAGGGAAGTGTCCAAGCGTCTCACAGTGAACCAAAGCGATGTTGTTCAGAGACAGAGACATGATCTGAGCTTGACTTGCCTTAGTCAGTCCGCCCAAGAGCTACTATTGCAGTGGATGGCCGCTACCTAGGGATTATGGCTTGGAGGATCCCTGACAGCAATGCCACCTTGTTGAATAATGCTTTACGTGCAGCTACAGCACGTTGTGTTACAACTGAAACTGCGCGCAATAGGCTGCATGACGCACAACTTCACTCCCGACGCCAATGGCGAGGTCCACCTTTACAATCACGACGCCATGCAGCGCGGTACAGCTAGGCCCAACAACAGGCAGGATGGACCGCTCAGGATTGGCATCACGTTCTCTTCACCGATGATTGTCGCATATGCCTTCAACCAGACAATCGTCGGAGACATGTTTGGATGCAGCCCGGTCAGGCTGAACGCCTTAGACACAGTGTCCAGCAGCAAGGTGGAGGTGCCCTGCTGTTTTGGGGTGGCATTATGTGAGGCCGACGTATGCCGCTGGTGGTCACGCAAGGCGCCGTAACGGCTGTACGATACGTGAATGCCATCCTCTGACCAATAGTGCAGCCATATTGGCAGCGTATTGGCGAGGCATTCGTCTTCATGGACGACAATTCGCGCCCCCATCATGCACATCTTGCGAATGACTTCCTTCAGGATAACGAAATCGCTCGACTAGAGTGGCCAGCATGTTCTCCAGACATGAACCCTATCGAACAAGCCTGGGATAGATTGAAAGGGGCTGGACGACGCGACCCACCAACCACTCTGAGGGATCTACGCCGAACCGCCGTTGAGGAGTGGAACAATGTTGACCAACAGTGCCTTGATGAACTTGTGGATAGTATGCCACGACGAATACAGGCATGCATCAATGCAAGAGGGCGTGCTACTGAGTATTAGAGGTACTGGTGTGTACAGCAATCTGGACCACTGCCCCTGAAGGTCTCGCTGTACGTTGATACATCATGCAGTGTGTGCTTTTGATGAGCAGTAGAAAGGGCGGAAATGATTTTTATGTTGATCTCTAATCCAGTTTTCTGTACAGGTTCCGGAACTCTCAGAACCGAGGTGAAGCAAAACTTTTTTTGATGTGTGTATTATGTCGTCCCCAACGAGCAGATTGATCGATAACATCTGCTCATGGCATCAGCTGCTGCAGGTGCTACAGCTCATTCGAATGAGGTTGTTTCAGTAATCTCTGAGGTTAGAGAGACAGGTATCATCGAATAACCATGGAGACAGTAGTTAGTGAACTGCACAAACCACCACGGAAAACATACCCTGATAGGCATGTTATGATTAAAAGTTTGGATGACTTATGGCAGGCTGACCTTGTACTGTAGATATCAGGGAATGTTCACATGAGAATGATGGATTCAAATATAGTACTCCAAATTTGCCTGGGCATTACCTGTTAAAATAAAAACGGAGAGAAACGTCGCGGATGTGTTTGAGGATTTGCTGCACATAGGAAGTAATTGATACTTGGACAACGTCATAACCGATCATGGTGGACAGTTTTACAATAAGTATCCCAAGACGTGATGCAGCGGTATGGAATACATCACTACTAAACCTGAGGGGGAGTATCGTGAAACGTCTGGACAGAATAATATAAGGTCAAATGTGGATGCATTTTGATCTTCGCGGGTCATACAAATGGACAGACACCCTCCCATAAATAATTGCACAGTATAATCGAACCAAGCATAGCACAATAAAAATGAGACCAATCGATATTCGTGATAATGGACTCATGGATACGGCGCACTGCCGCATTAAAATGCTGGATCGAAGTAAACAGAAATTTAATGTACGTATGTCAAAACTCCAGGGAGCATTTGAGAAGTCATACCTTCCAAACTGGTCGAATGAGATATTCACAAAGTGCAGAGAACAAATCCCAGAACTTACATTTTAGCGGAGAGTAAAGGTGAAGAAATTGCAGGTTGCTTCTACACTGAGGAAATACAGAAGAGCTCTGAACCTGATGTGTTTCTCTTGGTCATAAGAGGTCGCAGAAACAGAGCACTAGTCAAATGGCTTGATTTTGCAGGTTGCTTCTACACCGAGGAAATACAGAAGAGCTCTGAACCTGATTTGTTTCTCTTGGAGAGAGTCATAAGAGGTCGGAGAAACAGAGAACTAGTCAAATGGCTTGATTTTCCTGCAGCTCAAAACAGGTGGATTGACGCATTAGAGGAGGTGTTGGTATTCTAAACAAACTGCAAGTGGAATTACACACTCCGGGATATAACTACATTGGAGTGGAACAAAGCTTCAGAAACGCTTGGCACGATTTGATAAGGAGATTAACACGACACTGCATACTCTGGAAATAAAAGATCTCCCATGTCGTCACGTTGCAGATAGGATTTTAGCTGATAAGTCTAAGGCAATAAGCAAAAGGAAGGACATTGGTATAGGTCAACGCACTGCAGAATTTGTAGTTGTTAAAATCACGCGTTGAAAAGTTAAGTTTGGTTTGTAAGTGATGAATCTCAAGCTAGTTGCGAATGCTGTACGTCGTGCACTGAAGACGAAGGGTGGGAATCAAACGCTATTTGAAGAACTGTATCCTGATAGCGATGTGTGCATCCAAAAACGCTCTGAAGCAGAAGGGTGCGTGAAGAAGAAGAGGATCGGTTAAAGCACATAGAGTTCTACCAGTACCTGAGACATTTATTTATTTATTTATTTATTTATTTATTGTTCTGTGGGACCAAATTAAGCAGAGGTCTCCATGGTCATGGAACGAGTCAATACATGAAATTATAACACGATAGTAGAAACAGATAAAATGAAATATAAGAAACTTATTCAGGCGACAATTCGTAAGTTTAAATAAAGAAAATCAACAATGTAACACTGGAATTTGCATAATTTTTCAGCTCTTCCAGGAGCTCCTCGACAGAATAGAAGGAGTGAGCCATAAGGAAACTCTTCAGTTTAGACTTAACAGTGTTTGGGCTACTGCTAAGATTTTTGAGTCCTTGTGGTACCTTATTGAAAGTGGATGCAGCAGATGCAGCAGAATAGTGCACTCTTTTCTGCACAAGAGTCAAGGAAGTGCATTCCACATGCAGATTTGATTTCTGCCTAGTATTAACTGAATGAAAGCTGCTAACTCTTGGGAATTAGCTAATATTGCTAACAGCAAACGACATTAAAGAAAATATATACTGTGATGGCAATGTCAGAATTCCCAGACTATTGAATAGGGTTCGATAAGATGCTCAAAACATCAAAAAAAATTTAGCATTCGTCTAATTAAGCATAAATCAAATTTTAGACCATAATAATTGAGTGGAGACACTCCTAATCTTATTCCACTCTGTCATCTTACACAAAATAAAACAGGTTGACAACATATTAAAATTCATAGAAAGCATAGAAAATGGTTTAGCTATTCTAAAATCGTCAAAATTCCTAACAGTATCAAGAAACATACTACTATTTACAAAATTAACCAGAGTACATGGTCATAAAAACAGGTAGATCAAAATACGCAAATTAATTATTAATTACATATTATACACATTTTTATGTAACCTTTTCATAATTAATATTCTCGTCATGAGATTCCACTTAACGCTAAACAAGAAAATAATATACAGCAGATCGACAAAAACATAAAAATTGACAGTAGAATTCTTTTACATCAGCTGTCCGGGAAGAAAAACAACTCCGCCTTCCGTACCCGCAAGTGCAAAGAATGCCGACAGCGGCACAAGAGCCGACAGCGGGTCCGCCTCGCCAGTATTGTTGCGCCCGCCTGTGCGGCACGCTTGATCTCACTCGCCCGTGTAACAGCATTTCCAGAACGTCCGTTTCACTAAATTCTTTCGGAAAAACTCACTCCCGAGTAATCTCAAGGAGTCCATTAATACTATCACAGTGGATAACTCAACACTGTCCATCATCACACGCATGTACTAGCCTGAAACTTAAAACATCGTCTAAGTATATCGGTAATGACTAGTAAAACACATATTCATGAAATCTTAAAGCTTGTTACAAAATCATATTTCCATTCCTTAATATAGTGTGACTCAGCTGAAAACTTAAACTAGCAGCTTGGATTTTTCAATTGATAAATAATCACTCTCTCTTAAATCATTTAGTAAAAATTAATTACTCATTAATTACAACTTCGTTAATGACCTTGGTCAGTCAAAAGCATGGCAATCTAGCAAATCGTTAAATCTTACACTCTATTTTACATACTGTACAAATTACCCATTGTGTGGTATTAATCGATCCTAGGTCGGTACAATTTCAAGTCTACAATGTTCCGTATACCTAATAGTTTTCCAGACCTTGGGTACTCTAAGCAATAAGCATTTGTGTGAGGTATACCAATGACTTTATATGGTCCATTATAAACAAACTTAAATTTAGAGATTTCATGGTCTATCTCGCTCGATTTCTCATGAGCTTTTACAAGTACTAAGTCTCCGATAGCAAACTTAGCAAAACGCGCTTTAGCGTCATGACGACGTATGCCAGCATCGACTTTTAGCTTCATTACTTCTCGCAAACGATCTTTTTTCACACCAATACTAATGTCAATCCGTGGAGGGAATTTGATTACCTCTTCCAATTCACTTTCTACACTTTTGTCAATGCCGAAATTCCTCACGTTACGGCAGTTCAAACTCATTCCTACGTCAATGTCATCCGGCCAGTTAACAATGTGTATAGGCTGGTATTGCCTATGCACACCGTCTCCTGCCTCGTCAAAACTAACTACTATTGTTTTATCTTGTGACGTACATGTCAAAGTTCTGCTTTCGCAATTAATCACTGCACGGTACTTTAATAGCCAATCTAAGCCAATAATTACTTCCGTAGTTAAGTCTGGCACGACGACAAACTCTTGTTCAAATCGTGCCCCACATATCTCGAAGTTGACAAAAATCTGTTTGTGACCGGTTTACCGGCCTTCCCAGTAGCACCGATAATTTTCACTCCTGTTACTGGCATAACTACGATGCCGTGTCTGTCTCTCAGTAACTCAAATATTTTCCCAGATACAGCACTCAATTCTGTACCGGTGTCAATCAACACGTTTAGTTGTAGGTCGTGCATATTAACAGACACTACTATCTGCCTACACTTGTCCTCGACTGTTTCTTTATTTTCCCACAGTAAATCCTCGTCTATATCCAGGTCATTCCAGAAAAAAACCATCCGATTTTGATCCTAAATCCGGTTTATCTGGCGGCTTTCTCAGCCTCTGTTCACATATAGTTTTAATTTCAACACTTTTGTCCTGAGGCTTAGTCTGTAGCTTTGCCTCCAATACCGAAACCTTTTCCTGTAACTCGTCAACTAGAGAGTGTTGCTTTGCTATCGATTCACTAATTGTCACCTTCGTTGATTCCTCTTTGGTCAGATTGATCTCATCTGCCAATCTACCTAGAGGAATGTGCGCAGTAGTATCTGCAATTACTTCCTCTAGATCTGCGCAACCCACACTGCTATCGTCTGACCGTATAACGTCAGCTCTAACCTCATACACTGTAATCTGCGTGCTTTTCTACCAATCGTGTCCGGCTATCACTAAAATTTTCATAATCTTTCTCCTTAATACTCTCGCAATGTTTAAACTGGAGGTTTGCGTCGGATGGGTCGGCTACTTCCACCACTACTACTTTCGGTAAGGTCTGCCGGTTAGGGCCAGAACTTTCCGTTACTACTTCAACATCCAACTCTTGCGGGACGAGACACGGCGAATCTTGCTCGTGCTCCCCATTAACATCAACTATTTCTAGTAAAGTCTGCCGGTTAGGGCCAGAACTTTCTATCATTTCACAAACACTATCTTCCTGCGGGACGAGACGCGGAAAATCCTGCACGCGCTCCCCATAAACACTTCTCCCATACAAGCCCCTATAATCTCTTAGTTCGTCGTATAAGCTACCGAACTGCCTTAACCAGACCTCATCCCTCTCTGCATCCCCTCGCTCAATGACGGACGTGTTATCCGACATCTGATCTTCTCTCAACAATTGCGAATCATTCTTAAACTCAATCTCCAGTTCCGCTGTGGGTATTACAGCTGCCACTTTATAATCGATTTCCGGAACACTACTTAAATTGTTCTCACTGACAGTGAATGCATTTTCTACTGCCGTGTATACAGCTGATCTACTACTTGTGGGCACACTCCTTTCTCTTAACACTGGCACACTCTCCCGCCGTTGATTATTCCATACGGAATTTTCATAACGACGACACCTGGGTTTTCTCTTGTTATTGGGCCTCCAAAATTTTTCCACGCCCAGTCGGCCCCTCACCGGCGCGGCTAATGGTTTCCCTGTCTCGTCCCAGCAGATACGCTCCCCGGATGCTGCTGAGGCGGCTGATCACACCCTCTGGCGTTATTACTATTCTGTGAAGCCAGTATCACGCTAGTATGATACTGGTTTCCGTCATACCTGTTGTTATTTGCATTGTACCGATTGTTATTACGGTCCGAACCATTATTGTTATTGCTGCCATGGTTGCGGTATGCATTATTCCCATGGTTATCGTTGTTGTGGTTGCTGTGGTACCCGTTGTTGTTACCACGGCCTTTTTTGGGACATTTTCTGAGTCTGTTTAGGTTACACGAACATCCTCAGACAATGTGGGGCACGTGTAACGCCGGAAATGCATATCCTCGTATTTCCATCTATTGTACTATTATTTTTTTCCTTATTTTGTTACCTGAATATATGACGTTTCTGTGTCTTTGTATATTGTAATTGTTTTACTATTTGTATATATATATATATGCATTTATGTCGATGTATAATTGGTTTGTTTTGTGAATATTATTTGTATTTTTACGCTGGGTCTTGCCTAGGGAAAACTGCTATCGAACGATTACATCGATAGGTCGTGTGAAGAATCAAAGTGTGTAGGATCTTTGGTAATGTTAACTCTGCCGCGTGGAGCGCGGGCAGAGAGAGTCTGGTTGGAGTAGTGCGATTGAGCAGGTGTGTTGTGTGACGCTCCCGCAAATTGCCGGGCTTTCGGGGTTTGGCAGCATGTAATTGCGATCGATTTGCTATGATAGTTTCTGACACGGTGTCGCGGACGGGAAGCATTAGCTGGCGCACATCAAGAGCCCGTTTCGCCTGGTGACCGTGTCGAGAAGGAGGCGCGCCAACATCCAGCTTCTGCAACAGCGACGGCCGACAATGAGTGACTGTCGCCACCTCCTCGATCGACGGCTTCAAACCTTCAATCAACCAACAAGGAAGGCTGGAAGCACGTAAAGTTTTAGAACTGTATGGCAGACCTCAGCTTTTCAAACTGTTCCATTTTCGTAACTATAATTATAGCAACTTAGCATGAACATTTGTTGCTCATTGTCCCAATTGCATTACCAAGCAGGGTCCCTTCCTTTTCCGGACTGAACTCGAGTGTCGTTGAAATTCAAACGCCAGCATTAAAGTTCAGTTAAGGTATTCATAGCTGGCTACAATATTTAGATTACACAAGCACAAATTAAGAGTGCGAGTTTTGTTTGCATATTTTAGCTTACCTGTGACTCCAGCTCAGCTTGGTACATACTAAATTTTACTATTGTTAATTGTTCAGAATCATTTAATTCAAGTTCAAAGTTAAATCTCTTATTTCTAAATTGCGTAGATTCAAGTAGCTTTTGAAATGATTGTTGAGGTAGTCCAAGACTAACCGTATTTTACTGAATTTCGATGTGCTTCAGAAAGATAGCTCACTATTAACTTCAGTCACTAAATTAACTTTTGATTTTCTGGTTTTATTAATTCTTTTGCTAAATTAAGTCAGAGTGCAGCGAAATTTATTACTTCTGACAAACTTTCAGTTTTCACACTACACGTGTCAACCTTCAGTTGCCACGCTTCTAGTGCTAATTATATGTGTAATAATCTTTCTTTTTCAGTTACTATAGTAATTGTCCTTAGGACTGGCGACCGTAATTTCCCCCAAATCTCAAATATCTAATTACCGCTAGTTGATTGTTAACGTAACGGCCGCACATTTACTTTCTTTATTAACTTTACCCCTATTTCAAAATTAATTTCCACCAGTTTCATTAGCATTTTTCCTTTCATTTAGATGTAATCCTTTCCTCCCTCTTTACCGACAAATTAACCTCGGTGACGATTGCTTTTCCCAAATTTCCATTAGGTACACGCGGTTTAATTTTTCACTGTCATTAAGGTCGATAAGTGAGGAGGAGGTTACAAGTCTCGGAACACTTTTTTCTACCAGCGCTATATGATTCCCTGTTGGGACTAGGTTTCTATTTAGTTCACCTGCTATATTCAGAACGTGATTATTAAATACTGTACATATATGTGACTTATCAGTAACACGGACATTCCCACTATGCACTGATTCTATATCCTCGACCTGTCTCTGCAGACCAGCCCTCTTCGGAAATCCCCCAGCCACACTCCCCTACCTACATCCCACCCAACCTGGAAATTGTCAGAAAAAGATTTTGTCTATGCTGAATGGTTGGAGAGGAAGAATAAAACGATACAATACTCCAGTTAATGTCGATAATATATTGTTCAATTCAGTTCGCATATTCTTTATTTAATCAGTTGGCAGGAGACAGGGCTCCTTCCCTCCCCTCTCCCACTTGTGAATTAGTGGAAAAAAGGCTGGAGAGGAAGGTGCTGTCTTTATTTTTGGTGGGAAATGTGTTAAATTGACGAGGTGTTGGTGTTAGAGAGGAGTTTAATGTTAAGCATACAGCGAGGACTGCACCCGTAGTCTCCTACGTGAGGAATGGGAAGAGGCGATGATAGATGAGAGTAGGGTAAATACTTTTCAGCAAATAACACGGATGCATTTCACTAGTCACAGAGACTACTACCTGTGCTGGAGCTGTTTGTCTAATTGAAATGACCTCTCTATCCACAGTGCAAGAGATGACTTCATCATATTCCACTATCCCAGACAGAATGAATGAAATGTGTTCCCCTTGGTGTATGGGCCTCGAATGAGCTAGTTCACAACATCACCATCAGGAAGAGCTTGAAACAGGTTTTGTCCACAGCCCCCCCCCCCCCTCATCAATTTTCTCGGCAACCAATAGGAATGGAACATCTCCCCTCCTCCACCTGATAATCGGCAGCAACCAATAGGAATTACATCCAGGATCATGACATCAGGGCACACGACACTTTGCAATCTCAGTTGCAGCCTGTTAGTGGAAGACATCTATAAGCAGTTCACTAACTTTATCTCTAATACCTCTGATATTTTGATGAAATATGCTAATTCCTTCTCTACTTGGAAACATGACATCCTCTGAAGGTGAGCCCTTAGTTAGATGGACTTCTTGTGCATATTGTGACAAAATCATTGAATGAGATGTCGGTTCCTACATGCGCCCAGTAAATGCTTTTTAAATTCAAAATGTCTTGTTTGAAAGCTATAATAAGATTTGCTTTATACCTCACCAACTGTTTCGGGATTCTGGAATAAGCTTGACTCAAATAAAATGAGTTAACACTCATATGAAGACCAAAACAATAATATTGTAGAATTTGATCCTGGTTTCCCACAGTAACATTGTCAAATATGAACACAGTAATTGGCTTTACCTCTTCTGGGTGAGGGATTTGACTGTTTTGACTGAATGTCGCGTATGTTACACCGTATACACCCTGCAGTATCTTTTGTAGTAACAAGTAGTTCGGCTGAAACAGCGTTTTTGAAAATACACCTACATGATCATAGAAGACCCCATTTGGGTGTGTTAATAGTGACATAAGAACATTTGTCTTGCCGCATTTGAATGGACCTACAATTTTCACTTGTGTACTATCAGGTCTATTTTCTTTCTCAGAATTATCCCTGTGCACGTCTCCAGTTCCTTAACTCCTAACATCAACACTCCCATTCTTCCTCTTCTTCTGGTCTTCTTCCGCGCCATCACAGTGCCAGTCACTTGCAACAAAATCCTGGTGTTTCAACCACGCCTCCATGATACCGACTATATAAGATTTCGTTGTGCAACGGGTTTTTATAGAAAAACGAACAATTGTAATAATAATATGTATTGCCTCTGCAGCGCAACCATCTTACTGCCTACACCTTACATTACATAATGACAGGGTAGTGAAATAAGAAATACAACAATGATTTGCGATAGTATTTTTTTAATTTGCACATCAGCAATGGTATACATCAGTAAGAATTCACTGATTCAGTCGTCAGAAAAGTGCTGTATTTTGCAAATCGCCTCATGCACACCGTTCATACAGATATAGTTCACAATGACTTTATACACAGTTTGAATATAAGGCACCTTTTTTTTCTTTTTTCCACAGGTCATTCTGCCCAGCTCAACAGTTATCACTATATGTAGGCCAGAAAAATTTGTAATGGTGGAGTGCTGTAAATAAAAGGATCGATACGATGATGTTATAGATAGTGTCAGGCCAGTACAGAAAATTTCCGGGGGAGAATGGAATAGTTATACTCAGTGACCATCTGCTGATTGATGTAGGGTTGCACATGATACAGTTCATCCAAATCCAACTCTGTAAACCGCACTTTAGTTCTTCTTGATGCATTTTCAACGTCTAACATGACATGCAAGTCACTGTATGTACAAAATTCAGCATCTATTTCTCTGAAACTGATGGGCGTTCCTTTAGCTTCTTCTTTTGACACTGTATTGATGCTGTATTCTAAATCGTCTGCATGCACACTATATATACAGAGATAGTTCACAATGTGTTTACACACAGTTTGAACATATGGTAGCTTTTTTTTCCCGCAGTTCATTCTTCACAACTCAGTGGTTAGCACCATCTGTAGGCCAAAAATGTTTGTAGTGGTGGAGCGCTGCAAATAGGTGGATCGACTTCCATATTTCATCATGAGCGGCACAACGTCATATGATGATGTTATAGAGAGCTTCAGGCCAGCACAGAAAATTTCTGGGGGGAAATGGAATGGATTACACTCAGCGATCATCTGTTGATTGATGTAGGGTTCTGCGTGACACAGCTCATCCTATCCCAACTCTGTAAGCCGCACTTTAACACTTCTTGATCCTATTTCAATCTCTAAAACAACATGCCAGTCACTGTACACTGATGCTTCTATACTAACATTGAAGCACTTTGGCCTGCTAGCTGCTAAATTATAAGTTGATCTGAATAGTAGCTGGGAATCGATGGCTTTTCATCAACCATATCAGCACTCTATCCTTCAAGTAACACCGGAACGTTCTGGGATTGTACTTATGTCAGAGACCAGTACTGTTCTGCACCTTGTGGTGTGGGGCCTCGAGGACAGTTCTTCTGAGAGCTAGGGACTGGCTGGGTGTCTTCATCAACGAGCTTCTTGTCATGCTGCAATGTGCTGGCCAGATGCGCTACAGGATCACACTGTACTGCTGCCACTACAGGTCCTGACAAGGACAAGGCAGCAGTGGCTGCTGCAGTTCTGGACGCTCTGCAGGTTGCTACGAGCCTGGACATGCTGGAGGTCGCTGAACAAAAAAGAAGATATATTAAGAATGTCCAAATGAAGACATATGGAGGTGAATCAAGACATGGAACTAAACCACAAGTACTTACTTTTGCTCTTGTTCTGTGAGATGGAGGCAAATGAGGATCTCTGCACTGAACAGATATCTGAAAGTTGTGCAGGGGCAGTTGAATTTAGTGAAACTAAACTTCTGATTGTTGTTGTTTATAGGTCCCATACCTGTGACTTCAAAGCATTTCTGCTAAAGCTAGAGAGAGTTCTTCATTCACTTTCTAGGAAGTACCAGAAATTAATTATATGTGATGACTTCAATATTAATTGTTTATATGAGGGTGCCAGAAAAAGGATGTTGGTAGATCTCCTAATTTCATATGATCTGATTCAGACTGTGTTTTTTCCAACTAGGATGCGGTGGAACAGAAGCACAGCCATAGTCAATATTTTCATTCGTTCTTCATTACTGGATGGGCAATCTGTTAGTAAAAGCGTGAATGGCCATTCAGACCATGATGCACAAATTTTAACACTAAAAGGTTTTAGTACTCAAACAAATGTGACATATAATTACAAACTATGTATGAAAGTTAATCGAACAGGAATAGAGAGTTTTTTTAAACCTTGTCAAGGAAAAAGAGTGGCAGGATGTTTACAGTGCCGATAACATAGATGACAAATTAACACATTTCTCATGCTCTTTGAGAGTTGCTTTCCATTAGAACGTTCTAAACCGGATACTAGCAGTAAAAGGTAGCCTGGGTGGCTGACAAGTGGGATAAGGATATCATGTTGAACAAAGCAGGAATTACATCAAAATGTTAGAGATAGTCACAATCAAGCTACAGTATCCCATTACAAACAGTACTGTAAGGTGCTTAAAAATGTTATTAGGAAGGCAAAGAGTATGTGGTACGCAAATACAATAACTAATTCACAGGATAAAATTAAAACCATATGGTCAGCTTTGAAAAAGTGTCTGGTCAGCAGCACAAGTTCGACGATATAAAGTCAGTTCGCAGTAAAAACATTTCTGTTGCTGATAAATCAGATTCACGCACAGTATTTAACAATCATTTTCTGAGCATTGCTGGTGAATTAAATATAAATTTAGTTTCTACAAGGAATCATATAGCTCTCTTGGCAAATGCCTTTCCGAGATTGATGTCTGAAATACTACTCTGTGATACAGACAAGGAAGAGATTGAATCAATAATTAAATCACTGAAGACTAAGGACTCTCATGGATATGATGGAGTGCCTAGCAAGATATTAAAGTACTGTGCTGCACATGTTAGTCCTGTATTTAGCCATATTTGTAATTTTTCCTTTAGGAACGGTCAGTTTCCTGAACGATTAAAGTACTCAGTAGTAAAGGCACTTTATAAAAAGGGAGAAAAGACAATTTTAGACCTATTTCTATGCCATCAGTGTTTGCTAAAGTTATTGTAAAGGCTGTGTATGTCAGGATAATTGATAATTTTCTATCACACGATTTGCTATCAAATGTACAGTTCGGCTTTAGAAGTAGTTTAACAACTGAAAATGCTATATTCTCTTTTCTCTTTGAGGTACTGTATGGGTTAAACAAAAGGTTTCGAACGCTAGGCATATTTTTTGATTTAACTAAGGGGTTTGATTGTGTTGATCACAAAATATTGCTCCAGAAGTTGGACAATTGGTTCGCCTCTTGCTCTAGCAACAGACAGCAAAAAGTGATTTATTCACGGTGTTGAGAATGGCTGTGATGTGGGGTCTGAGTGGGTTGCGGCCAAGTTGTGGCCACTCCAGTTCTCTATTTATATAAATGATATGCCCTCCAGTATTACAGGTAACTCTAAAATATTTCTGTTTGCTGATGACACTAGCTTGGTAGTAAAGGATGTTGTGTGCATCACTGGCTTTGTTTCAAAAAGTGCAGTTCATGATGTAAGTTCATGGCTTGTAGAAAATAAACTAACGCTAAATCACAGTGAGACTCAGTTTTTACAGTTTCTAACACACAATTCAACAAAATCTGACGTTTTAATTTGATAGAATGGGTATAAGATTAGTGAAAGTGAACAGTTCAGATTTATCGGTGTTCACATAGACAGGAAACTGTTATGGAAAGCCCACGTCCAGGATATTGTTCAAAGACTTAATGCTGCCATTTTTACTATTCGAGTGGTATGTGAAGTGAATGATCGTTCGACAAGAAAATTGGTCTACTTCGCTTTTCTTCATTCGCTTATGTCGTATGGTATTATATTTTGGGGTAACTCTTCCCATTTTAAAAGGACACTTTTCGCTCAGAAGCGGGCGCTTCGGGCAATAAGTGGAGTAAGTTCACGAACCTCTTGTCGACCCCTTTTCACGAGTCTGGGTATTTTGACATTGACCTCTCAATATATATATTTCCTTACTGTCATTTCTTGTTAATAATATTAGATTATTTCCAAGAATAAACAGCTTTGACTCAGTTAATACCCGTCAGAAATCAAACCTGCATTCGGATCGGACTTCCTTAACTCTTGTGCAGAAAAGTGTGCAGTATACTGGTGCATCCATTTTCGATAAGCTACGACAAGAATTAAAAAAATCTTAGCATTAATCCACGAGCTTTCAAACGAAACTGAAGAGTTCACTCATGGGAATTAAGCTGATTGTTGTTGTATTGTTGATTACGTTTACTTATGGCTTGACATCCCCCCATGAACCATGGACTTTGCCGTTGGTGGGGAGGCTTGCGTGCCTCAGCGATACAGATAGCCGTACCGTAGGTGCAACCACAACGGAGGGGTATCTGTTGAGAGGCCAGACAAACGTGTGGTTCCTGAAGAGGAGCAGCAGCCTTTTCAGTAGTTGCAGGGGCAACAGTCTGGGTGATTGCAGATCTGGCCTTGTAACACTAGCCTAAACGGCCTTGCTGTACTGATACTGCGAACAGCTGAAAGCAAGGGGAAAGTACAGTCGTAATTTCTCCCGAGGGCATGATGATGGCGTCCTCTTGGGTAAAATATCCCGGAGGTAAAGTAGTGCCACATTCGGCTCTACGGGCGGGGACTACTCAGGAGGACGTCGTTATCAGGAGAAAGAAAACTGGCGTTCTACGGATCGAGGCGTGGAATGTCAGATCCCTTAATCGGGCAGGTAGGTTAGAAAATTTAAAAAGGGAAATCCATAGGTTAAAGTTAGATATAGTGGGAATTAATGAAGTTCGGTGGCAGGAGGATCAAAAATGGTTCAAATGGCTCTGAGCACTATGGGACTTAACATCAGAGGCCATTAGTACCGTAGAACTTAGAGCTAATGAAACCTAACTAACCTAAGGACATCACACACATCCATAGCCGAGGCAGGATTCGAACCTGCGACCGTAGCGGTCTTGCGGTTCCAGACTGCAGCGCCTTCTGGCGAAACTGAAGAGTTCACTCATGGGAATTAAGCTGATTGTTGTTGTATTGTTGATTACGTTTACTTATGGCTTGACATCCCCCCATGAACCATGGACTTTGCTCTTCCGTGCGCTGTAGTCGACTGACGTCGTGTGTTTCGATGTTTGTTAAGGTGTAGCGCCCCATTCTACGGCGCAGTTATCTCGCATCGCACGGACGGATAATAATTGTCTGAAAATAAAAATTTAAAGTTTTCACACTCGAGGAGACTTGAACCAAGGACCTCTCGTTCCGTAGTTGCGCACGGTAACCACGGGACCACGGTGCGCCGGGGCTCACATTGTCCTCGATGCTGCCTATCTTGCTCGTGGACTACTCAATTTGTATATTTTGCTTATTTTCTTCAATTCCACACAACTTCTTCCTGTTTTCTCGATTGATCTGTGATCAGTTTTTCAAGGCCTATCCACTGTGCCAACTTATAACTAAATCTGAGGGGGGTGCGATGGGGAGGTTCCCTTGTAAGCAAAGAAGGGAAAGCAGAAAGGTGGAAGGAGTATATAGAGGGTTTATACAAGGGCGATGTATTTGAGGACAATATTATGGAAACGGAAGAGGATGTAGATCAAGATGAAATGGGAGATATGATACTGCGTGAAGAGTTTGACAGAGCACTGAAAGACCTGAGTCGAAACACTGCCACCGGAGTAGACAACATTCCATTGGAACTACTGACGGCCTTGGGAGAGCCAGTCCTGACAAAACTCTACCATCTGGTGAGCAAGATGTATGAAACAAGCGAAATACCCTCAGACTTCAAGAAGAATATAATAATTCCAATCCCAAAGAAAGCAGGTGTTGACAGATGTGAAAATTACCGAACTATCAGTTTAATAAGTCACAGCTGCAAAATACTAACACGAATTCTTTACAGACGAATGGAAAAACTAGTAGAAGCCAACCTCGGGGAAGAACAGTTTGGATTCCGTAGAAATATTGGAACACGTGAGGCAATACTGACCTTACGACTTACCTTAGAAGAAAGGTTAAGGAAAGGCAAACCTACGTTTCTAGCATTTGTAGACTTAGAGAAAGCTTTTGACAATGTTGACTGGAATACTCTCTTTCAAATTCTAAAGGTGGCAGGGGTAAAATACAGGGAGCGAAAGGCTATTTACAATTTGTACAGAAACCAGATGGCAGTTGTAAGAGTCGAGGGACAGGAAAGGGAAGCAGTGGTTGGGAAGGGAGTAAAACAGGGTTGTAGCCTCTCCCCGATGTTGTTCAATCTGTATATTGAGCAAGCAGTAAAGGAAACAAAAGAAAAATTCGGAGTAGGTATTAAAATTCATGGAGAAGAAATAAAAACTTTGAGGTTCGCCGATGACATTGTAATTCTATCAGAGACAGCAAAGGACTTGGATGAGCAGTTGAATGGAATGGACAGTGTCTTGAAAGGAGGATATAAGATGAACATCAACAAAAGCAAAACAAGGATAATGGAATGTAATGAAGTCGGGTGATGCTAAGGGAATTAGATTAGGAAATGAGACACTTAAAGTAGTAAAGGAGTTTTGCTATTTGGGGAGCAAAATAACTGATGATGGTCGAAGTAGAGAGGGTATAAAATGTAGACTGGCAATGGCAAGGAAAGCGTTTCTGAAGAAGAGAAATTTGTTAACATCGAGTATAGATTTAAGTGTCAGGAAGTCATTTCTGAAAGTATTTGTATGGAGTGTAGCCATGTATGGAAGTGAAACATGGACGATAAATAGTTTGGACAAGAAGAGAATAGAAGCTTTCGAAATGTGGTGCTACAGAAGAATGCTGAAGATTAGATGGGTAGATCACATAACTGATGAGGAAGTATTGAATAGGATTGGGGAGAAGAGAAGTTTGTGGCACAACTTGACCAGAAGAAGGGATCGGTTGGTAGGACATGTTCTGAGTCATAAAGGGATCACCAATTTAGTATTGGAGGGCAGTGTGGAGGGTAAAAATCGTAGAGGGAGACCAAGAGATGAATACACTAAGCAGATTCAGAAGGATGTAGGTTGCAGTAGGTACTGGGAGATGAAAAAGCTTGCACAGGATAGAGTAGCATGGAGAGCTGCATCAAACCAGTCTCAGGACTGAAGACCACAACAACAACATGGCTTGACATTTTGCGGCTTCATAAACATTTTATTTTTATCTGTTATTACTTATATGTGGTAATTACATGTATTGACTCGATCCGTGACCTTGGAGATTTGCTCCACAATTTGGTCCTACGGAACTTGACATGCAAATAATATAAATAAATAAATTTGCTGGAATCACACACAGTATGGGTTTCTCATTATTGATAAATCAAGAAAACTGAATGACGGCAGGTATAGACGGAAGTTCCAGGGGTTTCTTTATATACAGATATGGACAAGTTTGCACATATGTTAGGCACTCACCTCGAGGCGATAGGTTGCATAGAATGCGTCCAAACATGGATGGAAAATTTCATGTCCACGAACGTAAAGTTAACGAGCTAGAGACTTATAGCGAGACCCATCTGAGACTGATCAACGACTTAGGTGTTAGGATTAATGAACTAGAGACGTACACCTTGATCACTCTGAGAAAGAAAGTAAGGATTGATGGAACTGAAAAAAAAGTATGTGACTTAACTGTAAAGTTCGATGGAATTGAACAGAATGTATACAAAGTACATCCTGTAAAGAAGTGCGCTTAGTATATAACAAGCTGTCGACGAAGCGTAATGTCATCATAGCACAGAAGGCTGTTCGAGAGAAATTGCGACTGCTAAGGTTTGGATCAAGAGCAGACACTGAGCGGAGCCTTCGAACCAGTTACTGAATCTCTCGATGAACTCTCAGCGAAAATTCACAATTTCATTAACCGTCACAGCGATAATAGGATAGACTGAGCGTTCGGTGTCAGTGGTCAAAAATCATACGTGCAGGGCACGCAGCCTGTTAGTTTAAAAGAAAAAAAAAAAACATTACAGGCAGCGCCAGGCGGGCGCGGACGGCAGAGAGAGCACCCAGCGCCCTCTGGGTATAAATACTGGACAAGATCCTCCACTATGGCAGTCTCAGGTAGCACCTGAAGAAGGCAACGAGTTACGTGGCCGAAATATTGTGCCAGAGCGACACAAACATCAGGAAGTAGACCCGATTTTTCCATATGTCAAGATCTCGCCGGGAAAGCCCGAAGAGTTACAATACAGATAGGTGTCGGAAATTTCATACAGGTAAGAAGGCGGGGTTGCTAGGCTTTCATCTACCTAGTTTCGGGTACTTTTCAAGATCATCCAACTACACACTTCCCCCCATTCAAAATACATGCACGGGAGTCTTTGTAAATAGGAAATGTCTTAGGATTTTTGGCAGGTTAAAGAATAAGACAAGAAAATATTCTCGCACAAAACTTTTATTAATTTCTTCATACACATATACACACAGAAAATAACAGTTTCTTTGTGTTTGCTGGGTGTAGTTTTAATAACACGTAGCTTGATTTTTAACTTACAACTTAAATCTACATCTGAGTCAGATATTTCTTTCTCCGGCCAGTAAGAAGATGTATTCTTGAATTCTAACACACGTCTATTTTTGTTCCTGTAATCTATTTGCTTTGTGGCTTCAACAATTACTTCTGTTCCTTTTTGCTGTTCTTCTAGACGATAGCATTTGAGGATTTTATTTTACCTCTTATTTCGTTCAGCACTATTGTTAAACCAGTCCACATACTCCTTCGTGTTCGCCAACAGCTCTTCTTGCGGAATTTCTGCATAGAACTTAAACTTAACAACTTTTGCAAGTGAGAGTCCATTAAATGAAGATATTTCATCGGTTTTAAACTCCTAAAATGACTGGTCTCTTCGTAGACGAGCAACAACCAGTTCGCCGCATTTAGATATAATTATTTTTTCAAGCCAGTTCAAATGCGGATGATGGTTAGTAAAAAAATTTTCCTGTGTCACTTAATATATAGTAAACATTGTCGATCCCATTTATTTCGGCTAGCATTCCAACATGCTCCACAGGAATTTTTTTATTCCCCAGTCGCCGAGAGACTTTTCAGACTTTTCCATACGCTGTGTTTAAAGGCATTTGTGAACCGTGATTGCACGTCTGCAATGGCTATTTTTTTCCAGCTGTAGTTTATATTGTTCCTTTTGGCGGTTTCCATCGCCATATACTCCAGATGTCGTTTTTTGAATTCGACTTCCTCCATTTCCAGGTTTCTTTTTCGTGCACATAACACATTAACTGTACTTAAGGGAGTGATTTCCTTCATATGAAACGATTTTAGTCTGTTCGACAAATTGGTTCTTTTCTTTAACACTTGTGAAATTACATTGTATGTGGGAACCAGACCCAATTCGGCGATATCCATAGTTGATGGTATTGTGGTGAACAATGTCCTAGATCGTGAAAAATATGTTTCTCCTGTTTTAATATAACATTCCCGTATAACACTTACGCCCCCTTTGTTGGAGTCACTTTTAACAATCTCCACATACTCGTAATTTACAGATGGACAGTTAAAACTGCATCTAGAGAGAACAAAACTCCGTATTGAGAGTCTGGCAGACGTACTTGCACACCAGTCAGTTTACGAGTATTCTTGTTACCCCAGCAGACAAAGAGCAGAACGTTGTTAAACACCACACAGCAGCTGTTCTGTAAGATATTAGTTAGCTGACACTACATGGAAATGACTGACGGAGAATACGAGGAACACACAGTAAATTGAGTTTGTTACAGTCTAATACACTTAGTCTTGCACAGCTTCGAACACACGATCCATTCTGTGTTTGTGTATTGTAGCCCCCAGCCTACTACTAGGTCTACAACTTTGCTTCCGCCGTTTTTTCTCGAAGTTCCGGGCTTACAAAAAAATTTTGATTCATAGTATTGCCCATCGCTGGCCACTACATTCTCCCATCTTTCGGACAGCATACGAATTCTGTGGCGGAAGAACTGGGCGTCTTTTGTGGGGATCCATGAATCGATTCAATTTTGCCCTTGTTCGTATGATCGGAAGTGCTGGTCAGCCAGACTGTATGCCACTGATCGAAAAAGGTGGTAGTCAGAGAGGGCAACGTATGGAGACTAACACGGGATGGATAGGACTTCTCATTTCAACGTTTCCATGTGTATTTTGTAGGGTTTTGCGACATGGGGTCGAGCACTGACCTGCTGCAAAATTACCTTTACGTGTCTATCGCTGTATTGTGGCCGTTCGTGTTTCAGTGCTGGGCTCTAACGCGTCAATTACTTTAGATAATGATGTTCTTTGACTCTCTTCGTCTGTTTCAGTAGCTACGAAAACGTTCTGCCTTCCACCGCCATGCCACTCTTCGACATCAATATCACCGTTCTTAAGGCGCTGAAAACGTTCTCTGCGCGTTCTTCCACTAAAGTTCCCTCACCATTGGTCTTACCCAGCATTTTAAGAGCCACAGCCGCAGATTTCTTCATGTTAAAGCAGAAAATTAAAACTTCCCGCAAATGGCGGGAAATGGGTACGGAAGTTGACGTACTTAATCGAGAATAACCTTATGATGCAATCATAAGTCGACTAATATTTTTATGGCATTATGTTTACAGATGCCTAAGCTTATTGTATTACGCCTATGACCAACCACCAGAACCCCACTTGCCGCTACTGCCGTCTATTGCAAAACGGTGGAAGCAAAGTTGTAGACCTAATAATTCCATGCTGCGTAGCCAAAGAAGCGTAAAATGTTGTCGTAGTCACGTGCCTGGACACTAAAATGTGCAAGGTGGTTACCGATAACTTTGTTTACTCCTGGACTTGTCATTTGTCATAAAAATTCGTTATAAATCTTTGCTCTACAGTTGGAGCTCATCGACTTTAAACAGTCTATTCTATCTGTCTTATCGTCGTCCACACTCACTCTGCTGCTTCCCTGGCGGTCTCCTTCCATGCAGAATTCGTGGTTTATACTGGGTAGTCGCACATCTTGATTTTATTAAAAATTCCGACAAAGTCTTGCGTTATGTCTAAATCAAAGATGTATAGTCGTCTTCAAGTAGCTCATACAATATTACGGGCAGCTCTTCCATGAGACCATCCAATTTAATTTCGGCTAAGTCCACTTTACATGGTATAGCCAGAGGAATTTTATATTTTTTCGGAATTGTTTCCACCACTTCCTTGCCGATTTTGCCAAATATTCCTCTTGCTGTCACACTGTCGTTCCCATGTAGGAGAAATTGTAGCTTCGTCTTGACACCATGTCTTGCAGTGACGAACATGGAGAATTTACTACGTAGATAATAATTAAATGAGCCACACATATCCGTCTTTAACATTACAGATCGTCCTTTCTCTAATGGATCCTGACAGTCAACTTGATCACAGATTTTAACTACCATAACGTTATCGCAAGACGGTTCTGTAGTAGGAGAAAGCACATTTAAATTCTTCTTCCTAAGGCGTGCCATTTTCTGCGTAATTTATGTTGCTAATGTCAGAAACAAGACTGTCCAGTTTCCCCAGTAATAACCATGCAAGGTGTCCATGGGATGGGGGGAGGGACTCCCCCTTATGAGCCTCACCCTGCACGGTACCATACAGTCACACATCGCATCCAGGTACAGCGCTACACTATACCGTCTGTCGAGTGCGGTGTATCACTCCACCCGAAACCATGTCCGGGTACAGCGCTATACTCTACAGTGTAAATACTGCGCTGTTCCACCCTGTCTGAAACAGCATACAGACACAACCACACACTCTAATGTGCAGATGTTGCGCTGTACTATCCTGTCCCAAAAACGCGTTCAAGTACACCGCTGTAGTACACATTCTGGCTAATGTGTTGGTTCTATCCCGTACTTAAAGGTGACACTCGCGAGGGACAGTCCCTCCCTTCCTCCCACGGACACTTTGCACATAAAATAACGCAACTGAGCTAGGAGTTTACAACTCACTTGCAAGTACAACCATATGTACAATGTGTGGCCGGAATATCACGTGACCGAAGGTGCCGCCATCTCGGATGTTTAGAGTATAAAAGGAGGCCTGGAGCTGCAACTAATCTGTCTTCCGTCGTAGCTGAAAGTGTCAACATGGATTCCACCAAATTGCTTAACAACCCTTAGCTAATAGGGAGGAAGATTTTGTACGAGAATATTTGCTTGTCTTATTCGTTAACCCTAAGACATTCCGTATTTAGAATGAATGTATTTTGAATTAATTAGTGTAGTTGGATGATCTTATAAAGTAGCTGAAACTAGGTAGCTGAAAGCGTACCGAGCCCTGTTCTTGCCTATATGAAATACAGTTCTCAACACTCTCAGGCAGGACACTGACCTAATCCTTCTCCATACTGAAATTCGCCAAGTGCGCAACAAGAAAGTGAGCGTCATATTCGCTTAAGTTATGAAAGAAAACGGGTGTGTGTCACGGTAATTGGTACTTCAAGTTGCATGTGTTATGCCACGCGACCTTCTCATAAGTTGGACTTTCACCTTTTTTATCTAACGGCAGCCCACAAACATGGCAGTCAACCACGTTATTGTACAAATCTTCTTTCTCCTTTGATTTGGTCACGGAATGCTGTCGCTGTAAAGTCTATTAACCTCACATGAAATTTTTCGAGCTCAGTGAGAAGCCAAACCGCAGGATGATCCCCGACAAAAGATTTGTATCGGTTAAGACTGGAATCACAGGGTGATGCAACTTGATACGCTGCCTCCTTTAGTTCGTGTTTTTCTTTGAAAGTAGTATGCGGGGCTGTAGGCTCACCTTCACACTGGGTCACAGGAGAGAGGAGGCATTCTAAGGCGGCATACCCCACAAAACGAGCATCGCTCCTGGTGGTGAACACTGTTAAACTTTATAAATTTCTTTTCCTCAGTAGGCATAATAACACGTACCAGTTCCTTGTGAGCGTAATCTACTAGATGCTTTGCCAGAAACTTGTCTGAGAAAAAGGCATTGACACATATTAAGCAAATATGCTGTTTATACGTGTGTTTACTAATTTGGGAGGAGATGAAATGGGACACGACGCTGATCCCGCAATAATGATAATTGTCTTTTTCCTTATTTTCGTCAACGGACAATAGCAGCACGTTTTCATGCATGTAACGCTAGCTGGCAGATAATCAGAATGAAAGTGCTAACCCCACTGTAGATGAGTCCCATCCTACAGTGGAACATTAATGGGTTCAGGACACAGGTGGAGGAACTGAAACTCCTAGCACAGGGACGCTGCCTATGCTTGTGTTTGCAGGAAACACATTTTAAAGCCACTGACGCTACAGGGCTATATCCACAAAATGCTACAGGGCTATATCCTTCGCCGAAAGGATGACCTGACTGGGGACAGAACTAAGGGGGGTGGGGGGGTTGCTGTGTTTTTCAATAATGCACATCACTCCTCCGATCTCTCCTTGGTTACTGACGTACAGGCAACAGCAAAGGATGGGGCCCCTCCACGCCCACACCGACGTGGTGACCAAACCAAAAGTTCTACTGTCACCTTCGTATGACATGTTAGTTTTCGAATCAGTAGTCACAGGATGCGGGCTGTGATGTTGTCCATCTGGGAATGATTACTCATTGACATGGTCCATCGGGAGACAGAAAGTGGACGAAAGCGATCGGAGGGTAGCGGTTTGTAAGGGCAGAGGGGAAGAAAGTGCCAAGGCAAGCGCCGAGGGGAAAAAACCTCTGCGACAGTAGGACGGGTAGTAGGGGCAGCAGCGGCTTGCTAGCTGCGACAGTGCATGCAAGGTGAGGTTATGTTAGTGCGAGGCATCAAACATTGTTACCTTTGTCGCTGCGGGTGCTCGTTGTAGGGCCTGCTGCAGAGGCTGCGTCCCTGTAACAGTCCGAGGTCATCATACATTAGTGGGCGATCGGCCATAGATCAGCTCCCAGTGTAGGGGGGAGTGTGTGGCTTGTTTGATTGTTGTGTGCAGTACGGCTTCCCCGCGATTGCCTGCTTTTCGGCGGTCGAGCATCTACGGTTGCCAGTAGTAGCTGCGTTGCAGGGGTTCGCTAGTACTGTTGTGTAAGCGTGCTATGGACCATAGATGTTTAGCTCCTTGCTAAAAGTGTCTTTGGTCTATTATGTTTCTATGGGAGAGAGTGTCACAGAAATTATACAGGATTTGGGCTGGAAATCATGAAAAGAAAGGCGTTTTTCCCAAATAAGGGAAATAAGAGCTCGTACGGAAAGATATAGGTGTTCATTCTTTCCGCGCGCTATACGAGATTGGAATAATAGAGAATTGTGAAGGTGGTTCGATGAACCCTCTGCCAGGCACTTAAGTGTGATTTGCAGAGTACCCATGTAGATGTAGATGTAGATGTAGATGTAGTTCTATGGTTGTGGTTGTAGTTCTCCAGAGAAAGAATAAACGGGTTACGCGAGTGTCTCGTGTTTCTGTACAGTCGTGTGGAGAGTTTTTGGAATATCTGCAAGAGGGTATCTAGCCGATATTTCCGGTGAAGATCCGCGGCGCGTGTGTAACGCGGTGCATTGCTTATGATTCTGAGTACTTTGTTTTGTATGAGCTGCAGACGGCGCAGGCGTGTCGGCGGAGCGTATCCCCAGATGGGAGCAGCATACGTCAACAGAGGTCTAAGAAGTGTGATGTACATAGACCTGGACACCCTCATATTCAGTGTGCTACGCTTGTTAAGCATAGGATATAGAGGTGTTTGAGCCTCGTATTTGCTTTGTTGCCCCCCCCCCCCCTCCAGAGTAGTTTCCGGTCCAGCCAGACACCGAGGTATCTGACCTCCCCACGGAAACGTATTTGGCGTGCATGTAGTGTTAGTGGGTTGCAGGCTTGATGTTTGCGCAGTAGTTTGGGTCTTCTAGAGAACAGAGCAGCTTCGAACTTGTCGGCGTTTACTGTAACACGCCATTTCACCAACCAAGGCTCTGCCGCTCTGAGTGCACTCTGCAGACGTGAGTTAATGTTAGACGGTTTCCAATCTTGCACGAGGATGACAGTGTCATCCCCATAGATTGCCACCATCGTGTTGCGTGCAGCTGGAAGGTCATTAATATAGAGGTCAAACAGTATGGGCCCTAGGACGCTTCCTTGGGGTACTCCAGCCTGAGCACCATCTCGTGTTGATTGTTTGCCCTCCACGTCAGTGTTGAAACTCCTGTCCGTGACATATGAGTGTATGAGATGTATGAGCCCGTCGGGGAACCCTGCGTCGCTGAGTTTGCGTGTGAGGCCGTTGTGCCACAGCGACCCTTAACTTATAGTGCAGAGGTGAGAGCAATGGGTGCACGGATGTGTTCTGCAGACGAGTGTGTGTGTGTTCATTTTAAATCATTCTCGTTTACATTTAATTTGCCTGCTTTGCATATGACGGACACCATTCTTCATTTTAGAGACCAAATGAGGTTTCAGGTCCTTATTTTTTACTCCAAACTGTCGTAATTACCACACCTGAGAGATCTAAAAGCCAGAACGAAGAAGGTGCTGTACACCATAAAGTGCCTTAGCCACAGGTCTTAGGGAGCAGATAGAGCGTGTCTGCTTCAGTTTTGCAGGGTTCTTGTGCGTTCATGGCTAGACCATGAGTGCATACTGTACAGATCAACGAGGCCTTCCTAACTGAAGATTATTGACGCTATCCTCCATGAGGGGATTAGGCTGGCCACAGGACCCATTCACTGCACTGAGGCTGGGGAATCACCACTCACCATCTGGCGGCAGCTCCTCAGGATGCATCAGGCACGTGAGTTCTTCGCAGTTCCAACTTCGCCTGCACACCATACTGTTGCTCGTCCGCCTCTGGAGCGCCTTTGTCCAATCGTTCACGAGCAGCAAGGGATTTGGGATCCATGTGTCGCATGTGCTGGAGTGACTTGGTGTGGAACAGGTGCAGCTCCAAACCCAGGGTTTTAACCATCTGCCACCCTGGTTACTGCAGAGGCGCAGAGGAATTTTAGATTTTTAGTGCAGTACAGGAGAGACTGCACTCCTGCATGTGTTTTTAATGCTTTATTTTCCGTCATTTTTACTGAAGACCACAAGTCTACAGCTGTCTTTACGGATGGGGACTCTGTCGGTTGCTGTGCTGTTTTCCCTGATCGTGTCCTCAAGGTCCGACGGCCTGGAGACTTAACTGTATTCGACGCAGAACTGTATGCTGTATGCAGTCTTGAGGGCACTGGAGCTGATGAGTGCTAAATTGCTTGTCTGTTCCGATTTTATGAATGCCCTTCATTCTCTATAAAGTTTGTACCCGGCAGATAAAGTGGTCCAGGACGCCTCCTCCAACTACAATGACTGGGGAAGGAGCTGTCTTTCCGCTGGGTACCAGGGCACATAGGTATTTCGAGGAACTAAAGGACGGATGTAGCAGCCAAGGAGGCGTGTAGTGAGCGTCAGTTATTTCAGTCTGCGTGCTATCACCTGGCTGATGAGATACAGAGTCGATGGGAAGACGAGTGGCTCCAAGTGACTGATACTAACCTGCATGTACTAAAGCCCACTACGCAGCTGTTGCATGGGCCACAGTCCAATAACACACGGTTTCTTGCTCCAGAGAGAGGAGCCTCCACTATGTGGTGCTTGTCACGTACAGATCACTGTGCGCCACATTTTACTAGTCTGTGCTCAATTTTCAGACCAGAAAGCAGCGGCAGATTTGCCCTCTATTTTAAATGATTGTGAAGCTAATGTCGCTCAGATTTTACGATTTTGTGATCCGTCCAACTTGTTTCCAAAATTTTAGGGACATGTTCTCAATTTGTTAAAAGGGTGACTGGCTCACCCACGTTTTTTTTTTTTTTTTTTCGTTAGTGGGTAGCTGGTCACTTTCCACTGCCATTCGTTTAGTTCTTCTGTGGTTTTACTTCTGTTTTCATCCCTGAAATGGCAGCTTTCACCCTTCTCTGTTGTATTAAGGCAAGCGAGGTAGAGTGGTTGTGTGGGTCAGCGTGAGTGGGGCTACAGTGAGTGAATGAGCGTTATTTTATAGGTTTCCTCCACAGTGTGTGACAGCAATTTTAGATATTTTATCCACATTCGTTTCTTCTAATGTATGTAAGGGCGCTGATAACCTCGGCGTTGAGCTCCCGTAAGCTCCAGTCACCCACATAAGCGTTTGTGTTGTGGTGCTAACGGTAGCCTACAGAGGGATCAGTGATTGTTTGGTCTGGCTGGTGCTAGTCTTTGACCAACGATGTTGGATGGCACAGAATACTGCAGCGAGTTCATTACGTGTTTTCGAATGGCTGGCGTAGATGTTAAGGAGTTACAATGTGCTGGTACACAATGCGATCCTTCCTCCTTTTGGTCAGATGTAGTCGACTCGAATTTTGGCTATGAATATGGCTGCCCCCACGTTCTCATTCTGTCCAGCATCGAGCTACTGCCCCTAATTCCGGATACTGCGCGATTCGACGAGTTGGTCCAACGGAGATCCACAATGAAGCTCTTTATCAATCTCTTTCAGATGCTGATAACGCTGTCCCAGACAAGTATGCCATATGTCGGCGTCCTTCACAGTAATCACTCAAAACCTGATGCTGTTCACGCAGGTTACGTATCCTTCCAGGCCTAGTACCATCACTAAACACAAATAACAGTGATGCACACTGAGGACCATTCTATCTTACACAGACAAATGCAACACTGATCATTTCCGTACCTACTGATGTGGTCTACGTATATGAAGTTACGTTAATTTTGTGTCTACACAGATCCTGACAATGCTTCGAAACAATCTAGTCACCACAAACGTCACTACTGTAGCTGTCGGTGGCTTCTCGACCCAGAAGCTGAGATGTGACACTCTAGAAAAAAAACTTGATGTGTGGGGAAGTCAAATGGTTCAAATGGCTCTGAGAACTATGCGACTTAACTTCTGACGTCGTCAGTCGCCTAGAACTTAGAACTAATTAAACCTAACTAATCTAAGGACGTCACACACATCCATGCCCGAGGCAGGATTCGAACCTGCGACCGTAGCGGTCGCTCGGCTCCAGACTGTAGCGCCTAGAACCGCACGGCCACTCCGGCCGGCGTGGGGAAGTCTGTAGGGAGCAGAGAATCTGAACACTATGTGGAGACTGGCATGGATAAGGCACAAAACGTGACCAGCACAAACGACCAAAACAGCTTGAACGCTTTGCACGGTGTCAGGCAAAAATCAGGCCACTGGTTGTCGATGTCAGGAGAGGATGGGACTGGCCTGATCTATCGCCGCCAGCAAATAAATACCTTGGTTATCGGTTTTGCCCACACGACACTCCATGTGGCTGCGAAATCCATGCCAGTTTATCTGTGTCCATGTGTTTGTTGCTGCCGGAAATACTGTCACTCCCTGAAAAGGGAGGCAATGACGACTCAGCTGACTCTGCCCGAATGGCAGCAGAAGCTGGCATATGGCTGGTCCACCCACGTGTATTGGTGGTGCCGAGGTCTTATCGATGAGCGAGGGGGGGAAAGCAGAACGCAGGTTCCAGGTCGATGGACTCAACGACAGGAACCATGGGAGCGATCCCCAGAGGCGCACGTTCCACAGATGAAAGTAGAGTGGCAGAGAGTGCGGTAGGCTTGGCAGCAGGTGCGCATACTCGTGCGATAAATGCTGATCTTTGGGGCCCAACACTACAGCCAGCAACCACTCCAACTGCTGGCCAAAAGGCTAGATCCCATGGTGTAACAAATCTAAGAAGCCTCCCAGATTCTACCTACACAAATTTTCCGCTCCACCTTTTAACTGGCGTCGCCCCCTATATGTGGCTAGAAAGCCAGACAGTTATCGTCGTGGATGTGGCAGACATATACTTCTTCATCTGGATCTTGAAAAATCGGACGAATTGCTCCACTTCTGAGTTAGAAGCCATGTGGAAAGAGGTGGTAGTCAAATTCTGGGTACCATTTAGAATACAAAGACCCTTGAACTCACACAACACACATTACTGACCATTATAGGATATGAAGATCCAGGGAGAGCCCACGACAGCAAAAATTACTGACAACACATGAATAGTTGCTGTCAACATCGTGGTGGACATTAGTCTGCATATGGGAAACTGAACACTGCATTGACCACCATCAACCACAAGCTTCCCAAAAAAGGGCCGGTGAAGTCGACATTCACCCTATCCCAAGGATGACCCGGGACTCACCAAGGGGGAAACTGACATGGCGACACAGCCAGGTTCTGTCCACAGGCGATGCAGGCCACACAAGATGTTGAATGTCACAATCGATCAATGGCCAGTAGACATGTTATTGTGATGAGGACTTCACACGAGACATACTCCAGTATAATGCATGCAGCGTCTGGCGTATGCAACGAAGCAAAACGCTGGAGGGACGACTGTTTGACAGCTTTGCTCCTCCGTCTATCACATGTGGATCCTTGGACAACTCTGAATTTAGTAATGGGAGAAACATACCTCATACTGAATCCACACCTGACCTGAAGTTGTGTGCTCAGGCCGTGGATGCCTGGACGCTGAAGATGATTTTCTGGAGAAGGAGGTGGGCCTACTGCTCTATCAAAGGAAAATCGTCCAATGCAAAAAACATCATGTCGATTAAACTCCCGATTGGGTTCTGCTGGTAACGGCGATAGTGCACTGCAGTAGCATGCTTGGCGGCAGACTGGTAACAAATGTCAGTGTCGTAACAATAGTCACTGAGAAAGAGTGCTCATCTCTGCAGTCTGCGAGCAGTCCGATTCAATACCTCAGGAGAAGAGCCGAATAATGAAATCAGTGGCTTCTGGTCAGTGATGAGTAGTAACATTACTCCATATACAACATCACGAAGTTTTTTAACGGAGAAGATGAGAGATAGCGTCTCCTTTTTCACCTGCGAATTGTTATTTTGTGCCAGTGACTGCGTCTTTGATGGTTTTTATGCAATGGGCTGCACTGTGCGATCTGGGTTCTGATTTCGCAGTACCAAATCAGCGTCATTTTGAGATACTTTGGTGGCCAAGATTAATGGCTTAACCGGACTGGAAGAGGCCAAAAAGTGAGCGGACAGCAGACACTGCTCGAGAGACTGAAAAGCCCATTGACACTCCCCAGACCACACGAATTTGGCACCATTTTAAGAAGATGGCAGATGTGAGTGGTCTGGGGAATAAACTTAGCACAGTAAGATATCCTGTCCAGAAAGGATTTCAGCTCCTTCAGGTTCTTGGGCACCATCAGGTTGATGATGGTTTTGATATTCTTGTCCTTAGGGACGAGGCCATCTTTGCTAAGCACATGTCACAAAAATGCACATTTGGGGTAAAAATATTCATGTTTCCAATTTCCAACCAAGGCTGTTCTCCTGAAGGCATAGTAAAACTGCCTGCAGTTTTCGTTAATGCTCCTGTCTCATCGCGCCCATGCGACAGATTTCGTCGAGGTAGTTGACGCCGTAGGCACTGTCCTTAGTCGAATTCTCCAAATATCTTTGGTAAGTTCCTGCACCAAGCGAATTGCCGAAAGGCAAGCGATTAACCTGATAAAGCCTAAAGGATATGTTGAGTACTAAGAAACGCTGAGAAGCGGCGTCAAATAGCAACTGCAGGTATGTAATGCACAAGTTGATGTGGAAAAAATGCTGGCCCCCAGACAGCATCGCTAACTACTCCTTCTGGACGTGGAATGGGGGTACAAGTCCGTGACATATTATTCATTGACTGTCTATTGTAAGGTGGCAAGAGTTTGCACCTTACAATGATTTCGACTGACACTGTCACATGGACTTAAATTGTGTTTTGGAGGGATGCCGTTTTACTGTGAAAATACACTACGACTAACACTGTCAAGTACACCTCGACACTAAAAAATGAATTTCACTTGTATATTGGGCGATCGGATTTAATGTACAATAGAATGACTGTGTAAAACTGATTGGGAAGAAGGTACACCGGTTTATTGGCCAATGTGCAACCCAGCGTTGGGGCAACAGGAAGAACAGCGGGCAGTCAGGCGGCGGCAGAGCGCTCAGAAGCCGTTTCTGCGGAGGACCGTAACTTCAGAGACCTGAAGGGAGGGGCACTACGTGTAGACACCCTCCAAGATGGTTTACACCTGGCAATGGGCATAAAAAAAGTCAGGAAGGCGAAAAGTCTACACCACCGGCAGCCATACTAGATCAAAGATTTTGTCATGGCTATTCAAGACAACAGCACAATAAAACGAGTTGGAAAAAGTCTCTTCTCAGAACCAAAGTTGACGAATAATTTTGGACGAAGTATCCATATTTTGCAGGTAAACGTAGGACTATCAAAAGACAAATGTGAGTACCTGAGCAACATAGTCACTGATCGCAACACCGATATCATAGCTCTCCAAGAATCCCATCTAAATGGAGATGATATAACAAAGGTTAAGGTGGCAGGATAGAAAATGATACCTGCCATCATTAGTACATGTCTCCATCATACTTGTAAGAAACAGCCTCCCTATTATTAAGGGAGTGAGTTGCCAAGAAATCAGTGGTATCGAAGTAACCACTGTGGAGCTGAGCGGCTTAACTGTTTCTTCAGTGTACAAACCACCGAAAGTCCAGTGGCCCACTCCAGTCTAACCCCCTATACCTCAGCCGTGCATATAATTAGGTGATTTCAACAGTTATCACACAACCTGCAGTTATAAAAACAGTGAAGATATTGGAACTAGTAGAATGGGCAGAAGGAGAAAAATTCTATCTTAGTTGTGACGTCAAAGAAATGAAAACCTCTCACTCTGCTAGATAGCATACTGATACCAATCCCGACCTGTGCTTTCTCTCCACTGATGAAAACACCCTTTCAGTCATACAACAAAACTCCTAAAAAGCTTCCCGAGGAGGCCGTACCGCCTTACAATAATCAGTACGGCGTTTGGGATAGCTATTGTAAACTCCATTAACAAGGCAAGATGACATTTCAGGGGAGCTAACTGGGACCAGTACACTATGGAGGTAGACAGCAACTTACGTTCGATAGCCCCAAAAGCAGAACACTATAGAGATTTGTTGGAGTCATTATTGGTGCAGCCAAACGCAGCATACCATGAGGGCTCAGGAAACATCACATCCCCTTCTGGGATGATGCAACAGAAAAGATGTACGCGGAATACGAAGAGACTGAAAATCCTGATACTGCTAAAAGAACGCTAGAACAGCTAAACGAAGCGAGAAAGCGGAAATAGATAGACTTGATTCCCAGTTTAAATTTCACTCAGTCAAGCAGAAAGACATGGACGTTCTTAAGGAAGCTTGACACTGCAACAAGTGTTCGCAGCCAACAGCCGAAGATAACGCAATCAGAAGTAGCATTACACATCAAATAAAGAGCTGAGAAAGTCCCTGTAGACTCTACGACCAAAGAAAAGATAAAAGGTGAACTGAATGAAGTCAATAGCTTAAGTGTACACCATATGTTGACACACCTTTAATGAAAGAGATATAAAAGAGGCTATCAAAACACTGAAAACGAGGAAAGCAGCAGGATGGATGGCATTCCCTTGAACTTATAAAATATATTGGACAATACGGAAAAACTTGGTTGAAGGGGTTCTACAACGATGTACCGAGCATGGAAAAGTACAACAACATGATTGCACATACACTAGCAGTCTTCGAGTCCGGAAAACCAATTCAGTTGACGGTCCCTCAAGTTACCGGCCAACTGCTCTGCTCACCGTGTGCTTCATACTACTGGAACGACTTATCCTTAACAGAATTCAAGGAATATAAGTTCAACATATCAGGCCCGGTTCAGAAGCTAGTGCAGTTGCTGTGATCAGGTTGTAGCCTTGACATCCTACATTAAGGCTGGAGACATTGGTGGCATTTGGTGATTTGCCAGCAGCATATGATGCTGTGCGGGCAGGTGGACTATTGATGAAGCTAAAAAAGCATGTTACAAGTAACAAACTTGTGGGAAATATGTTAAGCAACTGTTACTTCAAGGTTAGCGTTGGGCAGAAAGAGAGTAAGTCATTTATCATACAAAATGGGCTTCACCAAGGATCTGTCCTGGCACCCTTGATCTTCAGCCTGGATACCAGTGACATGCCAAACACTGCTAGCAAAAAGTTTTGCTACGCCGATGACCTTGCCATATCCGTACAAACCAGCAGACTCGAGTAAGGAGAAACTGTATTATCTACAGACTAAGTAAATCTCAACACTTACTACAAGGCATGGAGACTCCAACAAAATGCAGCCAAGCCAGAAGTCTGTGCATTCCACTTAAACAACGGAATCACAAACCAACAGCTCAATGTGAATTTCTTTCAGCGGAGTATTAGACACAACTTCCAGCCTAAATACCGTAGTGTGACACACGATCGGTCGTTAACGTATAATGAGCACCTGGAAAACACTAGCTAAAAAGCCGGCCGAAGCGGCCGTGCGGTTAAAGGCGCTGCAGTCTGGAACCGCAAGACCGCTACGGTCGCAGGTTCGAATCCTGCCTCGGGCATGGATGTTTGTGATGTCCTTAGGTTAGTTAGGTTTCACTAGTTCTAAGTTCTAGGGGACTAATGACCTCAGCAGTTGAGTCCCATAGTGCTCAGAGCCATTTGAACCCACTAGCTAAAAGCTAAAGGCTCGAAACAACATAATAAAGAAACTGGCAGGCACAACCTGGGGAGCTGAAGTATCCACTCCAGACTGCGCTCTGACACTGGTACACCCAATAGCCGAATACTGTACCCCAGTATGGTAACACAGTGTTCGTATAAGGGAACTAGACATGCATCTGAATGAATTATTACAGGTACACTAAAATTGTCACCGATCCCTTGGCTGCACAGTATCAGTAACACTCCACCATCCGGATTGCGACGCCAAGAAGCAACCGATCGAGAATGGAGGAAGCTGCTGTATCACCCTCACTACCCTCAAGACCTTCCAGTTCATACAGTCTTAAATCATCCTCCTCCAGACCGCTTGATAACACGCACTCCACTGTGACACAATGGAAAAAAACAACAAGAAGCTTGACCTTAAAGAAGAGTGATGCAAGAGATGGAATGCTGCAACAATGAAACATCAACGTGTTCAAGATCCATCTCCCAGCCTACCAGGATTTGATCTGAAGAGAAGTGAGTGGACACGATTAGACAGGATAAGAACCGATCACGTCGGATACAATTCTCTGATTACCAAGTGGGGAGTCTGGGATTCTACAGCCTGTGATTGTGGGGCCGAAGAACAAACCGTTTAACTTGCTGTCAGAGACTGTCTTGTGAGAAAGTACCCAGGACAATTCAGCGATTTTTTTAATGCACTGGTTTCATTCAACATATATTGAACTCTGGCTAAATCTATCTGTTTTAGTTAACAGTCCTAATTTTATATTTTAAATTCAATTATTAACTTTAAGAATTTGAACACGTTAGCATTGTGCCTAACTGCTTATATGTATAATTGTAAACTGTATGTTTTTCTCAGTGCTTGGTGTTGTCACCATACGATAAATAAAATAAATAAAACCTCAAGGGACACGCAGAGGTATAACTGCTATTGCGGGCACGTGGTTGCTGATCCAGGTGACGCTGGAATGTGAGGGCTGAAGCCACGCAGTGACGTTTCCGATCGGCGTATTTCAATGAAGAGACAGGAGAAGAAATTTTGTTCTAGAAGGTTCCACGGGAGAAAAAAAACCTGGGACTGTAGTTGGAGCCTTTAGGATTGAGGAGACTCGGTCTACGAACAAGATTGTACTAAGATTATGCCCTTACTTAGGGGAGGGGTTACTAGGGGTGAGGTGGTGAGCCAGCTGTTTTGGAGAGTAGGGCTTTTGTCTGAGCCCTAAAACTGGGAAGACTTCTGTCAGAGCCCACAGGTTAATCAGAACTTCTGTTGCAGGCGTTAGCTAGCGCACTGACCTTTGCTGTTGTTTTGAGGCGGTTTTGGACTTGGCCTCTTAGGCTGGGAGTTCTCATTTTGCGTTTGTTGTTGGCAGTGAAGCGATTTAGACAGAGTTTGGATGTAGTAGTTTCTGGACCGTAGTCTGCAGTATGAGGGTTTAGGTTTCAGTGCCTTGCGGGGCTGCATCTTTGTTCGCACTGAACAATACTTCGAGACAAACTGCCTATTGGCTTCTGTCTCGGGTTCTTCGACCGACGTTCATCTAATGATTTTTCTGACGTTTCGCCAGCACGAGTGGCTGGCATTGTCAAAGCTTCACCCTCCATTGCCGGTGGTGAACTGGATAACCTTGTACCTAAGTACGTCAATGAATGAAATGATGGATATTACATTTTTTCTCGGCACTTTACACGAATTTATCATTTCGATACTTTACAATACTTTATTTTGACTTTTTATAATGGTTCCTTGACTTCATGTTTGAGTATGGATTGGTGATATGTGGATTTGTTAGTTAGTTCTTCACCTTATTAGTTTCCTTTGATTAATTTTTTCTCATCTACTCTAACGATTTAATTGATTAGTATTATTGTACTTAATTTTGAATAATTACTTGTTTGTAGCTCTTCTTATTTGCCTCTTGACTTGTGCTGCTTGTTGAAAGATATCTATGATTTTTCTGTATTATCTGTGATCCATTTATTTTTATTTTCCTTGCTAATTGCCATATAAATACTGTAATAAATTTTATTCATTATAAGCTTTAAGGTGGCGGACGTGGTGTAGACCTGTATTCTATCCCGTTCTTGGGTTCACTAACTCCACTGCAATGGCATTAACTACCTTTTAATTACCGTATGTCCTTTATACATAAGATAAAATTTATGACAAACCTGTTTACCTTTATTCGATAGCAAGTGAGTTCTAACAAGAACCAACTGTCCCACCATGAATTCTCATGTGGACGCACCTGTCAGCTTTGAGCTTCCGTTTTTCCGCTACTCGTTCGATGTTTTCAAGTACTACTTTATTATCTGTTGGTGTGATGGTCTTTTGGATTTGGGGAGGGGGGGGGGGGACCGTACCACTTCACTCACCCTATGGTCTTTATTCTTGAGCACAGTGACTGGCGGTAACCGTGTAGTACTGTCTGGCATTTCATTAATGATAGTTTTTAACTGATGTAAATTTGCATCCCATGTAGTGTGTCGTGAACTCCAGTACAACCGACACCACGTCCCAATATCCTTCATTGTTCATTCTGCATTATTGGCGTTTGGTTTGTATCTGGATATGAAGATGGGTTTAATTTTGTGTCTTTTTAAAGTTTCCAACCAAGGTTTAGATCTATATTGGGGCCCATTATCTGAAATCAACCTTTCTACATGTCCTACTTGTTTGAGGAAATCATGTTGAAGTGCTTTACTAATTGTAACACCCGTTGCGAGTTTCAAAGGGGTCAATGTGACATACCTTAATGTTAATTCTACAACCACGAAAATAAATGTGTTCCCATTCCATGTCCACGGTAATAGTCCCATCAAATCTGTTGCTGCTAGATGTTTTAGTTTTTTCGGAATTATAGGCGATAATGGTGGTCTAGTCTGAAATGTAATATGTTTGGCTCGTTGGCAATCTCTACATTTTTTAAGTATTTGACGAATTTGCCTTTTTATGTTAGGGAAATGTGCTGTCTCTTTAAGTTTCATAAAACATTTCTTCACCCCAAAGTGTCCATTACTTAAATGAGTGTACCACATATACTTGTTTATTAATTCATCAGGAACACATACTGTCCACAAAGTAGTGTTTGGGTCTCGTCTCTGGAACAGCACATCATTCTTCAGCAAATGATGCTGACGAATGTCAATCGAGTCAGTCTTTCCATTTATGTTTGACCCTCAACACTTCTGGATCCTTGTTCCGTTAGTTCGCAGTGTTTGAAAAGGCTGTTGTGATGAAATTCTCAAAAGGAACTCCTTTTATATAATATATGCCAACTTGGTCTTGATCTGTACAGAACTTACCCGGGGTTTGCACCGTGCGGACATCGGGAAAGAAAACCCGTTAAGGTGTTAGCTGGTCCTGGAATATGTTTTACACAGAAATCATACTCTTGCAAGATTAAAATCCACCTTGCTAGCCTACCATGCGTCAACTTTCCTGTGAGTAAAAACTCGACAGCCATATGATATGTGTATAAAATAGTTTTCCTCTAAACTTTCGGAAACCCCAGACTACTGCTAAAGCTTCCAGCTCTGTAATGGAATAGTTCCTCTCGCTCTTTGATAATACACGACTCGCAAATGCAATGGTTTTATGTATTATCTGTCCATCTTATTCGTAGTGTTCAAATAATACTACGCGTAATCCAGTCTTGGCGCTGTCTGTTGCCATAAAAAAAAAATCTTGTGTAAGATCTGGGTGTGACAGAATCGGGGCTTCCTCTAACGCCTTTTTCAACTTCTGAAATTCTTGTTCTGTCGTATCATCTCATATCCATGGAGTGTTTTTACCCGTTAAACTGCATAATCGGGGTGTAGCTAGAGTGTCTATACATATGAACCTTTTAAAGAACGTTACTAGTCCCAGGAACCCTCTGGGTGTCTTCTTATTATATGGCGTTACAAAGTTTCTTATTGCCTCTAGTTTCTCTGGATTCGGCTTTATTCCCTGTTCAGATATGACATGTCCTAGGAAGTTTATCTGTTGTGTTCCAAATGTGGATTTCTCCAAATCTACCGTTACCCTATGTTCTTTAAGTGTTTTCAGTAATGTATCCAAAATTTCATTATGTTTCTCTCATGATGACTCTGCTATGAGGATGTCATCTACATCGTCAAACGTTCCGGTAATTCCTTAGTTAAAATACTTCCTAAACCTGGAATAAAAGCTGCGGATGAAACGTTGAATCCGAAAGTGTTTTAAATCTATAACACCTTCCAAAATCAGCAAATGCAGTATATTTCCTGCATTCTGGCGCTAGTTCAATTTGCCAAAAACTACTTTGTAAATTGATTGATAAGAATACCTTTAGATTATGTAATTTTTGTAGTAAATCTTCTAGCCTCTCGAGATGATCTGTTTCTGGAATTATGATTGTGTTAATTTATCTGGAATCTAACACCAAACGTATCGTTCCATCCTCCTTTTCCACAACACGTTACGGGTTGTTATAAGTTGATGGTACCTCTTGTTCCATCTTATTTAATTCCAAGAATACAGCTCGTCGGTAACTCAATGGAATGTTATATGGAGCTACTCTAAAAGGCTTGTGGTCCTTAACCCCGAATCCGTACTGCAAAATTTTAATTGCACCCGGTTTCGGTTCAAATTCCATCGCATGCTTGCGTAATATTCCATGTAAATCCAACTTTTGCTGATCTGTTAACCCCTCTAGACTTTGTATTTTTTTCTCGATTTCTGTGTGAACGTCTTCAAGTATTTCTAAGTTCATAGGCTCTGATTCGTTCATCGTTAGATATCGCGGATTATCCTGACACCCAATATCTCAATCTAATTGCATTTGTAACTGTGTATAATTTCCGCATATTTCTTCATGTCTCAGGTTGTCTTCTAATTTTAAAGTGACACTTCCTCTGCCCATGTATAACACAGCTTTATGTTGACTAAGAAAATCAGCTCCGATAATCACATCGACTGACATCTTTGGTACTGTGACAAAATTTGTTTCTATTATATGGCCCTGGCAGTCAAATACAACTCTTGGCTGCCTTGTGACGTTCGACGAACGTCCCATAATGGGTCCATGTACTTTAACCTTTCGTGTTTTGAACACTGACAAATAATTGTCACTATTGCAACGATTAAATAACGGCTCTGATGTCGCCGTTAACTCACTCCCACTATCTATTATTGCGTTAACAACAATACCCTTTACTATTACACGCAGTATCGAACTTACATCCGAAGTACTCTCGTCATTGGCTTCCTCCATTAATATGTCCTCAATTACTACGTAATTTAATCGGTTTATTTGTGTTTGTTCAATAGTTTGGAGAGAAGTATTTCCTCTCAAATTGTCTAACTGTTTTCTTGCCGCTTTTGACGAGCGTCTACCTTAACCAATCTAAATTTTAAAGCCTAATTTTTGTACCTTGCTCTCTCTTTTAGATTTGTCTCTTCGTCACACATCCGCGTGATCGTATTTAATTAGGATTTTAAGACATGGCACGTATTCTTTAAGTGTGCTAGTACGTCACGTTTAGATTCTGGGGATTCGTCAGATTCTACATTAGGTGTATCTGTACTCGCACCCTGATTCAATTCGTTTTCATCTTTGTTGTCTGCATTGACGGTTGCAGATGCAAACTTTCAGCTATATCCTCATTTATTACGACGCTGTTTTCTGTATCTGGTTTGATGATTATATAGTCTCGGTAATACTGCCGTACTATGTTTTCATATGTGCCAAAATTGTATACATCAGACTCTGATTTATCCGCCTGTTCAGATGAACCATGGACCTTGCCGTTGGTGGGGAGGCTTGCGTGTCTCAGCGATACAGATAGCAGAACCGCAGGTGCAACCACAACGGAGGGGTATCTGTTGAGAGGCCAGACAAACGTGTGGTTCCTGAAGAGGGGCAGCAGCCTTTTCAGTAGTTGCAGGGGCAACAGTCTGGGTGATTGCAGATCTGGCCTTGTAACACTAGCCAAAACGGCCCTGCTGTACTGGTACTGAGAACAGCTGAAAGCAAGGGGAAAGTACAGCCGTAATTTTTCCGGAGGGCATGATGATGGCGTCATCTTGGGTAAAATATCCCGCAGGTAAAGTAGTCCCACATTCGGCTCTATGGGCGGGGACTACTCAGGAGGACGTCGTTATCAGGAGAAAGAAAACTGGCGTTCTACGGATCGGAGCGTGGAATGTCAGATCCCTTAATCAGGCAGGTACGTTAGAAAATTTAAAAAGGGAAATCCATAGGTTAAAGTTAGATATAGTGGGAATTAATGAAGTTCGGTGGCAGGAGGATCAAAAATGGTTCAAATGGCTCTGAGCACTATGGGACTTAACATCAGAGGTCATTAGTACCGTAGAACTTAGAGCTAATTAAACCTAACTAACCTAAGGACATCACACACATCCATAGCCGAGGCAGGATTCGAACCTGCGACCTTAGCAGTCACGCGGTTCCGGACTGAAGCGCCTAGAACCACTCGGCCCCGTGGTCGGCGGTGGCAGGAGGAACAATACTTCTGGTCAGGTGAATACAGGGTTATAAATACAAAATCAAATAGGGGTAATGCAGGAGTAGGTTTAATAATGAATAAAAAATAGGAGCACGGGTAAGCTACTACGAACAGCATAGTGAAATCATTATTGCAGCCAAGATAGACACAAAGCCCATGAATACCACAGTATTACAAGTTTATATGCCAACTGGCTCCGCAGATGACGAAAAGATTGATGAAATGTATGATGAGATAAAGAAATTATTCAGATAGTGTAGGGAGACGAAAATTTAATAGTCATGGGTGACTGGAATTCGACAGTAGGAAAAGGAAGAGAAAGAAACGCAGTAGGTGAATATGGAATGGGGGTAAGGAATGAAAGAGGAAGCTGCCTGGTAGAATTTAGCACAGAGCATAACTTAATCATAGCTAACACTTGGTTCAAGAATCATGAAAGAAGGCTGTATGTGTGGAAGAGGCCTGGAGACACTGGAGGGTTTCAGGTAGATTATATAATGGTAAGACAGAGATTTAGGAACCAGATTTTAAATTGTAAGACATTTCTCGGGGCAGAATTGGAGTCTGACCACTATCTATTGGTTATGAACTGCAGTTTAAAACTGAAGAAACTGAAAAAGGAGGGAATTTAAGAAGATGGGATCTGGATAAACTGACAGAACCAGAGGTTGTAGAGAGTTTCAGGGAGAGCACTAGGGAACGATTGACAAGAATGGGGAAAGAAATACAGTAGAAGAAGAATACGTAGCTTTGAGAGATGAAATAGTGAAGGTAGCAGATGATTAAGTAGGTAAAAAGACGAGAGCTAGTAGAAATCCTTGGGTAACAGAAGATGTATTCAGTTTAATCCATGAAAGGAAAAAATATAAAAATGCAGCAAATGAAGCAGGCAAAAAGGAATCAAACGTCTCCAAAATGAGATCGACAGGAAGTGCAAAATGACTAAGCAGGCATGCCTAGAAGACAAATGTAAGGATGTAGAGGTATATATCACTAGGGGTAAGATAGATACTGCCTACAGGAAAATTGAAAAGACCTTTGGAGGAAAGAGAACCACTTGTATGAATATCAAGAGCTCAGGTGGAAACCCACTTCTAAGCAAAGAAGGGAAAGCAGAAAGGTGGAAGGAGTATATAGAGGGTCTATACAAGGGGGATGTACTTGACGTCAATATTATAGAAGTGGAAGAGGATGTAGATGAAAGTGAAATGGGAGATATGATACTCCGTGAAGAGTTTGACAGAGCACTGAAAGACCTGAGTCGAAACGAGGCCCTGGGAATTGACAACATTCCTTGGATATGAAATGATCATATGGTATTGCTGCACGGGAGGCACCATTCGGGGAAGTTCGGCCGCCGTATTGAAAGTCCTTTTTAGGTAACGCCACATCGGCGACTTGCGAGTCAATGATGATGAAACACACACGACACCCAGTCCCCTGCCGAGAATCGAACCCGGGCCCCCTGCATGGTAGGCAGTAACGCTACCGCTACGCTTCAGAGGCAGACACAACATTCCATTAGAACTGATAGCCTTGGGAGAGACAGCCATGCAAACTCTACCATTTGGTGAGCAAGATGTATGAGACAGGCGAAATACCCTCAGAATTCAAGAAGAATATAATAATTCCAATCCCAAAGAAAGCAGATGTTGACAGATGTGAAAATTACCGAACTATCAGTTTAATAAGTCGCAGCTGCAAAATACTAACACGAATTCTTTACAGACGAATGGAAAAACTGGCAAAAGCCGACCTCTGAGAAGATCAGTTTGGATTCCGTAGAAATGTTGGAACACGTGAGGCAATACTGACCCTACGACTTATCTCAGATTATGGAAGGCAAACTTACGTTTCTAGCATTTGTAGACTTAGAGAAAGCTTTTGACAATGTTTGCTGGAATACTCTCTTTCAAATTCTGAAGGTGGCGGGGGTAAAATACATGGAGGGAAAGGCTGTTTACAGTTTGTACAGAAACCAGATGGCAGTTATAAGAGTCGAGGGGCATGAAAGGGAGACAGTGGTTTGGAAGGGAGTGAGACAGAGTTGTAGCCTATCCCCGACGTTATTCAATCTGTATATTGAGCAAGCATTAAAGGAAACAAAAGAAAAATTCGGAGTCGGTATTAAAAGCCATGGAGAAGAAATAAAAACTTTGAGATTCGCCGATGACATTGTAATTCTGTCAGAGACTGCAAAGTACATGGAAGAGCAGTTGAACAGAATGGACAGGGTCTTGAAAGGATGATATAAGATAGAAACATCAACTAAAGCAAAACGAGGATAATGGAATGTAGTCGAATTAAATCGGGCGCTGCTGAGGGAATTAGATTAGGAAATGAGACACTTAAAGTAGCAAATGAGTTTTGCTATTTGGGAAGCAAAATAACTGCTGATGCTCGAAGTAGAGAGGATATAAAATGTAGACTGGCAATGGCAAGGAAAGCGTTTCTGAAGAAGAGAAATTTGTTAACATCGAGTATAGATTTAAGTGTCAGGAAGTCGTTTCTGAAAGTATTTGTATGGAGTACAGCCATGTTTGGAAGTGAAACGTGGACGGTAAATAGTTTAGACAAGAAGAGAATAGCAGCTTTCGAAATGTCGTGCTACAAAAGAATGTTGAAGATTAGATGGGTAGATCACATAACTAATGAGAAGGTATTGAATATAATTGGGGAGAAGAGAAATTTATTGCACAACTTGATTAGAAGAAGGGATCGGTTGGTAGGACATGTTCTGAGGCATCGAGGGATCACCAATTTAGTATTGGAGGGCATCGTGGAGGATAAAAATCGTAGAGGGAGACCAAGCGATGAATACACTAAGCAGAGTCAGAAGGGTGTAGGTTGCAGTAGGTACTGGGTAGTGAAGAATCTTGTATTGGACAGAGTAGTATGGAGAGCTCCATCAAACCAGTCTCTGGACTGAAGACCACAACAACAACATGATCTGGTTCGTTTTCCGATCTAGACGAAATATTTGCCCTATCATTGGCCTCTCAATGATCTTGTTCTTCCCTATTCTGTTCGATTCCCTGTATCCACAACGCTTCCGACTCTTTCTGCTTTTTTTTCCAAAGTTTTATGGAAGTATTTTAGCTAAACTTGCAGCGTATCGAACTTTTGATTAGATATACTTACTCGTACTTTCCTGTTTTTCTTTCTGGCCTATATTAGTCGTATTTTGTGGGTTACTCTTGTTGTCTGGATCAATCGTACTGTGACTGATTACGTTAGGATATGTATTATCCTGCTGAAAAACATATGTCGTCTGTGCAGAATCAAATGTCTGCACTATATACATCACTGCTTCCTCATTATTGCTTACTTCATGATTAGGTAAAGTTAGGAGTTCGTCCTCATCGTCAGTATCTGTCCAATCTATCTCGTTCCAACACTTCAGTTGTGACTTCCTGCCTATCTGCGGTATCCGTCCGGATACTTATGACGTTCCTATTTCCACTTCCGATTCCTGTCCTAACCTGTTTATCGCTGCCGTTACTTTGCTATCCTTCTCTGCAGAAAGTGTATTATCTGCCTGAATCCCTGCAATACCCAACGTCTGTCATTCCACATGCTTCCCACGATTTTGTGGTCGTAATTCAACCTCCCTCTGTGGTTCATTTCTCCGGCAAGTACCTGAAGTATTTGGCTGTGGCTGCATTCTTGCACCACCTCCCTATCTGCTTCCTCTCCATTGACGTGGCGATCACTGATTAAAATCAGTTTGTCGGTTTTCCCGAATTCCCCAATTTCCGTTCCCAGTTTCGTCCCTATTTGTCCTGTTCCAATTATTATTATTAAAGCCATATCCATTACGTTGTGGTCTTATGTTTCCACTATTCTCATTTACGTAACTATTTCCATTTCGTCCCGAATTCATTCCCAATACCGGCTACCATTGCTACCATTAGTGTTCTTCTTATTATTATTTGTTCTTACAAAGTTGTTGTGTCCTGAATCACGACGTCTTTGAGCGTCGTTTTCATACATGAATTCGACTTCTCGCAAAACTCCTTAGAAGGTTTCTACATCATCGCCCCCACGTCCTATCAATGCTTGTTGATACTTCATCGGTGGTTTCGTTTCGCATATCTGTATCAATTCTCCGTCACTATATGGGCTGTCGAATTATTGGTTCCTTGTATCCATATTCTCAAAGAATATGACTGCTGTTTTCACTCGCGAATTTTCAAATGAGACATTTTGTAATAAGATACATTTTATTCTCATTTGCGCCTCACGTGACCAATATCTGGCCATAAAGGCTGCTCGAAACGAATCATACGAATGGCAAGATTCCGCTATCTTCTGCATCTTTCCACCAATACTTCCTTCCATGTGTGCACAAATGAAATCTAATTTACACTAGTGGCCATTAAAACTCCTACACCAAGAAGAATTGCAGATGATAAACGGGTATTCAGTGGACAAATGTATTACACTAGAACTGACATGTGATTACATTTTCACGCAATTTGGGTGCACAGATCCTAAGAAATCGGTACCCAGAACAACCACCTATGGTCGTAATAACGGCCTTGATACGACTGGGCATTGAGTCAAACAGAGCTTGGACGGCGTGTACAGGTATAGCTGCCCATGCAGCTTCAACACGATACCACAGTTCATCAAGAGTAGTGACTGGCGTATTGTAACGAGCCAGTTGCCCGGCCACCATTGACCAGACGTTTTCAATTGGTGAGAGATCTAGAGAATGTGCTGGCCAGGACAGCAGTCGAACATTTTCTGTATCCAGAAAGGCCCGTACAGGACCTGTAACATGCGGTCGTGCATTGTCCTGCTGAAATCTAGGGTTTCGCAGGGATCAAATGAAGGGTAGAGCCACGGGTCGTAACACATCTGAAATGTAACGTCCAGTGTTCAAAGTGCCGTCAGTGCGAACAAGAGGTGACTGAGACGTGTATCCAATGGCACCCCATACCATCACGCCGAGTGATACGCCAGCATGGCGATGACGAATACACGCTTCCAATGTGCGTTCATCGCGATGTCGCCAAACACGGATGCGACTATCATGATGCTGTGAACAGAACCTGGATTCATCCGAAAAAATGACGTTTTGCCATTCGTGCACCCAGGTTCGTCGTTGAGTACACCATCGCAGGCGCTCCTGTCTGTGATGCAGCGTCAAAGGTAACCGCAGCCATGGTCTCTGAGCTGATAGTCCATGCTGCTGCAACGTCGTCGAACTGTTCGTGCAGATGGTTGTTGTCTTGCAAACGTCCGCATCTGTTGACTCAGGGATCGAGACGTGGCTGCACAACCCGTTACAGCCATGCGGATAAGATGCCTGTCATCTCGACTGCTAGTGATCCGAGGCCGTTGGGATCCAGCACGGCGTTCCGTATTAGCCTCCTGAACCCATCGATTCCATATTCTGCTAACAATCATTGGATCTCGACCAACGCGAGCAGCAATGTCGCGATAGGATAAAGAGCAATCGCGATAGGCTACAATCCGACCTTTATCAAAGTCGGAAACGTGATGGTACGCATTTCTCCTCCTTACACGAGGCATCACTACAACGTTTCACCAGGCAACGCCGGGTAACTGCTGTTTGTGTATGAGAAATCGGTTGGAAACATTCCTCATGTCAGCTCGTTGTAAGTGTCGCCACCGGCGCCAACCTTGTGTGATTGCTCTGAAAAGCTGATCATTTGCATATCACAGCATCTTCTTCCTGTCGGTTAAATTTCGCGTCTGTAGCACGTCATCTTCGTGGTGTAGCAATTTTAATGGCCAGTAGTGTGTGTCTCAAAGGCCAATATGGTGGTGTACTTATTTTGAATTGATCTTCCTTATAGTGGTGGTATTTGCGCACTGTCGGAAAGTGGTTACCATCAATATTTCTCGCTTCGCTCTGTGACACACCTTATGTGTTTTGGAAACTTGAATTCTGTCCTAGGTTTGCATCTTATCTACGCAAACGTGTATAATTTGGCTCATTCTGTGACATTTGTGCCACAGAATCACTTGGAGGTTTCATTGCGCAATATGCGTGCATAACACCCACCACCGGCTCTGTATCTAGTCGTGTAAGCAACTCTGGCTCTTTAGATACCCGACGGTATTCGTCCTATATGTTGTGATGTTGCGTAATGTGTCGCTATAGCTTGATCTGCGTATGTGACGCTTTGTGCTTGACGTGCGGAATATTCTTTCGTGTCAAGTGGTCGCAATCCACTCTGTTACCGTACTGTTATGGGATATGCTGTTTTTGGACTAATTTCCTGCCCTCTGTTTGCGGTTTCGAACTGATATTCACATGTGCCTTTCCGTCTTGAGTCACACGTACTTTCGCGTTCTCTTTCTGTCGTGTTATCGACGACTGTTGATTTTCCTTGTTCACAGTATTATCTACCGACATTAACTTGGATTCTGTCGTCGTTTGCGATTCTTCACTAACGCTTTCTGCGTCTCTTCTACTTGCTATTGAACGCAAAACTTCCGATCTGAGCCGTTGAAACTGATGTTCGTTTTTCTCTTGTATTTTTAAAATGCGAGCATCGGATTTCTTTAATGCAGCTTTGGTTGTTCTTTTGTGAGACATCGTCTCAGCAATTACATGTCTCGCTTTCGTCGACGCTCTAATGGCAAAAGCTTCGACCTGTTGTTTAACTTTTTTGACACTTCGTTCCGTAACTTCGAGTAATGTATTCATGTCTGCTTGGACAGTGTCAATGTGTGTTCTCATTTGTGTGTGCTGTAACAAGCGTTTGGAGCTTAATTTGTGCTTCTTGAACTTCAGTTCGGATTCGATCTAATTGGCCTTGTATATTATCACGCGTTTTTTGTATTTCCCTATTAGTTTCTCTCAGCCCCAATGTTAATTGTTTTTTCCCTTGTGTAATGCGCCCTTCTAAACGCTTTTCTGATTCCTGAGATTGTTGTAATAACCGCTGCAACATTCCTAATATGTTGGCGTTTTCTGCATCTACACCATTATCGCCTGTTGCCATCTGATGTAACCGTTCCCTATCTCGTTTTTCGTGAACCGTTTCCTTCTCTTCCGAACATAGTGTAGGAGCACTTCTTTCATGTGATTGCCAACCTGTCTGATTCAATATGATCACGTTCGGTTCTACATATTGTAAATCACTGTCAATGGATTCTACGTCTGAATCATTCGCAACACTGTTATCATGTCCATTCTTTTGACCAGATTGAACACCACATTTTGCATTTTCGGTCTCATTCGGTATTTCTACGTCCTCTGTTTAGTGTTGTTCACGCTGATCTAGCTGTTGCGTGTCCAGCTAATACCTATCTAGATCTGCCATTACTTCTCTCTGCCTTGACCTATTATTTTCTGTCATTTTTGAGCGTTCCTCTAAGCGTTGCTGTTCGTGAAATTTTCGAACTTGACTACATGTTAACATCAGATTATAAGTCTCGAATCTAACCCAAAATGTCATTCACACAGTCCTATATTCAATCTGTTTCTTCATCTTTCATTTAGCCTTTTTAGTTGCTGAAGTTGAGACAAACTCAACAAAACCCAATTCAACAATATATTGCGCCAGCAATTAAAAAAACGATGAATACACTTCTGTCTACACGTTTTTATTTATTTACTTACTACTACATAGTTGAGTCACATTTACTTTTACAAAAATTTATTTTCTCCAATTTGTGGCAGCTTTTTGTTTACCCTCAATCTATTAGATTTCTATCCTGTCAGACTATCAAAATGCTGTTAATTCAGAATTCTGCAGGGTCGCCATTTGTAACTTGTAGTTATTTCTGTGTATAGTGCTGGTGGGTATAGCTATTTTGTGAAATTAATTAGAAATTTTGCTGTGACATAACAAGAATGCACAAACTGATATAAATGAGAGTTTGGGATTTTTTTCTAATATGACAACACAACCTCTCCCTTTTTCATTCTACATTTAATTTATCACTGCTTTCAGCATTCAAGTGATACACAACAAGCAAGTTCAACTACTTTCAACTGTCAACAAAATAATTAACATTCAGATGTTGAATATGTGATTATTAAATCTTTATCTCTATATATGAGAATGTTATAACTAGCAAAACAACTAAGTCTTCTTCAGTGAAATTTAAATCTATGTTATCATAGCTGTTTGATGGACTAAGTTGGTGGAGAATGAAATTTTATCTTTTAAATTAATTAAGCTCTCCTGTACTCAATGGAGGTTATATTAGTATTCAACCCTTGAAATTCAATATTCAAAGCGTATGCAGGTTGGAGTGAGCAAACTCTCGACTCAACATTTAATGTCGCCTAATGCATGTTGGTAAATTACCAACCAGGAACTGTGGCAGCATTGTCTCCATGCTGGATCTGAATCGCTAATTCCCTACTCTGACCTTGACTGAATCACTCAGTCTCAACTTCCCAGCGTTCCACAGAATCTTAAATTTTCCCTAGTGGAAATGATGGATATTGCATACTCACTAAGGGATGGAGCGACGTGCACAGTGCTGTGGCCGCAAAAATTCCCGCAGGAATATGAACTACTACTTTACATCTGTCGCCATGATTCATTTCGCAGACAAAAAGGTCTCAACATCTTCGCTGTTTTTCCACACATATCTGTGGCCCACTGTAAGACAAGAGAGCTCTGTTAATTTAGTTCTCAAAAATGCTTTTGTATGATGTGACTCTCCCCACCATGTCTCTTCTATATCACACAGTATGGCTTCAGCCAACCGCTTCCTCGTTATAGGTGAATTTTTATTTTGCTTGCCGGGTCGCCACTAGCATTGTTAATGTTGTCTAGCCACTTACCCATGGTCTTGGCTGCGTTTATTTAAAGGTTATTATATTGTTCTCCCTTTATTTCTTTCTGCGCTGTAGCTGGGCGTTCTTTTGTTAATTGGGGTTTCCCAATGCCATTACCCACGTGCAGATTCCGCCTCCAACTGCATTCACTTTATCTCATTTATGCATGCCCCTGTCATTGCAAAGGTATTTATTGTTTTGTTATTCGGTACATGAGATTATTACAGTTGCTTTCTGTTAACAATATAGAGTTATTTTCTGGGGATTTTATTATACATCGTAATTATGAAGCTCATGTAAGGTCCAAAAAATGTTGATGCCTTACAATATGATGCGATAAAAGAAATTATTCAGACAGTTAAGGGAGACGAAAATTTAATGGCCATGGGGACTGGATTTCGAAAGTAGGAAAAGGAAGAGAAGGAATAGTACTAGGTCAATATGGACTGGGGGTAAGGAAAGAAAGGGGAAGCTGCCTGGTAAAATTTAGCACTGAGCAAAACTTAATCATAGCTAACTCTTGGTTTAGGAATCACGAAAGATGGCTGTATACCTGGAAGAGGCCTGGAGACACTGGAGGGTTTCAGATAGATTATATAATGTAGATTTAGGAATCAGGTTTTAAGTTATAAAACGTTTCCAGAGCAGATGTGGTCTCTGACCACAATTTATTGGTTATGAACTGCAGATTAAAACTGAAGAAACTGTGAAAGGGTAGGAATTTAAGGAGATGGGACCTGGATAAACCGAAAGAACCAGAGGTCGTAGAGAGTTTCAGAGGCAGCATTAGGGAACGATTGACAAGAACAGGGGAAATAAATACATTAGAAGAAGAATGGATAGCTTTGAGAGATGAAATAGTGAAGGCAGTAGAGGATCAAGTAGGTAATAAGATGAGCGTTACTAAAAATCTTTGGCTAACACAAGAGATATTGAATTTAATTGATGAAAGGAGAAAATATAAAAAATGCAGTAAATGCAACAGGCGAAAAGGAATACAAACATCTCAAGAATGAGGTCGACAGGAAGCAGAAAATGACTAAGCACGGACAGCAAGAGGACAAATGTAAGGTTGTAGAAGCATATATCACTAGGGGTAAGATCGATACTGCCTACAGGAAAATTAAAGAGACCTTTGGAGAAAAGAGAACCACTTGTGTGAATATTAAGAGCTCAGGCGGAAAACCAGTCCTAAGCAAAGAAGGGACAGCAGAAAGGTGGAAAGAGTATATTGAGGTTCTATACACAGGCGATGTACTTGAGGGCAATATTATGGCAATGGAAGAGGATGTAGATGAAGATGAGATGGAAGGTATGAATTTGTGTGAAGAATTTGACAGAGCACTGAAAGACCGAAGTCGAAACAAGGCCTCCAGAAGTCGACAATATTGCGTTAGAGCTACTGATAAGCCTTGGAGAGCCAGCCATGACAAAACTCTTCCAGTTGGTGAGCAAGATGTACCAGACTGGTGAAATACCCGCAGACTTCAACAAGAATATAATAACTACAATTCCAAAGAAAGGAGGCGCTGATAGGTGTGAAAATTACCAAAGTAGCAGTTTAATATATCACGGTTGCAAAATACTAACACGAGTTCTTTACACACTAATGAAAAAACTGGTAGAAGCCAACCTCGAGAAAGATCAGTTTGGATTCCGTAGAAATGTTGGAACTTACGAGGCAATACTTACCCTGCGACTTATCTTAGAAGATAGGTTAAGAAAAGTCAAACATACGTTTCTAGCATTTGTAGACTTAGAGAAAGCTTTTGACAATGTTGATTGGAATACTTTCTTTCAAATCCTGAAGGTGGCAGGGATAAAATACAGGGAGCGAAAGGCTATTTACAATTTGTACAGAAACCAGATGGCAGGTATTAGAGCCGAGGGGCATGAAAGGGAAGCAGTGGTTGAGAAGGAAATAAGACAGGCTTGCAAACTCTCCCCAATGTTATTCAATCTGTATACTGAGCAAGCAGTAAAGGAAACAATAGAAAAATTTGGTGTAGGAATTAACATCCACGGAGAAGAAATAAAAATTTTGTGGTTAGTCGACGACATTGCAATTCTGTCAGAGACAGAAAGAGACCTGGAAAAGCAGTTGAACAGTATGTATAGTATCTTGAAAGGAGGATATAAGATGATCATCTACAAAAGCAAAACGAGGATAATGGAATGTAGTCGAATTAAATTGGGTGATGCTGTGCGAATTAGATTAGGAAATGAGACACTTAAAGTAGTAAATGAGTTTGGCTATTTGGGGAGCAAAATAACTGATGATGGAGGAGGTAGGGAGGATGTAAAATGTAGGCTGGCTATGGCGAGGAATGCGTTTCTGAAGAAGAGAAAGTTGTTGACACAGAGTATAGATTTAATTGTCAGGTTTCTGAAAGTATTTGTATGGAGTGTAGCTATGTATGGAAGTGGAACATAGATGACAAACAGTGTAGACAAGAAGAGAATAGAAGCTTTCGAAATGTCGTGCTACAGAAGAATGCTGAAGATTGGATTGGTAGATCATGTAACTAAAGAGGAGGTACTGAACAGAATTGGGAAGATGAGGAATTTGAGGCACAACTTGACTAGAAGAAGGGATCTGTTGGTAGGACACGTTCTGAGGCATCAATGGATCACCAATTTAGTATTAGAGGGCAGTGTGGAGGGTAAAAACCGCAGAGGGGGTCCAAGAGATGAATACACTAAGCAGATTCGGAAGTATGTAGGTTGCAGCAGTTATTTGGAGATGAAGAGGGTTGCACAGGGTAGAGTAGCATGGAGAGCTGCATCAAACAAGTCTCTGGACTGAAGGCCACAACAACAACAACAACACCAGCGAAGAGGACTCTGCTATTTGTGCCCACTCTGTTGATGTAATTAGTAGACTTACATTAACATCATTCACGGCGATTGTTAATTTTTGACTTGTCCAAATTAAATTTCATTTATTTTAAGACTAGCCTCCATATGCTTAGTCTTCTAGCTCTGGTGATGCTGCAAACCTTTGCTAATGAAGCATGTCGTTGAGATCTTTCGGGTGCACTCAACTCGACCTCTTATATGTACTTAATTTCTTGACAGGTATTATCAACATACTCTACAATAATTCAATTTCCTTTCTTAAGAATATCCCGGTCATGGTAAGGCTTTCATTGTGTGACTGCTATTTACCTAACTTGGATTTAGCAACTGGCACATAGTTTCCGAACCCGCCCCTAATTCCATACTCGTATTCGCCAGTGCACCAAAATTGCGTTTCATGTTACCTTCCATTCCAAAAGATCTGCCTGAAATTCCAACTTATTTTTCCTCACTCTGTCTTTAATCGTTTCTGTATGTTCATATAAATTTTCAGTTTACCTATTTTAACTCTCCCCTTACGTAATTTTTTGAAGTTCTAAATTTTCTCTCTATGCCAAGTCAGTGCATTACTCTTTAATCTACGATACATGAACTGACGCCTCTAGAGCTATTTTGAGATTATGAAAAGGGATTATTATAGATTATTTAATTAATGGTTTGTTTTAGTAACCAAAGCTGGCGTTAACTCTCAGGGAAATTTATTTCTCGCCTGCATTCGTTAAAATCAAGGAAAGAGCTTGGGTGTGTGAGACGCAGAACAAATAAATTTTAATGCAGTACGAAGGGGAATGATTCGGTTGTAATCTCTGTGAAGCCATCAAAAACTAACTGATGGAGCCCACGGCTCACAGCAATTAAATTCCGCGCTACGCGGGGCAATACCTGCGTTTCCTTCTCTGCCAGCTGTTGTCACTTCTCGTTGTTGTTTTAGTCTTCATTCCCAAGACTAGTTTGACGCAGCTCTTCAGGTTACTCGGTCCTGTGCAATCCCCTTCGTCTCTCAACAACCCACACTCATCTGAACTTGCATACTATTTTGATACCTCTGTTTCCCTCTTCAATTTTTACTCTCCACACTTCCCTCAATTAGCAAATTCACTATTCATTGATGCCTCAGGATGTGCCCTATTAAATGATCCCTTCCTTTAGTCAAGTTGTGCAGTAAATTTCTTTTTTCCTCAATTCTATTCGGTACCTTCTCTAGAGGGGGTTGGGTTGTTTGGGGAAGGAGACCAGACAGCGAGGTCATCGTTCTCATCGGATTAGGGAAGGATGGGGAAGGAAGTCGGCCGTGCCCTTTCAAAGGAACCATCCCGGCATTTGCCTGGAGCGATTTAGGGAAATCACCCTTCTCTAGGGTTTCTCGATCTACCCACTTATCCTCAGCATTGTTCTGTAGCACAACATTTCAAAACCTTGTATTCTTTCCTCGTATGAACCGCTTATCGTGTACTTTTAATTTCTGTACAGGGCTACACTCCATACAAATACCTTCAGAAAAGACTTCTTAACACTGAAAATTACATTCAAAGTTAACAAAATAAAGGGTGTATAGAAAATATCACCCGATTTCGCATATCTATATCTCTGAAACTAACAAACATATACAATGAAATATGGTTTATGATGATCAGGAAACACAAAAAAAAATTTTTTTCATGCCTTTCGTAGGTGTTCAATATGCCCCCCGTGAGATGCATCGCGTTTGTCAATGCGGTATTCAAATTGTTCCCACAATGCAGCGAGCATGTCTTGAGTTACAGCTTCCACAGCTGCTGTTAAGCGATGTCGCAGTTCATTCATTGTTGTTGGTAACGGAGGAACATAAACCGAGTCTTTTATAAAGCCCCACTAGAAATATTCACGTACGGTCTGGTCCGGTGAGCTTTGTGGCCAGTAATGTAAGGCTTAATAATTTGGTCCAGTGCGACCGATCCATCGTTCAAGTAAGTGTGGTGGTGCCCCATCCTGTTGGTAAATGAAGTCGTTCGAATCAATATTCAACTGCGGGAAAAAAAGTTTTCAAGCATATCGAGATATGTGCTTCCTGTAACAGTGTTCTCGGCAAATAAAAATGGACCATACACCTTTTTCCGTGAAACTGCACAAAACACATTAAGTTTTGGAGAGTCGTCCTCATATTGTAGAACTTCATGCGGTTGTCCCGTATTGTCCCCCACTCCATATTGTCACATTATGACGGTTCACCTTTCCATCTAAATGGAATGTTGCCACTTTACTGAACACTAAACGTAGAAGAAAACTGTCATCCATCTTGCAAAGAACGAAATTACAACTCCACATGTTGTTGTTTGTCACCTCCACGAAGAGCTGGCAGCAGCTTAATTTTGTATGGTTTGATGTAAACGTTGATACAACACACGTCAGACGGACATCAGGGGCACGTTGAGCTGTCGAGCTGCACGGCGAACGGATTTCTGCGGACTCCTCGTGAAACTGTGGCGGATGCGTTCGACGTCTGTGTCAGGCAATCGGGGGACGGCCCGGCGATTTGCCTTTAGACAAACAAACTGTTTCTCAGAATTGTTCTTGCCATAGTCTAATGCTCTCTGTCCTGTAGGAGGATCCACACCATATCTAGTACGAAAGCCATGCTGAACAGTTGTTACTGACCCGCACTGCGCAAAACGTAGAACACAAAACGCTTTCTTTTGTCCCGATGTAGAATTGACGTAGGCGGACACCGCTGCTATCTACATCTACATCTACATGGTTACTCTGCAATTCACACTTAAGTGCCTGGCAGGAAGGTTCATCCAACCATTTTCATACTACTTATCTACCATTCCACTCTCGAATGGCGCGTAGGAAAAAGGAACATCTAAATCTTTCCGTTCGAGCTCTGATTGCTCGTATTTTATTATGATGATCATTTCTCCCTACGTATGTGGGTGTCAACAAAATATTTACGCATTCGGAAGAGGAAGTTGTTGATCGAAATTTCGTAAATAGATCTCGCCGCAAAGAAAATCGCCTTTCTTTTCAGTGACTGCCACCCCAACTCGCGCATCATATCAGTGACACTCTCACCCCTATTGCGCGACAACACGAAACGAGCTGCCCTTCTTTGCACTTTTTCGATGTCCTCCGTCAATCCTACCTGGTAAGGATCGCACACCGGGCAGCAATATTCCAGCAGAGGACGAACAAGTGTAATGTAGGCTATCTCTTTAGTGGGTTTGTCGCATCTTGTAAGTGTTTTGCCCACAAAGCGCAGTCTTTGTTTCGCCTTCCCCGCAATATTATCTATGTGGTCTTTCCAATTTAAGTTGCTCGTAATTGTAATTCCTAGGTATTCAGTCGAATTTACACCCCTTAGGTTTGTGCGATTTATCGTATACCCAAAAGTTATCGGATTTCTTTTAGTACGCATGTGGATGACCTCACACTTTTCTTTGTTTAGTGCTAATTGCCACTTTTCGAACCATACAGAAATTTTCTGTAGATCATTTTGTAATTGGAATTGATCGTCTGATGATTTTTACTAGACGGTAAATTACAGCGTCATCTGCAAACAATCTAAGGGGCCTGCTCAGATTATCATCTAGATCATTTATATGAATCAGGAAAAGCAGAGGGCCTATGACACTACCTTGCGGAACGCCAGATATCACTTCTGTTCTGCTCGATGATTTACCGTCTATCACTACGAACTGTGACCTCTCTGGGAGGAAATCGCGAATCCAGTCACACAACTGAGATGATACTCCATATGCACGCAATTTGATTAATAGTCGCTCGTGAGGAACGGCACCAAAAGCCTTCTGGAAATCTAGGAATATGGAAACGATCTGAGACCCCTTGTCGACAGCACTCATTACTTCATGGGAATAAAGAGCTAACTGTGTTACACACGAACGATATTTTCGGAATCCGTGTTGGTTATGTATCAATAAGTCATTTTAGGTGATTCATTATGTTCAAGTACAGTATATGCTCCAAAATCCTACCGCAAATTGAGGTAAGTCATATGGGTCTGTAATTCAATGGGTTACTCCTGTTTCCTTTCTTGAATATTGGTGTGACCTGTGCTACTTTCCAGTCTTTAGGAACAGACCTTTTGTTAAGTGAGTGGTTGTATATGATTGCTGACAAAGGCGCTGTTGTGCCTGCGTACTCTGAGAGGAACCTGACTGGTATACCATCTGGACCGGAAGACTTGCCTTTCTTAAGTGATATCTACTTTTATGTCACGCATGCTAACAGCTGTTCTGGTTTCGAATTCTGGAATATTTACTTCGTCTTCTTTCATGAAGCAATTACAGAAAACTGTATTTAGTAACTCCGCTTTAGTGGCACCAACATCGGTAACATTTCCATCGCTATCGCGCAGTGACAGTATTGACTGTTTTTTGTCACTGGTGTACTTTACATACGACCAGAATCTCTTTAGGTTTTCTAAGATATTTTGAGACTATATTTCATTGTGGAAACTATTAAAAGCATCTGGCATTGACGTCCGCACTAAATTTCGAGCTTCCGTGGAACTTAGCCAGTCTTGGGGATTTTGCGTTCTTCTGAATTTGGCATGCTTTTTTCGTTGCTTCTGCAACAGTGTTCTGACGTGTTTTGTGTACCATGGTGGATCATTCCCATCTCTTATTAACTTATGCGGTATGAATCTATCTATTGCTGTCGATACTGTATCTTTGAGCCATATCTGGTCAACACTTACATAATTAGCTTGGAAGGAATGGAGACTCTCTGTTAGGAAGGCATGAAGCGAATTTTTCTCTGCTGATTTAAATAGATATATTTTGCGTTTATTTTTAGTGGTTTCGGTTGATATGGTTTTGAGCCTCGCTACAATGATCTTGTGTTCACTAATACCTGTATCCGTCATGACGCTCTCTATTAGATCAGTATTATTTGTGGCTAAGAGGTCAAGTGTGTTTTCGCAACCATTTACAATTGGTGTGGCTCATGAACTAATTGTTCAAAGTAATTCTCAGAGAAAGCACTTAGTACAATTTCGGACGATGTTTTCTGTCCACCACCGGCTTTGAGCATGTATTCTTGCCAACAGATCGAGGATAGATTGAAGTCTTCACCAATTATAACTATATGAGTGGGGTAATTATTTGTAATGAGATTAAAGTTTTCTTTGAAACGTTCAGCTATTATATCATCTGAGCGGGAACCCTGTAAAACTCTATAGTGTTTGCTGTTTCCAACAGTCCGCTGTTGACGAACATGTCTCAAATAACATAAAAGCTATGATTTTTTTAAAAATCGGATGATTCTTTTTGATACACCCTTCATTTCTTTTCAGAGGTGCTTTCCTTCGTAAAGCTAGTCTGCATTTTATATTTTGTCTTCTTTGGCCATCAGTTATTTTTATCCCAAATAGTAAAACTAATCTACTACATTTAGTGCCTCATTTTATAATCTAAGTCACTTAGCATCGCCTGATTTATCTCGCCTACATCGCATTACCGATTTGGTCTTATAACCTAAAGGCGCTATGTATTCCGTTCAACTGATGTTCCAAGTCCTTTGCTGTTTTTGACAGAATTACAGAGTCATGAGCTAACCTCGAAGTTTTTGTTTCTCTTCCCTGACTTTAATTCCCTTTCTCAATTTCTGCTTCGATTTCTTTTACTGCTTGATTGATGTAGAGATTGAATAGCGTCGGGGGTGGGCTACAATCCTCTCTCCCTTCTGAGCCACTGTTTTTTTTTCATGCCTTCTTTTTGCTGTGTGGTTTGTGCGCAGTTTGTAAACAACCTTTGGTTCCCTGTATTTTATCTTTGCTACCTTCAGAATTTCGCAGAGTGTTGTCTAGTGCCGGCCAGAGTGGCCGCGCAGTTGTAGGCGCGTCAGTCTGGAACCGCGCGACCGCTACGGTCGCGGGTCGAATCCTGCCTCGGGCACGGATGTGTGTGATGTCCTTCGGTTAGTTAGGTTTAAGTAGTTCTAAGTTCTAGGGGACTGATGACCTCAGCTGTTAAGTCCCATAGTGCTCAGAGCCAATTGGACCTTTTTTTTTGTTGTTTACATTGTCAAAAGCTGAGCAAAAGTCATTACGTTGGATGGAGTTTTAAAATGTCTTTCCTTAGAAGTGTGACAATTTGAGAGATTGTTTTCAGTTTGAAGACTATCAGACTGAGTTGGTCGGTGTACGTTGTTCGAACTGCAAAACACCAACTGACGTTTTGTTTGTTGGCAGTAACACTTTAGAGACTGCCAGTACTCTTAATTTTTTTTTGTTCCCAAATGGAGATGCTCTGTGTTAATGCGCTCAATCTGACCATGTATTCTATTCTGTTAACACTAGTTCCTGAAGTTGTAATCGCCGGCCGCGGTGGCCGTGCGGTTCTAGGCGCGTCAGTCTGGAACCGCGCGACCGCTACGGTCGCAGGTTCGAATCCTGTCTCGGGCACGGATGTGTGTGATGTCCTTCGGTTAGTTAGGTTTAAGTAGTTCTAAGTTCTAGGGGACTGATGACCACAGATGTTAAGTCCCATAGTGCTCAGAGCCATTTGAACCATTTTGCTCAGAGCCATTTGAACCATTTGAAGTTGTAATCGTGGACAAAACTTTCTGCCCTGTGTCGGTGGTCACGTAAGCAACTTGTATTACCGCATTTTGAACCAGGCGCGCCACCAGAATGTGCACATATCCGTCGCTTGTGAATTGACTTCCAGTGCCACGCGTGAATTTACGGCTCCCCCGACGTTGCTGTCGCTGAAGTCCCGCAGCGGCCGGAGGTTCTCGCTGCACACGTCGGCCGCGAGTATGATGTGCGCGGCAGTGTTTGGGCGCACGCAGCGGGGCGTGCGTGCTATCTGCGGTAGAGTGGAGTAGAGCACCTCTCGAAAAGTATGATAAGCAATCGTCAGACGCACGCCGGAGATGAAATCGATATTTCTCATTGCCACGCTCTGCTGCCACGTTCGACGCACCGAGCCCCAGTAAAAACCAAGCTGGCCCTTAAAGAAACCCTCTAATTTCATGCTTATCTCCTCCGATGTCCTTCCTAATTGTGTTCAGATAATCATCTTTTATCTTTGCCCTCGGAAGATCCTTCAGTTTAAGGTATCTTGCTCCAAGGATAAATCGATACGTCTTGTAAAAACACATAAAGTAGTGTTTTCTTTTCCAAACGAACATTTTATTTCTAATCATAGACCCTCTTGACCTTAGAAGAGTGTTTTAAAGAAATGCCGTATGGTGTTGTAGCAACTTGATTACTTCGGGAGGAAATCGAACAAATACTACAACACACACACAGGTTATCAGCAGTTTATTAAAACTTAAATATGGAAAATACTTAAGCCCACATAAATTACGTTTATCTGATGCTGTCGCTGACACAACGTTAGCACTTTATTAATTCTAGAATGGTAGTTCCAAATCAGGGTAAATGGTCCATAAATTGATAATAGGTTCAAAATAACTGTTCTATTTGCACGCTGCTGGACTTGTGGTACGACGATATTGTCGTCGTGTAAGTAGGCTGTTTAGGTTTTTATGTTGGTAACGCCACGTAGCTCTCTCTATGAAAATCACTGACTGTGCTGTGTGTAGTCTGTGGCTGGTTGTCATTGTTGTAATATATGCTATTGTAGTGTTGGGAAGTTGACTGTTAACAGCGCGTAGCGTTGCGCAGTTGGAAGTGAGCCGCCAGCAGTGGTGGATGTGGGGAGAGAAATGGTGGAGTTTTGAGAGCGGATGATCTGGACGTATGTCCATCAGAGACAGTAAATTTGTAAGACTGGATGTCATGAACTGATATATATATATATATATATATATATATATATATATATATATATATATATATATATATATATATATATATATATATAATGACTTTTGAACACTATTAAGGTAAATACATTGTTTGTTCTCTATTAAAATCTTTCATTTGCTAACTATGCCTATCAGTAGTTAGTGCCTTCAGTAGTTTGAATCTTTTATTTAGCTGGTAGTAGTGGCGCTCGCTGATTGCAGTAGTTCGAGTAACGCAGATTTTTGTCAGGTAAGTGATATGTGAAATGTATAGGTTAATGTTAGTCAGGCCATTCTCTTGTAGGGATTATTGAATGTCAGACTGCGTTGCGCTAGACATTAAGATGTGAATAGACATTTCCCTTATCTGCATTGTTGTCTTTAGTGTACTATTTTTTCTGATTGAGCTTTGTCATGTTTAGGTATAAGTTATTGCATTTGCTGCTGCTGTTTGCCAGGCGTAGTTCTACTGAATTTTACATTGTATTAAGCCATTTTTACTACCGATTTATTTTCCTTGTTGCTGCACATTGGCTCATATTAGTTGTAATATTGTATTTCCTTTGCTAATTTAGATATACTGCTACTTGCCTTGCCAATTTGCATTTTTTGTCATTGCTCTTTGTGTTAATTGTTTTGTACTGCTGCATTGCCTCGTCCCTTAGTTTATGCATCTGAGCTCAGTAGATTTAAGTTAGCTTAAGAGGGGGTAGGCGATATAAGAGAATGAGTTGTGATGAATTGGAAGAAATGCATTGACAAGGTATTTAAAAAAAGTGAATTAAGAGGAAACATCTATGAAATGAAGTTTTGGGTTGGACTCCAGTACCAAATGTTACGCTGAAAACGAACCCTGTAATTTCCTTTTGTGTTATTCCGCTATGTGTTTGTGTACCCTTGTGTTTTTGTGTTCTTCCTGTCTTTATATGTTTATCTGATAAGACATATGTTGTAGAATCTTTCTAATACTATGTTATTTACTTTGTAAAGATGTTTACACATTATTAATTCTGTTCTGTTTCAATTCTCATGTGTGAAATTAATGTTTCAGAAACTATTCTCGTTATTTTATTTATTTACTTATGTCAAAATTCCTGTAACACTGATGTATCTGTTTACTCCTATTCTTTTGTAAAGCCTGTACTACTACAAATGTTATCTGTACTATTATGTTTTTAATGATGTTTTCTGTACCTTTGCAATTGTATTCTCCTGTTATAAAATTGTAATTGACACCAGTTCATCAAATTAAGTAACTTGCAAGCAGTCATTTCACTGCACACATTTCTGATGATCATAGTATATGCAAAATATGTGAGAAGTTGGGACTCTTAGTGTTTGCACGTGTGTTAATAATACAGCAAGAGACTGGTTAACAGCATTGCTGGTTCTAAGGACAATTCCAAAAACTTTGTGAGTGCACGAGTGGTGGTTTATGGACTTGCTATATTCTCTGCAAGACTCTTAGATGGTGATTGTGCACCTGCTCAGTCGCAGCAGATGGCTGCTGGCCATCTCTACAAGAACTACAGTGGGTCTGCATCTTTGGTGACCCACCAATACCATTATTTCTACAAGGACTGCAGTGGGTCTGCACCTCTGGTGGCCCACCAATACCATAATCTCTACTAGGACTACAGTGGGTCTGCTCTGTGATGACCTACCTACCAATATTCTTCAAAACTTCGACTGAATCTGCGGTGGGTTTGCTCTGTTGTGGCCCATTACCTGTCTGCATGTCAAGAGTCAGCACTGTCTTTCCGTTGGAAGGACAACACTACTTCTTCATGACTGCATGGAAATCCACTACTTCTGTGTGCATTTTCTTTTACTGCTCAGACTTTGAGAAAAAAAAACACTGCAATTTTACTGTGATGAATGATCAGGACTATCTTTATGGACTGTGAGAAAATTTTAGCTTTTGACCAACAGTGCATCAATAAGTGTGTGCATTTGATTTCTTTGTTATTCTAATTGCCGGCCGCGGTGGTCTCGCGGTTCTAGGCGCGCAGTCCGGAATCGTGCGACTGCTACGGTCGCAGGTTCGAATCCTGCCTCGGGCATGGATGTGTGTGATGTCCTTAGGTTAGTTAGGTTTAAGTAGTTCTAAGTTCTAGGGGACTGATGACCTCAGATGTTAAGTCCCATAGTGCTCAGAGCCATTTGAGCCTTTTTTTTTATTCTAATTATGAAAAATTTTAACAAATATGCATTGGCCAGTGTCCAAAAGAATTTGTATAATTTTTTGTGGGGAGCATGGGGGCTATGTAAGTAGGCTGTTTAGGTTTAATATTGGTAACGCCACGTAGCGCTCTCTACGAAAATCACTGGCTGTGCTGTGTGCAGTCTGTGGCTGGTTGTCATTGTTGTAACATACGCTATTGTAGTGTTGGGCAGTTGGCTGTTAACAGCACATAACGTTGCGCAGTTGGAGGTGAGCCGCCAGCTGTAGTGGATGTGGGGAGAGAAACGGCGGCGTTTTGAGAGCGGATGATCTGGACGTATGTCCATCAGAGACAGTAAATTTGTAAGACTGGATGTCATGAACTGATATATATATATATATATATATATATATATATATATATATATATATAATGACTTTTGAACACTATTAAGGTAAATACATTGTTTGTTCTCTATCAAAATCTTTCATTTGCTAACTATGCCTATCAGTACTTAGTGCCTTCAGTAGTTTGAATCGTTTATTTAGCTGGCAGTAGTGGCGCTCGCTGTATTGCAGTAGTTCGAGTAACGCAGATTTTTGTGAGGTAAGTGATTTGTGAAACGTATAGTTTAATGTTAGTCAGGGCCATTCTCTTGTAGCGATTATTGAAAGTCAGATTGCGTTGCGCTAAAAATATTGGCTGTCAATTTAGTGTTGATTAGAATAGGTAAAGAGCGAAATGTCTGAGGACGTTCAGTTTTGCTCAGCTGTTTGAAAATCAAATAACGTAAGGGATTTACCAGCACAGTAATTCAATAATTTTTCTTAAGGGACGTTTCAGTCGTTAGCGTTGCTTACAAGTGGTCGCTGATCGCGTAGAGACTGGTTAGAGCATACTTGCTGTCGGACGTAAGTAACTTTACGGCTGCACAGGCATAAGGGAACTTTTGGGGGCGAACCTACGCCGACGCCTGCGATGCGTCCGCCAGCGACTGTCTCTATCCCCTGAGGTACAAACTTTTGAACGAGACCCCGTTTTGCGGACGACTCCACACAGTGACCCGTGTTCTTAAGAAGGCGGTACTGGTCACAAAACAGAAATAAGTCCTGTAAATGTAAGACCGGAAACAAATTCTTGTTAACACGTGGGCCTTTTTACTCGTGTGCAGAATGGTCACGTGCAGGAAACGACTGCCAAACAGCTCCACAATATTATTAACATTTTCTAAATTTTTGACGTAAACTCATGATGGTACAAGTAAGCTGCATCTTCAAAATGTCTGCAAAGAGGACCAGATAAAGCAGCCAGTTGTGCTTTAAATTTGGCATGAATGTGTATATGCCTGTATCTCTTCATGTACTTTGATGTATGTAAGAAAATTTTTCTCGAATTTTTTTTTGAACTTCTTCTCACTGTTTTCTTCTGGTACAGGCATTTTATTCACGAGAATCACCACCATAAGTAACAAATAGTCTCACTGATTACTCGGACAGTGAGATGGTTGCTCCTGAAGAATACCGTAGAACTGGGACCGGAACATTGAACTGGAGATAATTTTAGGAATGGCTAGGAAAGCTGGAGTTGTTACGCTGATTTACTGTCATTTTTACTATTATTCACAGCTATATTCTATGTCTGGACAGATAAAAAAGTCGAGACAACTAACAAATCTGTGCGTAAAAAATATGTGTTATACACATAATTCATATACATGGATTGTGTGCTGGTTTAGTTTGCTAGTAGTTGGTAAGATGTATGGGTCTAATAAGTGAAATAGACGTACGAAATCATCTTATTCCAGTGCATTCTTTGAAGTCCCTTACACAACAATAAACATGTTTTTCATCTTCACAGAGGTATGCTTAACTTTCTTCTCTAAGTGTCCTATCTACCCCATTATAACATTTTCGTATTTATTTGATGTCCCAGGAGGAATGGTCAGTATTTGGGATATGAAAGGGAAAATCATATGAAGCAAGGAAGTCTAATAAAAATGGACTCTAAACTGCATACCTTAAGAGAAATGAGCACTTGTTCATTGGACAAGATGTGTTTCCAGTAGCGAAGATGAACAAATGCTCATAATTCTTAAGGTATCGCTCTTAGAGTTCATGTTCACTGAACAAGTTTTAGTCCATACTATTACCTCTCAAAATATGAACAGGAAAGAGATTACAGTACAAATTTATTGCACAGTATCATGCAAAATTTCCAGAAGCGGAGGGGGGGGGGTGAAGAACCTCCCCCCCTCCTTGACCTTGGCACGTAGCAGCATGTCATGATTCCTGGAATGAGCTTCGAGGAGTGGAAGTGCTGATGCTATTGTCAGCGAAATATGACGTGCACAGTTGCATGAGATTTCCTGATAAGACTTCTAGGGTTCAAGACTGGTTCGTTCTCTTCTTGCCACGCTACTCGTTCCGACGTCACAAGCAGAAGATGAAGAGACAGACAAAGCATATGAGGCTCTTGAATGGGTTATTCAGTACGTAAAGCGGTATGAAAATCTAATAATCGTGGGAGACTGGAATGCAGTTTTAGGGGAAGGTGTAGAAGACAAGATTGTGGGAGCATATGAGCTTCGTACTAGAAATGAGAGAGGAGAAAGCCTAAACCAGTTCTGCAATCAATTTGAGCTAGTAACAGTGAATACTCTGTTCAAGTATCACCAGAGGAGGAGGTATGCTTGCGAAAGGCCGGGAGATGCGGAAAGTTAGTTTAAGTCTTGGTCAGGCAGAGATTCCGAAATCAGGTACTGAATTATGGCATACCGACGAGCAGATATAGTCTCAGATCACAATTTAGTAGTGACTAAGGGGAGAGTGACGTTTAAGAGAATCGTCCGGAATAATCAGTGTGGAAGAAAGAGGGATACTGAATTAATGCGGAATGATGAGATATGTTTGAAGTTCGCTAAGAATGTGGATGCAGCGATAATGAATACCGCAGTTGGCAGATCTGTTAAAGAAGATTCGACATGTCTAACAAGTGCCATTCGAAAATTCGTGGACATACAAATATAGATACAAGGAAGAAACCTTGGGTAAGAGAAGTAATACTTCATTTCATCGACAAAAGAAGGAAGTTCAAAAACGTGCAGAGAAAGACGAGAATACAGCAATATAAATCACTTAGGAATAAAATTAATAGAAAATGCAGGGAAGCTAAAGCGAAATGGCTGCAGAAAACATACGAATCGCAAAATACATGACCTATGCAAAAAATTACTCAGTATATAGAAAAATCAAAACAACCTTCGGTGTAAATGAAAGCAAGCACGGCAACATTAAGAGCGCAGTAAGGATTCCACTGTTATCGCAGAGGAGAGAGCGGAGAAGAGTGCGTTAATAGTGACTGGGGGGAGGGGGGGGGGTGATTGTCTGGAGACGTGAAGAAAGAGATAAGGCATTCGGTATTAGAATAAGAATGTGAAAGAGTTTTGGATGAGTTGAGATCAAATGAGGCAAAAGGGATGTATAACATTCTATCGCAATTTCTGAAGTCATTGGCGGGGGAGGTGGATTCAAGTTGGTATGTAGAATCTATGAGACTGGCAACATGTCATAGCACTTTCTGAAAAATATCATCCACACAGATCCGAAGAAGCAATAGCAGATCATTGCTAGAAGTACTGCACGCTCAGCTTAACTGCTTATGCTTCCCAGTTGCTGTCAGGAATAATATACAGAGGAATGGTAAAGGAAATTGAGGATCAGTTAGATGACGATCAGTTTCGCTTTAGGAAACGTAAAGGCACCTCAGAGGCAGCTAAGACGTTGCAGTTAATAATGGAAGCAAGACTAGAAAAATCAAGACACGTTCATAGGTTTTTTGGCGACCTGGAAAAAGCGTTCGACAAAATAAAATGGTGGAAGTTGTTCGAACGCCTAAGAGAAATGGGAGTAAGCTGTAGGGAAAGATGGATAATATTCAAGTACAAAATGTACAAGAACAAAGAGAGAACAATGTAATTGGAAGGCCAAGAACCAAGTGTTCTGATTAAAAAGGGCATAACACAGAGATGCATTCTTTCGCCACCACAGTTCAGTCCATATATCGAGGAAGTAATGACGGGAATAAAAGAAGAGTGCAAGAGTAGAATTAAAATTCAGGACGAAAGGGTATTAATAATAAGATTAGCTGACGACACTGCTATCCTCGGTGAAGGCTAAGAAGAATTACAAGATTTGTTGAATGGGATGAAGAATCGAATGAGCAAAAAACATTGATTGACAGTAAACTGAAGAAAGACGTGAGCCGTGTATCGACTCGTGCTACACCTTGTGTTTACATTGCATTGGTTTTCCTTTTCTTCCCCTGACATGTTTGTCTGATATGTTGTCTGTCATTAAGTGGCTGCTTGGTTGTCTTTTTTCTCTGCTATCGATATCTGCGTTTTTGCTTCCGGGAAACTGCTATGGAGGAAGTGAGATCTTTGACCGGTGGTAACTTCGTGTGGTGGCGCGGAAGTAGGGGCGTGCGCTGAGAGAGTCTGGTGGACACGGGAGGGCAGTGTGGCTCGCGAGCGCGGACCAGGCGTGGTCGGTTGTACCGAGTCGCCACGTGATGTATGTCGGTTGTGTGTAACGAGCGAGCCGAGTTGACGGAAGAGCTCCCCGCGGGTTGGTTGTATACAGAATCGTCCCATGAGTAGTTGCTGTTCATTTCACCTTGGTGGGACGTTAACAAGCTCCGTTTCAATACTGGAGTTTAAAAAGGAGACACCTAACATGGAGGATGGGTCACGATCCGTCAACGTGAACTCCGGTGACAGAGCGTGTTGTCGCGTGACCGTGGCGTGTTGGGTACACTGGCGACGCGTGCGCGGTCGGATGTGTGGATCCTGGCCATCGGAGGTCGTGCACTGCCTGTTCGAGCATAATTGCAAGTTAAGTTAGTGGAAGGTTTAATGATTAAGTAATAAGTTTACGTAACCAGTGTCTCTTCTGCCTTGTGGCCTCCGGCGATCGGCTTTCCTGTCCCCTGCACCGTGATCTTTCTTCCTCCTCTCGTTACTGCCCGATGGGAGGTGCAGTTTTGGCAGTTTAATTGTTTCGCTATTCTGTCGTGTGTTATGAGTAAATTCATGCTTCTTGTTGGTTGATCATGTGGTCGCTCATTCAGGACTGTGTGGTGCAATGTTTCCTTGCACAACGTTAGCTCTAATTCTGTCAGCAAGTTAAGCCATCTTATTACAAGTTTTCGCTGGCTAAAAGTCGGTGCAGTGACCAGCCTGAGAGTGGCAATTGTGTTTACGGGCGTATTTAAATTGGTCAGTATTCTGCCCAACCTGAGCATCCCTGAGTGGGTAATTTGTGGCCGCCTTACACGTCCGTCATATCTGTTATGTTCTAATGATATTCCAGGACACTTGGGTTTAAAAACTTTTTAAATTCCTCCATTCCTTTATTACCATTAATTGTGTTTTTGCTGAGACCTTAGATTTTTTTAAATGGCGGTGTTGGTAGCTTCACTACCTCACCGTACTTTATTGACAAAGTTCTGTATTTACTTTAGTAGCCTGTTTACTAATGTTCTTTAAATTTTTTTAAGCTGTTGTATTCTTATAAATTACTTGACTGCCGCGAGCTCTGTGTTTTGAAAGGTTGTTTATTGCCGTACTGTTAGCTTCTGTGTTTTCTTTAAAAAAATGTAAACTGTTATATTGCTATAAATGACTGGATTGCCGTTTTTGAAAAGAAATTTTTAAACTGTTGCATTGCTGTAAATGACTTGATTGCCGTTAGCGGCGTGTTTTGTAAGGTTGTTTATTGCCGTACCGTTACTTCTATTTTTTTAAAGAATTTTTTTAAATTGTTGTATTGCTATAAATTACTTGATTGCCATTAGCGGCATATTTAAAAGGCTGTTTGTTGCCGTACTGTTAGTTTCTGTAAGATATGAATAAATCATTTGTGTGTGAAAATCTCAACTCGACAGTAAACTACTAGAAATTTAGCCCCGTTTCCCAACTTGTGGTGTGGCTTGTAGTAACCATAACCACAGTGTGTGTCAGACGCAAGTAATTCGGAGGAACAGAAATGAGAATAGCGAGATGTTTCTCTTCAAAATTTGTGAGCATGAAGTAGATAATGCTAAGAAATTTTGCTACGTTGGAAGCAAAATTACCTATCATGGACGAAGCAACAATGACGTAAAAAGCAGACTGCCAAACAGGGTATTCTGGCATCAAGAAGCATACTAGAATCAAACATGGGCCTTAATTTGAGGAAGAAATTTCTGAGGACGTACGTTTCGATCACAGCACTGACAATAAGAAGGAACAGGATAAGACATGTGTTAGGACATGTGACAATAATATGGTACTAGAGGGAGCTGTAGAGGGAAAAAAGACTGTAGAGGAATACATGTAACACACAACTGAGGACGTAGGTTGCAAGTGCTACTCTGGGATGAAAAGGTTGCCGTAGGAGAGGAATTCTTGGCGGGCCGCATCAAACAAGTCAGAGGACTGATGACTGGAAAATAAAATTTATGTCCTCTGAGGTTTTCTCTGCGACATGTGATCTGGCATCACATGTCTCGAGAATATGTCGCCTTGAACAGATAATGAATACAAGATAACGACAGGCGCCTTCTGATAATTCGGAATAACGCCACCGCTATTCCCAGAACAAACAAGACGACTCAAGCTTAATTGACAAACATTACGACGTTGCCATTAACGTGACCGTACTCCAGTCGGAAAACGAGATGTTATGCTTAGAAAGGGAAATGAGCAAAAAATAAAAAAAATAATTTAAATGGGCTCTTGATTTTCATCCTGAATCAGAAGTTGTTGACATTTTGGGAAGGAAATTTGCTGATGTACCTCGTGCATCAAAAATGATCTTCGCGCTCGTAAGGATTATTCTCCAACGTATGAGACCGGTAAAAATCAAACGATGCAGATAACACGAGATATTCGTTCATTTGCAGAATGAGTTAATTTTTATCAATGACAATGCGCGACCACATGGAACAGCGCAAGTGGAGGAGCTCTTGGAACGACAGGATATTGGGAGGAGGGATGGAACGGCCTGCCAGAACAACTCTTTACCAGCCTTGTGGCTAGTATGTGAGAATGTTGCACAGCATACATTGGCATCCGTGGTGATTACACAGTCTAATAAGAAGAATGTCTCGGCTGTTGTAATATCCACGGGGCCGTAACGAATCGTGGTGACATCAGTGTAATTACAGTCTTTGAATAAAAGTTTCATTCCTGTTCTTCTCATTGTGAATATCTTTCAGTTACCTTCTGTACTGTACCCTTGCAGACCTTCCTATGTACGGTCGAAGTTTCATAGAGCTATGTTACTTGGAAATGATAAATCATGCGAAAGTTGGTTTCGTCCTGTCGTTTTGCGCTCCAGTGTATTTACCAAAATCTGCCCCCCCCCCATTTACAGTGATTACACCTGGTCTTAATTTACAATCGATATCAGTGGCACAGTGGTGTGATAATCGGGTAATGTGTGTGTGGAACCTTATGTACCTTGTTCCTCTGTCCATGGCGTTTTCCGTAACTGGGTATCAGCTTTCGTAATCATGTGACGCCATTATCCCACCGGAACACAGCATCTCCACAAAGTCTCAGCTCCTTCACATCACTGTGGATGCTGGTCAATCCCTCTCCGTTTTGTAGACATTGAAAAGACACTTTTTCACGATGTCGTATGTAGGTCTTCGTGTTATGTGACCATACCATCTGAATCTGGATCTGAGAGCACACCTCTGTTGTACAGATCTTCTGTTCGTGGGTATTTTTTGATGCCCAGACGTCCCTGCCATACAGTTTCACTGATCTTACAGCTTGTCATCAAATTTTATCTTTGGTTTTCATAGAAGTGTTCGTATTTCACAGAATCCCTAAAAGCACTTGCCACTGTTCCAGCCAGATGTTATTTTGCGAGTCTGATTCAGCTCTTCCATTTTCAGGCATTAGTTATTCCAGAAGCTTAAAATATTTAACTCTTCGAGACGTGATGTTATCAAGTGTTATAACACACTTCTGGCACCAGGTGTTATGGCGCCAAAATAGGCCAATAGTCAGGATGCTATTTCAGGATGGTGAGTAGATTGAGGAGTCCAAAGGATCAGTTCCTAGGTGGTGCTGTAATCAGAAAGGCAGACAAATTAACAACATACTTTATTTGGCAAGAACTCATGCAGTACCCACAGACGGCGTCTCAGTGGGGTGTGTTGATTTGGCTGGCAATGCCTGCATCAGAATTATACAAGGAGGCACATGGACTCTGGAGACGGAGCCGCTGCATCGGCGATGTTGCGGCACAGGGCAATGTAACATGTCTCAGAGACAGCCAGACACATGAATGCCTGACTCCATCAGCTAGTGGCAGAATGTTAGATGAGAGGTGTACTTTGGTGCCGACTGAGAACGCAGCAGCCCTTGGAAACACTCAGGAGAGGGTTGATGAAAAAAATGGTTCAAATGGCTCTGAGCACTATGGGACTTAACATCTTAGGTCATCAGTCCCCTAGAACTTAGAACTAGTTAAACCTAACCAACCTAAGGACATCACACACATCCATGCCCGAGGCAGGATTCGAACCTGCGACCGTAGCAGTCGCGCTGTTCCGGACTGCGCGCCTAGAACCGCGAGACCACCGCAGCCGGCAGAGGGTTGATGACATCTTAGAGGGTGCCTGCTCAGACACCAGCTGCATCAATCCTAGCAGCAGCGCACAGGCTAGCAGCTAGCGGACACAGCAACTAGTCGAGGATAGAAATGGAAATGCTATGTGCTTAGGGCCTCCCAATAGGTAGACCGTTCGCCTGGTGCAAGGTTTTCGATTTGACGCCACTTCGGCGACTTGCCTGTCGATGGGAATGAAATGATGATGATTGGGGTAACACAACACCCAGTGCCAGAGCGGAGAAAATCTCTTAACCAGCTGGGAATCGAACCTGGGCCATTCCGTCGCACTGACCACTCAACTACCAGGAACTAGTTGAGGATGATGCCGGGTGACCCGCATCAGGTCGACGGCTGCCATGAAGTATAGCATGCGCAAAATGCTGTGGCTGCCAGATGCGTAGTCGGCTGGGGAAGCGTGGGGAGAGTGGCAGTGGTGGGGGTTCGCTCAGAGCGCTGTAGGGGAAATGCCGAGTGTAGGAGGGGAAGCGCCGTTCTAAGATGAAGCCTACACTCACATTTTCGGTAAATATTAAGCAGGGCCCCTTCACGCCCACATCTGCATGGTGACCATTCAAAACAATCCATCACCTCTTCTTCAGTTAGTATCTATTTGTAACTTACATAGAAGAGTCACGAGTGGTGAATTTTAACTAAAACCTGCACATTTCTCTTGCTGCATTTAAAAATTTTCTCCTTTTGCCAAAACTCAGTGGAGTTTACACAGACTCACCTCACTTCTACGTTGCGCAGAGGTAACTGTGTGAGAATCATGAAACAGTTATTAAGTGAGGAACTGAGGAAAAGTAAGGTCGCATCTTACAAAAAAGCACATCGTTGGTACAAAATATACGTTAATTACTTCACTTGTGTTGATCCAAAATCGTTTCACGAGCTATCGATCACCATCAAAAATTACATTCTTTCATCGGAAAAGTCTGTAGTTAGTGCAATAACACAGTAGATAATGAAGTTTTGCATAATAGCCATACGAGAAAATACTCTCCTCCTTGTGTGCTGTGATTTTCCAAAATCTCATTTCGATATCTGAAACCGTTTATGAAATATGAGGAATGTTGTGGATATTTTACTCTGGCTTTATCGCTGGCGCGGTGCGATCGCAAATGAGAACGCTACGTCAGATCAGTTTTCTCGAGATTGGTGACAGAGAGACCTCCAACCAAGTCTAAAGAAAAATTCAGTATGATAGCTAAATTTCTCATGCAGCAACATATTATGTAATATGCACTAGACGCAAAATCATAGCGCTCCTATTTTTCATTGCAAACTTTTTTGAATTTCGCGCAGTGTCTTACTTCCAACTAAATATCGCAATAACTACGATCATTAACGAAGTGATGGGCACATCGTAATGAACATGGCATGTAAAGCTACAGCTAAAGCAGAAATAAAATATTTTTGTGGAATATTTTCTGTAATACCGTTCAAGAAACATTGCAGGGCGTGCGTGTCGATTCTGTCCTCGCCGACCAGCCGGAAGGTGGCAACCGCTTGTCGGCCTCCCCTTCTCAACAAACGAATGAACTCGCCCCGCTCTTTGGATGAAAACTGGTCACTGCACACCGGCCACCACATCCTTCTCGACCTGTAGCTTTTGCCTTAGGGAGCAGTCGAAGATGGGTACTGCTAGATCTGGGCAGCGAATATTTATAGCAAATCCTGTGTGGATTGTTATGCCACATAGGTACCGAGCAGTTTGCAACCTCTGGAGGCGGCACAAAGCAACCCTGCTCGCCACTGCCCGGGTCCGGTGTTCTTCATCGTGCCACCTCAGCTGTATACCGGCCCTGGCAGCAGACTTCCAGTGCACTGTCCTGCCTGCCTGCAGCTTCTGGTCTAGTGGCTAGCGATGCTGCTTCTGGATCCCGGAGTCCCGGGTTCGATTCCCAGCCAGGTTGCCCGAGGACTGTGTGTTTGTATTGTCCCCATCATTTCATCATCTTCATCATCATCATCATTCGTGACAGTGGCTATATTGGACTGTGTAAAAATTGGACTCTGTAAAAACTGGGACTTTGCATGGGCACTGATGACTGTAAGTTGAGCGCCCTACAAACCAAACATCATCATCATCATGATCATCATTACTGCTCGCCTGGACATGTATTGCGTCTCCCTTCATCCAATCTTACGAGCTTAACGTTTTAGCGGCATATGTACTCCTGAAAATGAGATTTGACACCATAAAACCGGTCATGATCCTATAAATAAAGGTTCATATCAACTGAAAGCAGTTTATGTGTTGAATATGGATATTTATTACGAGGGTCACTCCATAAGAAATGCACAGTATTTTTGTAAAAATACAGTTTTCATTCTGCATGTGTGAAAGTGTAGTGTCGGCAGACTTGCCAACACTACGTACACTAATTGAAAGAGGCGGCCAAGATGCACGCGCTAACTCACGAAGGATGGAGTGAGGTCTGAAACAGGAGACTTAATGAATGCTATAAAGAAAAGTACGTAGCTCCTTTAATACTTATCTTTTAATCCATCCTTTGTATACATCGTTCTTGATGAGACATCTGGAGATTGTGGTGATACAAGTGAGACTCTTTAGATACAAGCTATATAAGACTAATGGCGCCTTGCTAGATCGTAGACATGGACTTAGCTGAAGGCTATTCTAACTGTCTCTCGGCAAATGAGAGCAAAGGCTTCGTCCGTATAGTCGCTAGCAACGTCGTCGTACAACTGGGACGAGTTCTCGTACATCTCTCGAGACCTGCCGTGTGGTGGCGCTCGGTCTGCGATCACACAGTGGCGACACGCGGGTCCGACATGTACTAATGGACCGCGGCCGATTTAAGCTACCACCTAGCAAGTGTGGTGTCTGGCATTGACACCACAGAAAGTTTTACAGTGTGTACATACATCCTTCCTGCTTGTTTTCAAACTTAGTTCAGCCTGTTCCCGAGAGTGGCGCCGTCACAGCATGTCTTCAAGATGGCTGCTACACTTGACGTTCGTCACAAGCAACGTGCTGTCACAGAATTCCTGTGCTGTGAAAACGAGACAGTGGGAGACATCCACAAGAGGTTGAAAAAGGTGTGTGGAGATGCTGCTGTCGATCGCAGTACAGTTAGTCGGTGGGTAAGCAGGTTACGTGATGAAAGCGGGTACGGCAGTGTTGAGGATTGTCCTCGCAGCGGCAGGCCTTGTACTGCACACACTCCAGACAATGTGCAGAGAGTTAACGAATTGGTGACTGCTGACAGACGCATCACAATGAACGAATTGTCACGCTACGTTGGGATGGGGGAAGGAAGTATTTGCAGAATACTGAAAGTGTTGGCGTTAAAAAAGGATTGTGCCAGATGGGTTCCCAGGATGTTGACAGTGGCTCACAAAGAAACAAGAAAAACGGTATGCAGCGAACTTTTGGAACAGTACGAGAATGGTGGAGATGAATTTCTTGGAAGAATTGTGACAGGTGATGAAACATGGCTCCATCATTTTTCACCAGAAACGAAGAGGCAATCAGTGTAGTGACATCATGCAAATTCACCCAATAAAAATAAATTCAAAACCACACCTTCTGCTGGAAAAGTTATGGTTACGGTGTTTTTCGATTCCGAAGGACTCTTGCTTGTGGATATCATGCCAAGTGGAACCACCATAAATTCTGATGCATATGTGACGACACTGAAGAAACTTCAAGCTCGTCTGAGTCGTGTTCGACCACATCGGTAAAAGCAGGCTGTTTTGCTGTTGCACGACAGTGCACGGCCACATGTCAGTCAAAAAACCATGGAAGCGATCACAAAACTCGGATGGACAACACTGAAACACCCGCTTTACAGTCCTGACCTGGCTCCATGTGACTATCATCTCCTTGGGAAACTGAAAGACTCTCTTCGTGGAACAAGGTTTGAGGATGATGACTCCCTTGTGCACGCTGCCAAACAGTGGCTCCAACAGGTAGGTCCAGAATTTTACTGTGCAGGTATACAGGCGCTGGTTCCAAGATAGCGTAAGGCACGTGAGAAGGATGGAAATTATGTGGAGAAATGAAAATATTGTTCCTAAAGGATGTATCTACACACTATAAAACTTTCAAACATTAAGAACAATAGATGGATTTTAAAAAAAATGGTGTGCATTTCTTTTGGACTGACCCTCGTACACATACATGTATCTTGCGGTGGGTTTTTATTGCATATTCTTATTTCCCATTTTGGAAATATTAATATTTAATTATCGTGGGGCGAATTATTAGTTCGGTTTCTTATGTCATTTTTTTATCACAAGTTCATTGCTGTGTTCATTTGTGCATGATCTCTAGTATTGTGCATTATTATTTAATTAACCAGTCGTTGATTAATAGCGCGCACTTGTACAACCCTTCAGCCAAACTCAACTCCCATTCAAATCCCGTTCCACAGCTATAACATTAAATAATTTGGGGCTTGAGTTACTTCTCTTATGGACACCTACATCAACATCAAAGCTCTATGATACACCTGTAGGAATCTGAACGCAAGTTTGGACGTTGACGTACATCTCTATGATAAATCGTGTATACTGTATACTATTCCTGTATTCCTGGAGGCAATGTGCACGTAGCGCTTTCCATATTTTTTCCTAGCTCTATAAATACCAACCAAAGATTTTGCTTCTTTTCTCAAGATCTCGCGTCACTACTCTTATTACATGAACAGGACCCTAGCACCTAAGTTTGGCTCTCTACCTTCTGCGACTGCATTTTTTTTGAGATATCCACTACTCTTCAACTGAACTGCCCGTTATGGTATCCATTACATCAGTATCTACAGCATTAGACCCGTCACACGCACTCCATTGTTACTCAGTGCTTCACTATTCCTCTTCTTTCTACATTGATCCTACCATTATTAATTCTTCCTCTGAATCCATATCTGCTCCTGTGTATGCTTTATAATCGAATACACCTAAGAGCCAAAGAAACTGGTACACCTGCCTAATATCGTGCACGTCCCCCGCGAGCACACAGAAGTCCCGCAACACAACGCGGCATGCACTCTACTAACGTCTGAAATAATGATGCAGGGAATTGACACCATGAATCCTGCAGGGCTATCCATAAATCCGTAAGAGTACCAGGGGGTGGAGATCTCTTCTGAACAGAACGTTGCAAGGCATCCCAGATATGCTGATTAATATTGATGTCTGGGGAGTTTGGCGGCCAGCGGAAGTGTTTAAACTCGGAAGAGTGTTCCTGGAGCCACCATGTAGCAATTCTGGACGTGTGTGGTGTTGCATTGTCCTGCTGGAATTGCCCAAATCCGTCGGAATGCACGTTCCACATGAATGGATGTAGGTGATGTCAGGGTGCTTACGTATGTTTCAGCTGTCAGAGTCGTATCTAGACGTATCAGGGGTCCCATATCGCTCCAACTGCAAACGCCCTACAGTATTACAGAGTCTCCACTAGTTTGAACAGTCCCTTGCTGACATGTAGGGTACATGGATTCATGACCTTCTCTCCATACCCGTACACGTCATCAACAGTCCAATGTCAGTGCTGACAGGCACAGGCGAGGCGTAAAGTTTAGTATCGTGCAGTCATCAAGGGTACATGAGTGAGCCTTCGGCTCCGAAAGCCCATATAGGTGATGTTTCGTTGAATGGTTCGCACGCTGACACTTGTTGATGGCCTAGCACTGAAATCTGCAGCAATTTGCGGAAGGGTTGCACTTCTGTCACGCTGAACGATTCTCTTCAGTCGTCGTTGGTCCAGTTCTTGCAGGACCTTTTTCCTGCAGCAGCGATGTCGGAGATATATGTTTTACCGTATTCCTGATATTCAAAAATCCCCATTTCATCGCTACCTCGGAGATGGTGTGCCCTATTGCTCGTGCGCCGACTGTAACAATACGTTAAAACTGATTTAAATCTTGATAATCTGCCATTGTAGCAGGAGTAACCGATCTAGCAACTGCGCTAGACACTTGTTTTGTCTTATATAGGTGTTGCCGGCCGCAGCGCCGTATTCTGCCTGTGTTCATATCTTTTTATTTGAATAGACATGCCTGTACCAGTTGCTTTGACGTTTCAATGTATTTGGTTTTGGAATCTCCCTCTGAACATGACGAAATCCAGTTCGAATCTTCTTGTGTCTGCAGGCTTTTTTCCAGGTGTACCTCCTCCTGTCGCAATTTCTGAGCAGTGTATTCGCTATTACTAACTGAAATTTATTGCAGAACTCAGTATTTCTCCTCTCTGTTCCTTACAACCAACCCCCTATTCTCCCACATCATTATCTTACAATCCTTCCCATAGTACTGCATTCCAATTCTCCATGATTATCAGATTATCATCTCCTTTTAGATACTGAGCTGTCCGATCAGATACTTTCTCTACCTCTTCATCTTCTGCTTCTGACGTAGACATGTATACCGGAATTGCTGATGCAGGTGTCGAATTTCTGTGTATTCTCATAAAAACTACTCTATCACTGAATTGTTCACAGTAACTCACATTATCTCCTGCCTTCTTATTCATAACGAATCCGAATCTCATTATTTACTACTTCTGTTGATGTTACCGTATGTTGCTTTGGCCATAAATATCTTCTTTCTGTTTAACCTCATTGACCACCCTCTACATCTAGATTCAGCCTTTCTTTTAAGATTTTTTAACTTCCCTACCACGTTCAAACTCCTGATATTTCACGCTCTGTCTCGTGGAATATTACCTTTTCGTTGGTTTTTCAGTGTATCTCTGATGGTCGCCTCCCGTTGACAGTCCGCTCATGGAGATCCAAATCGGAGACTAATGCGGAATCTTTTGTCAATGGGGATATCATCACGACACTTTTTCAATTATAAGCCACATGTCCTGTGAAAACACGTTGCTTGCCTTTAATGCAGTGGTTTTCTCTGTCTTGTGCATCCTCATGCCGTTGATCATTACTGTTTCTTCCACCTATCAGGGGCAGTTTCCCACCTCAAGAACAAGACGATGCCCTGATCTACTTAAACGCCCTCTTTGACATACACGTTAAGGCGCGCTCCAAATGCAATTACACTATTTCTTGGAGCACTGGGCTGTGATATACACTCCTGGAAATGGAAAAAAGAACACATTGACACCGGTGTGTCAGACCCACCATACTTGCTCTGGACACTGCGAGAGGGCTGTACAAGCAATGATCACACGCACGGCACAGCGGACACACCAGGAACCGCGGTGTTGGCCGTCGAATGGCGCTAGCTGCGCAGCATTTGTGCACCGCCGCCGTCAGTGTCAGCCAGTTTGCCGTGGCATACGGAGCTCCATCGCAGTCTTTAACACTGGTAGCATGCCGCGACAGCGTGGACGTGAACCGTATGTGCAGTTGACGGACTTTGAGCGAGGGCGTATAGTGGGCATGCGGGAGGCCGGGTGGACGTACCGCCGAATTGCTCAACACGTGGGGCGTGAGGTTTCCACAGTACATCGATGTTGTCGCCAGTGGTCGGCGGAAGGTGCACGTGCCTGTCGACCTGGGACCGGACCGCAGCGACGCACGGATGCACGCCAAGACCGTAGGATCCTACGCAGCGCCGTAGTGGACCGCACCGCCACTTCCCAGCAAATTAGGGACACTGTTGCTCCTGGGGTATCGGCGAGGACCATTCGCAACCGTCTCCATGAAGCTGGGCTACGGTCCCGCACACCGTTAGGCCGTCTTCCGCTCACGCCCCAACATCGTGCAGCCCGCCTCCAGTGGTGTCGCGACAGGCGTGAATCGAGGGACGAATGGAGACGTGTCGTCTTCAGCGATGAGAGTCGCTTCTGCCTTGGTGCCAATGATGGTCGTATGCGTGTTTGACGCCGTGCAGGTGAGCGCCACAATCAGGACTGCATACGACCGAGGCACACAGGGCCAACACCCGGCATCATGGTGTGGGGAGCGATCTCCTACACTGGCCGTACACCACTGGTGATCGTCGAGGGGACACTGAATAGTGCACGGTACATCCAAACCGTCATCGAACCCATCGTTCTACCATTCCTAGACCGGCAAGGGAACTTGCTGTTCCAACAGGACAATGCACGTCCGCATGTATCCCGTGCCACCCAACGTGCTCTAGAAGGTGTAAGTCAACTACCCTGGCCAACAAGATCTCCGGATCTGTCCCCCATTGAGCATGTTTGGGACTGGATGAAGCGTCGTCTCACGCGGTCTGCAAGTCCAGCACGAACGCTGGTCCAACTGAGGCGCCAGGTGGAAATGGCATGGCAAGCCGTTCCACAGGACTACATCCAGCATCTCTACGATCGTCTCCATGGGAGAATAGCAGCCTGCATTGCTGCGAAAGGTGGATATACACTGTACTAGTGCCGACATTGTGCATGCTCTGTTGCCTGTGTCTATGTGCCTGTGGTTCTGTCAGTGTGATCATGTGATGTATCCGACCCCAGGAATGTGTCAATAAAGTTTCCCCTTCCTGGGACAATGAATTCACGGTGTTCTTATTTCAATTTCCAGGAGTGTAGATACTGCAGGGGTCTAACGAATGCATTGTGGGAGCTTGCGGGGTGAACTGCTCAGATGAACTGCTGCGTGGTACTCGACGTCTTGCCAACACGCAGTCACAAAAAGCATTGTGACAGCATTGTAAACAACACGCTGTTGCGCTGCAACCATGACCTCGCCTCCTGCGCGTTGTCTGCAAGTGGGTAACAAACGCTCGCCATTCACACTGGTGTTGTGTTCTGCTATAACGTCTGATGAAGTACACTGCCTGGAAACGTTGGCCTTGCACTCCTGTATACAGTAATAATTATCACTAGCTCATTACAGCCAAATTCTACATGCACTTGAAAATCACGTCATAGAAGCTACCTACTACTGACCACAGACCTAGGATCAAAACAGCTGCCGACTACTGTCTCTTTAAATTAACAGGCACAGTAATTCTGTTGTTCGCTAATTCACATTCCCTGGCCACATTTCTTAATGAGGGTACAACTTTATGTTTTCTGCGTGCTGGAGACTATAGTATTGTCAAGACATCGCCTTCTCAACTTGAACAGAATTCTGATGAACGATCTTTCTAATTTTAAATGGTCCTTGATGATAGTGGTTCTACTAATTTGGATCATAGTTCATTCTAGAGGATTAAGTATTGTGGGGCGGCGGGTGGAATAATAGAATAAATGTTTTGTATTTATCCTGTTTGCCGTTCTCAACACTGGCTCTCTAACTACAATATTGGCAACCAGAAAGTGATTAGCAAAACGTGAAGCCTGTAATAAGAATTCCTAGTGCCCACTTCATCTGAGAAATACATTTATAGCTACAGCTTATAGCTCTGAGGAATTAGGAGATTGTCTGGGATTCATAATCAAAATCCATTCTCTCTAAAATGTTCACTATATTCTCAAAGTCACAGACCAAAAAGAACCCACACAATCCAGCTACCAGAGCAGTTCAGAGTCTAATGCGCTGATGCCACTATAACTGTTCAAATTAAATGTTTAAGTGAATGCTCGCCATAATTTGATGATAATGTTCATCAAACGCCACGCTAATAATGGTAGATGTCTGTCCTGCGGCGGCACGTGAAAATACGACATACGCAAACTAAAGATAGATCATTAACGTCATCCCAAAATTAACACTTCACTCGAAAACGATTTCATGGTTACACGTATCCCGAGTAACTTATTACTGCATCCGAGGCTGTTTATATCAACGATACCGACGCGACGCGACTCCCGACACAGGTGGTGCGCTAATCAGCGTCTGGAGAGAACTGGGGCCTTTTTTTCTCGTGCAGCGTTCTTAGATATAAAGCCGCGGTGCGGACGGCTAAGGGAACGCCTGATCAAATCTGCTCTCCCGACTAGCCGCTGAGCTAGTAATGCACCACTTTAAGCTAACGAATAAATCATTGCTTCCTTTGCTGATGGCCGATGAAGCTCTCAATTTAAATGTGCAATCAGCACACACGTAAGTAATCATAATAAAAGTCTGACGTGGCTAAGTCAAATATTTTGGGCGAGATAATTAATTTAATTACACTACACGCAGTAGACGAGCTCTGAACTTCGCTTTTGGAGATACGCTATCGCTATAGTTTTATAGTTATTCAGTTGAAACTTCTCACGTCTTTATGATTATAGCGGATCTCCCTTCTACTTATTTTTAAACATCCTAGCTTTATTTATTCGACTACTTAATCTATCTTGCTTCCTTAATTTTTAAGACAAAAACCAGAAAATCATGAATTTCAACTAAAATTTTAATTTGTGAGATCCAGAATACTGTTTCTTCTAAATTATTATGCAAAAGGAATCTAAATATAAATTTTTAAGTTTCTAGCTCTTTTCTGTAGCGCCAATGATTTTTACAGAAAAACATCAAAATTTCGAAAATGGTTAACGTTATTGAACTGATATTCAACACATATTGATTTAATATTACTCCTGACATGCTAGAAACGTTTCAGGTTATTTACTTGATTTTTAAAGTATTGCGTAACTTTTATGATGTCAGAGCTAGTTACAGCGGACTGGCTGGCACACAATGGAAAGACTGATGTGAATTTTATAAGGCGTGAGTAGGCTGCTTCCCTACAGTATGCATCTTAATCAAGACACAGTCACCTACTTTAAATACACATTGCTTCACAGGTCTGTCCTGTGCACGTATCCTTTCTTTTGCTTTTTTCGTAACTGGATTAGATTCAGTTTAAAGTAGAGAAATCATACGTCTGAGGAATTTAATTAGTGATATGGCGTATTCTCATTTGTCCAAGTTGTTCATTGAAACAGATATGCCATATGCTTCTAGAACTCGGTACAGAATTTCTACGCGCTCTTACCATGAAACAGCGCTGATTAGATCATAGTTCACATAGAGGGTTATTGTTGTTATGGTTGTTGCGGTCTTCAGTCCTGAGACTGGTTTGGTGCAGCTCTCCATGCTACTCTATCCTGTGCAAGCTTCTTCATCTCCCAGTACCTACTGCAACCTACATCCTTCTGAATCTGCTTAGTGTATACATCTCTTGGTCTCCCTCTACGATTTTTACCCTCCACGCTGTCCTCCAATGCTAAATTTGTGATCCCTTGATGCCTCAAAACATGTCCTACCAACCGATCAATTCTTTTAGTCAAGTTGTGCCACAAACTTCTCTTCTCCCCAATCCTATTCAATACCTCCTCATTAGTTACGTGATCTACCCACCTTATCTTCAGCATTCTTCTGTAGCACCACATTTCGAAAGCTTCTATACTCTTCTTGTCCAAACTAGTTATCGTCCATGTTTCACTTCCATACATGGCTACACTCCATACAAATACTTTCAGAAACGAATTCCTGACACTTAAATCTATACTCGACGTTAACAAATTTCTCTTTTTCAGAAACGATTTCCTTGCCATTGCCAGTCTACATTTTATATCCTCTCTACTTCGACCATCATCAGTTATTTTACTCCCTAAATAGCAAAACTCCTTTACTACTTTAAGTGTCTCATTTTCTAATTTAATTCCCTCAGCATCACCCGATTTAATTTGACTACATTCCATTATCCTCGTTTTGCTTTTGTTGATGTTCATCTTATATCCTTCTTTCAAGACACTGTCCATTCCGTTCAACTGCTCTTCCAAGTCCTTTGCTGTCTCTGACAGAATTACAATGTCATCGGCGAACCTCAAAGTTTTTACTTCTTCTCCATGAATTTTAATACCTACTCCGAATTTTTCTTTTGTTTCCTTTACTGCTTGCTCAATATACAGATTGAATAACATCGGGGAGAGGCTACAACCCTGTCTCACCCCTTTCCCAACCACTGCTTCCCTTTCATGCCCCTCGACTCTTATAACTGCCACCTGGTTTCTGTACAAATTGTAAATAGCCTTTCGCTCCCCATATTTTACCCCTGCCACCTTCAGAATTTGAAAGAGAGTATTCCAGTTAACATTGTCAAAAGCTTTCTCTAAGTCTACAAATGCTAGAAACGTAGGTTTGCCTTTTCTTAATCTTTCTTCTAAGATAAGTCGTAAGGTTAGTATTGCCTCACGTGTTCCAACATTTCCACAGAATCCAAACTGATCTTCCCCGAGGTCCGCTTCTACCAGTTTTTCCATTCGTCTGTAAAGAATTCGCGTTAGTATTTTGCAGCCATGACTTATTAAACTGATAGTTCGGTAATTTTCACATCTGTCAACACCTGCTTTCTTTGGGATTGGAATTATTATATTCTTCTTGAAGTCTGAGGGTATTTCGCCTGTCTCATACATCTTGCTCACCAGATGGTAGAGTTTTGTCATGACTGGCCCTCCCAAGGCCATCAGTAGTTCTAATGGAATGTTGTCTACTCCCGGGGCCTTGTTTCGACTCAGGTCTTTCAGTGCTCTGTCAAACTCTTCACGCAGTATCTTATCTCCCATTTCGTCTTCATCTACATCCTCTTCCATTTTCATAATATTGTCCTCAAGTACATCGCCCTTGTATAAACCCTCTATATACTCCTTCCACCTTTCTGCCTTCCCTTCTTTGCTTAGAACTGGGTTGCCATCTGAGCTCTTGATATTCATGCAAGTGGTTCTCTTCTCTCCAAAGGTCTCTTTAATTTTCCTGTAGGCAGTATCTATCTTACCCCTAGTGAGACAAGCCTCTACATCCTTACATTTGCCCTCTAGCCATCCCTGCTTAGCCATTTTGCACTTCCTGTCGATCTCATTTTTGAGACGTTTGTATTCCTTTTTGCCTGCTTCATTTACTGCACTTTAATATTTTCTCCTTTCATCAATTAAATTCAATATTTCTTCTGTTACCCAAGGATTTCTATTAGCCCTCGTCTTTTTACCTACTTGATCGTCTGCTGCCTTCACTACTTCATCCCTCAGAGCTACCCATTCTTCTTCTACTGTATTTCTTTCCCCCATTCCTGTCAATTGTTCCCTTATGCTCTCCCTGAAACTCTGTACAACCTCTGGTTCTTTCAGTTTATCCAGGTCCCATCTCCTTAAATTCCCACCTTTTTGCAGTTTCTTCAGTTTCAATCTGCAGTTCATAACCAATAGATTGTGGTCAGAGTCCACATCTGCCCCTGGAAATGTCTTACAATTTAAAACCTGGTTCCTAAATCTCTGTCTTACCATTATATAATCTATCTGATACCTTTTAGTATCTCCAGGATTCTTCCAGGTATACAACCTTCTTTTATGATTCTTGAACCAAGTGTTAGCTATGATTAAGTCATGCTCTGTGCAAAATTCTACAAGGCGGCTTCCTCTTTCATTTCTTCCCCCCAATCCATATTCACCTACTATGTTTCCTTCTCTCCCTTTTCCTACTGACAAATTCCAGTCACCCATGACTATTAAATTTTCGTCTCCCTTCACTACCTGAATAATTTCTTTTATCTCGTCATACATTTCATCTATTTCTTCATCATCTGCAGAGCTAGTTGGCACATAAACTTGTACTACTGTAGTAGGCATGGGCTTTGTGTCTATCCTGGCCACAATAATGCGTTCACTATGCTGTTTGTAGTAGCTAACCCACACTCCTATTTTTTTATTCATTATTAAACCTACTCCTGCATTACCCCTATTTGATTTTGTATTTATAACCCTGTATTCACCTGACCAAAAGTCTTTTTCCTCCTGCCACCGAACTTCACTAATTCCCACTATATCTAACTTTAACCTATCCATTTCCCTTTTTAAATTTTCTAACCTACCTGCCCGATTAAGGGATCTGAATTCCACGCTCCGATCCGTAGAAAGCCAGTTTTCTTTCTCCTGATAACGACATCCTCTTGAGTAGTCCCCGCCCGGAGATCCGAATGGGGGACTATTTTACCTCCGGAATATTTTACCCAAGAGGACGCCATCATCATTTAATCATACAGTAAAGCTGCATGTCCTCGGGAAAAATTACGGCTGTAGTTTCCCCTTGCTTTCAGCCGTTCGCAGTACCAGCACAGCAAGGCCGTTTTGGTTAATGTTACAAGGCCAGATCAGTCAATCATCCAGACTGTTGCCCTTGCAACTACTGTAAAGGCTGCTGCCCCTCTTCAGGAACCACATGTTTGTCTGGCCCATCAACAGATACCCCTCCGTTGTGGTTGCACCTACGGTACGGCCATCTGTATCGCTGAGGCACGCAAGCCTCCCCACCAACGGCAAGGTCCATGGTTCATGGAGGGAGAGGGTTATATGCTTCAATAATTATTATTGAAGAGAGTTATATGCTTCAATGATTCTTCTCCCGTAAGTTCATCCATTACTGTCATACAGGCTGCTGGTGACACAGAAAGACCGAAAGCAGTTGTCTTAAATTGGAAGCATCTTCTGTTACTTAAAAATGCAGTGTACTTTTTCTGTCTTCACCCAACAGTAGTTGCTAGTAACTACTTGTCGCACAATGATGCAGTACATTGAGCGAGTATCGATGACTATACGTACTGTGCTGTCTTGCTGTGTTAAGGTATGGATTCGGCTGGAATACCAGCTATCTGTTCGTTCAGCCATATAACAGTCCAATGTGCTGTTTACTGGCTACTTGTCTCATCGCCAAAAATATCGTTAACATTTACTGTGAAATAATTCACGATCCTTGAATTTAATTCTGCAGGTGCATCCCCTGACCAGACCAGGCGTTTGTGAAAACAGGTCGGCACAGCATCTTAGTACTTCTATCCGTTCTTCCCGTTTAGCATCAGGCAGGTCTACTGACGTCTGAATCTTGTTTTGAATATTAGCCACAGCATCTTCATCTTTATTACTCGCTCGCGGTTCAACATCGTCCTCTAAATAACTTAAAATTTCCGTACCTCTTCTTTTAGAAAACGCATTAATGACATGTTCACTCATGGAGTCATCTTTACCGACGAATCCTTTCAATCTAACTCCGTTCTGTTCATTATTTTCCTCCACACACGGACAACTCTTTTCAAAATCCACATTACATTTTATCTCTGTCAAACAGTTACTACCCGGAACTAAACTAACATTAAGAGATTCAATAATCAACACGCTTTGCTCCTACTCATCTTCCTGAATTCTGACCTTTGATGTGTTTGCTTCGATTACCTACGGAATCGACAATATATACGCCAGTAACAGGAAATATTGGGAAAGCAACCAGATTATTAAGTTGTGAAAAAAAAAAAATCCGCGCTAATCTCACTCACTGAATCCTCAAAGGGCAATAAATGTCGTTATCAGCCTCACATTTCTCTCTGTCAGGTTGGGTTGTTTGGGGAAGGAAACCAGACAGCGAGGTTCAAATGGTTCAAATGACTCTGAGCACTATGGGGCTTAACAGCTGAGGTCATCAGTCCCCTATAACTTGGAACTACTTAAACCTAACTAACCTAAGGACATCACACACATCCATGCCCGAGGCAGGATTCGAACCTGAGGCGCCTAGAACCGCTCGGCTACAGCGGATGACCGGAACCAGACACCGAGGTCATCGGTTTCATCGGATTAGGGAAGGATGGGGAAGGCAGTCGGCCGTGCCCTTTCAAAGGAACCATCCCGGCGTTTCCCTGAAGCGATTTAGGGAAATCACGGAAAACCTAAATCAGGATGGCCGGACGCGGGATTGAACCGTCGTCTTCCCTAATGCGAGTCCACTTTCTCTCCGTATAGGTCTCATTCATGTCTGTGCTACGTTCGAATTTCATGACATACATCGTGATTTCTGACCCGCTTCCTTTAACATTAGTTTCCGAGCGGGCCGTCTCCGAGGCATTGTTTACTGCAGTTAAGCGGCGTCCTGTGTCGTGAATTAGGACTGCAGCAGTGAGTCCTTTCTGGCGATCGCTTCTGAGCCCTGTCTACTGTGTACGGGTACCGACTTGGTTGATGAGTTGCATTAAATCCATTCAATGGGCTAGGTTCGTCCCTTCTTTGCATTCCGATGTCTTGTCGGTCGAATGTACGTATCGTCCGTAATTCTGAAATTCTGTACACAGCGGATAAGTGTCGTGTTTATGACGTTCGTCATTACTTCCTTACTGTAGTTTCCGTTCTGACGTGGGGGCCTCAATTCGATTGATCATTAAACACACCCGCTCAATATTCAAATGCGGCCTGAGCTGCAAATTCTCGAATACCGTGAGTAGTGACACTTTATCACAGAATTAAGACTAATTCCTCCTTTTTAAACAGATTGTGAAAGTAGGAACTGTCATTCCTATATTTCTGTATATACCACGCCCCCACAACCGCACGAGTGGTCAACTGTGAAGAGCATACATAGGGAGCATACATAGGGGCAGAAATCCATTCCAGTACGATTATGCCATAGGTGGTAAATCATTGGAAGCGGTAACGACCGTAAAATACTTAGGAGTTACTATCCGGAGCGATCTGAAGTGGAATGATCACATAAAACAAATAGTGGGAAAAGCAGGCGCCAGGTTGAGATTCATAGGAAGAATTCTAAGAAAATGTGACTCATCGACGAAAGAAGTAGCTTACAAAACGCTTGTTCGTCCGATTCTTGAGTATTGCTCATCAGTATGGGACCCTTACCAGGTTGGATTAATAGAAGAGATAGACATGATCCAGCGAAAAGCAGCGCGATTCGTCATGGGGACATTTAGTCAGCGCGAGAGCGTTACGGAGATGCTGAACAAGCTCCAGTGGCGGACACTTCAAGAAAGGCGTTACGCAATACGGAGAGGTTTATTATCGAAATTACGAGAGAGCACATTCCGGGAAGAGATGGGCAACATATTACTACCGCCCACATATATCTCGCGTAATGATCACAACGAAAAGATCCGAGAAATTAGAGCAAATACGGAGACTTACAAGCAGTCGTTCTTCCCACGCACAATTCGTGAATGGAACAGGGAAGGGGGGATCAGATAGTGGTACAATAAGTACCCTCCGCCACACACCGTAAGGTGGCTCGCGGAGTATAGATGTAGATGTAGAATTGAATAGCTGGCCGGCGGCCATTAGAGTGGTAAAGTGACGCGCCGAGTTCGAATGTTTATACATCGCTTTTGGTTATAAAATGCCTTCCCTTGAGTTAGGTCACAAACATTATGCCTCATTTAAATACGTTACTACAATATACTTTTTAATTTATGAACAAACAGTAACTAGTCACTGTTTATGAATTTATCTTACGTACTACATGGCATCTGCGTAGCTAAAAGTTATGTACTGGACACCTAGCATTTTTCGTAGTTCATTTACGATAGATGTACGCAAAATGTATCAAAATACTCGAAGATTTGCCCATTATATTAATAGATATTTTCTGACTCTACCTTGCTTTAGATTTTACGACGAGAAGTGCGTTATATATGGCATAGTGCTTTGGCAACTCACGACCAAATTATCAAGTTTCAACCTAACCTAGACCATGAAAACACTACCGATCAGCCAACTTTCTTCAAAATGATGAGAACATATAAAATGGAATTCTGTAGGTCGGAAATCTTGCCTCCTGACAGCGTGTAACCATTTTTGTAACAGCTGTGGGTTTGAGAAAGGAAACCTGCAAATAGATGCACAGACATTATGCCTATACCGTGTTACAAAAACATTTATTGAGCAAGTGCACTGACATACAAAACAAATTAAAATATTCAAATACCTGTGAAATGTAATATTCGTTCCTTTCTCGAATTTATTTGTACAATTAATCGCTGCACAACTCTTCACCATTGTACTTCTTTTGATTGGAACGTACAGACAGTAGAATTACGAGTAACAAATACTGTATGTGCGCCCAACAAATATACAACGTTGAATCAGGGTCTTCATAAACAAAAATACCACACAACACATCAGACTACAACCACTGTAATGGCGTCCAGCCGAAGGTTCAAATTATCCCGCGACTGCAGCGCCATCAGTGAGTCTAGCTATTATTTACAAGGTCTTTGGCATGTACTCTCGCGTAGTGTCGTGATATATCTTTGGTGTGACGTCATAAGCGAGTGACTGCATGTGAGATCGCTCTCTAAGTTTTCATATATTTTTAGGTTTCAGATACATATTTTAACGGTTTTTGTGATAATATTAGTGGTTTCTTCATTCACCTCTGCGTTTCTTGTGTTGTGACCTGATATTTGTGAGTGTTTCGTATCGAGCAACTTAACCTCTTGCATGTGTTTACATTCCGCGCTGACCAGTTGCAGCTGTAGCGGCGCATCGAAAGCTAAGTACTAATTAATTGTCTGTGTATAGTGGTTTATTTAGGAACTTTAGTAGACTTCAACCGGTGTTCTTGGTGTTTTCTGGTGAAATAATTGCAGAAGAAACTTTGGGAACTGTTTTCAGCTTCGTTATTGTGTCATTAGACGTTTGATTCTCTTTCTGTATTAGTCTTTTGTTATATTCACAATTGTTGTTTATTAATACTGTTAATAATAGTAGTTACTTCTCTTGTAGAGTAAGTTTGTGATTATTGTAGTCAGGTTTTTAACATCTTCTTATTGTAGTAGCGGAACTTTGCAAAAGTAAAATTTTACCATGAGTGAGAAGTGTGGGCTTTGCCGTAGGTTCGTGAGTAGTAGATTGCGGTGTGAGACTTGTTCGAAGTATTTTCACTGGGGGGAATGCAGTGGGGTAACCAGTGGGCATTCTGGTGAGATCCTCTCCTGGAACTGCAGGTTATGTAGCAACAGTAAGTTGATAGAGGAGCAGGAGCGTAAGATCTGTGCCCTTCAGGTGCAGTTGAAAAACGCATAGGAGGAGCTAGATAGGATGAGGAGGGAGAAGGGGGTTGGGGAATGGGAGCTGGCTGTTGGCAAGAGATCTGCTATGAGAAGAAGATTTTCAGATAGTTTTACTATTGGTGTTTACAATAGATATGACCAACTGTCAAAGTCTAGTGGAGAGGAATCTCTAGTAGCTGTAGATGTAGGAAGTATGCAGCAGACCTCAGTAGTTACTGTGCCTAGAACAGTTGCAAAGTCGAAGAGGAAGAAGAAGGTTCTGCTGTTAGGTAGTTCTCACGGCAGAGGTGTAGGCCAGCAGTTGCAGGAAGTGCTGGGGAGTGAGTACCAGGTCACCAGCATTGTGAAGCCTAATGCAGGGTTGGCTCAGGTGACTGTTAACATAGGGGGGTTATGTATTGATTTTACTAAAGAGGATCAGGTAGTGATTGTGGGTGGGGCTGGTAATAGTATTGGTAGGGATGGGGAGTATAACATAGATGGTGACCTGAAAAAGAAAGCCACTCAGACTGGCAACACGAATGTGCATTTCGTGGAACTGTTTCAGCGTCACGATCTGCCTCATCTTAATAGAGCCGTCAGGAGTAATAACATGAGACTTGGGGCTACGCTGATGACAGAAGGCATGGGTCACATTTCAGTGGTGTCGGTGGAGTCTATCAGCAGGGCGGGTTTCACTAGACATGGCCTGCACCTCAACAGGTATGGAAAGGGGAGGTTGGCAAAGCTTATAGGTGCAGCATAGGTGGGGGTGGTGGGATCACTCATGGGAAAATTCCTGCAGTAGTGGGTGTTAGAGCTGCACCTTTTTTAGATTGAAGTCAGCTGATAGGTATTCCTGCTTAAGGGAAGTCTCTCTAACAAGGGAATCACTTTTGACAAAGCTTAGGTATCCGAGTAATGAGGGAATTAGTATATTTCATCAAAATATACAAGGTATTAGAGATAAAGTTAGTGAACTGCTTATAAATGTTGACTCTGAAATTATTGGTATATCTGAACACTTCTTAAATAAGGAGATAATTCAGAGGCTTCCTTTACCAGGATACAGGTTGGCTGGCAGCTTTTCGAGGAGCTCTTTGCGGTGTGGGGGAGTAGCCATGTATGTGGAAAACGGCATCCCATTTGAGTCAATTGATGTTTCAAAGTACTGCACTGAAAAGGTGTTTGAATGTTGTGCAGGTGTGGTTAAATTTAACGGAGCTAAACTTCTAACTGTTGTTATTTATAGATCCCCAGACTCCGATTTCACAACATTTTTGTTAAAGCTAGAGGAGGTTCTTGGTTCACTTTATAGGAAATACAAAAAGTTAGTTAAAAGTCGGTGACTTCAATATTAATTGTATAAGTGATTTTGCAAGGAGGAGGATGCTGGTAGACCTCCTTAATTCATATAATCTTATGCAAACCGCATTCTTTCCAACGAGAGTGCAAGGGAACAGTAGAACAACCATAGACAACATTTTTGTTCATTCCTCATTACTAGAAGGGCATTCTGTTAGCAAAAAGGTGAATGGCCTTTCAGATCATGATGCACAAATTTTAACTTTAAAAGATTTTTGTGCTGCAACACGTGTTAAATATAGTCATCAGCTGTTCAGGAAAGCTGATCCAGTTGCTGTAGAGACCTTTGTAAACCTTATAAAGGAACAAGAGTGGCAAGATGTTTATAGCGCTGATACAGTAGACGATAAATATAATGCTTTTCTCAAGAGTTTTCTCATGCTCTTTGAAAGTTGCTTTCCGTTAGAACGTTTAAAACAGGGTACTAGCACAAACAGGCAGCCTGGGTGGCTGACTAGAGGGATAAGAATATCTTGTAGAACAAAGTGGCAATTATATCAAAACGTTAGAAACAGTCAAAATCTAAATGCAGCAGTCCATTACAAACAGTATTGTAAGGTGCTTAAAAATGTTATTACGAAGGCAAAAAGTTTGTGGTATGCAGATAGAATAGCTAAGTCTCAGGATAAAATTAAAACCATATGGTCAGTCGTAAAGGAAGTTGCTGGTCTGCAGAGACAGGTCGAGGATATAGAATCAGGGCGTAGTGGGAATGTCCGTGTTACTGATACTGACAAGAGGGAGATTGAGTTAATAATTAAATCACTAAAGACCAAGAACTCTCATAGATATGACGGGGTATCTAGCAGAATACTGAAGTATTGTTCTATGTATATTAGCCCAGTTCTCAGCCATATCTGTAACTTTTCCTTTAGGAGTGGTCGGTTTCCTGACACCCCCCCCCCCCCCCCCCTGCGGGTTCGGGGGTAAGAATAGGCCCGCGGTATTCCTGCCTGTCGTAAGAGGCGACTAAAAGGAGTCTCAAATGTTTCGGCCTTATGTGATGGTCCCCTCTCAGGTTTGACCTCCATCTTTCTAAATTATTCCGAAGAGCGAGCCAATTGGGGAAGGGCGCCTTACATGGTGCATTGTATCCGTCGTGCATTGAGACCTTTAGCCGGCTTTTTCGTCGTTGCAATGGTGTCCCGCTCGTTTTCCATCTCTTGGGCGATTACCACGCTGCACTCTGCAGTGTTGCTTTTATCTGCGACGACGACCTTGGACTTTTTTGCACCTAAGATCCAGCACGGTAGCCAGTCCGTTGTGGTGGGGCCGCCATGTACCCTGTTGGTTGTAGCCCCCTGACAACACAGGGATCGCTCTACTGATGCCTGCGCCGTTAACTCCCCACATATGCCAAGGAGTAGATGCCTATCCTCCTGGGGTATCGGGACTCCCCGCAACGGCCATCCTGCCAGGTGGCCTTTGCTGTGGCTGGGTGGCGCCCGTGGGGAGGGCCCTTGGTCGGAGTAGGTGGCATCAGGGCGGATGACCTGCAATGAAGCGTGGTACATCGTCTCTCGCTGGTGGCCAGCCGCCAGCAGTCTCTAAGCGTTCTCGGGCTCACTTTAACGCTCAGAAGTACGATCCGAAAACGTTCCCCTCCCTGGCCTCACCGTGGGAGGAACGTAAATCTCAGGATGGCAGTATCAGTTATTCGCCCCGATTCTTAGTTTGTACGAGAGCTGATGGGGAGTCTTTTCTCTCCACAAAGCCTCAGTTCTTCGTCGAGCATTTAGAGGACAGGTTTGGGGAGGTGGAGGGCTTGTCCAAAATGCGCTCTGGATCGGTCCTGATACAAACGGCATCCTCTGCCCAGTCACGACGGTTACTTGCTTGTGACAAGTTGGGGGATGTTGCTGTTACGATCACACCGCATAAGAGTTTAAATATGGTCCAGGGAGTTATTTACCATAAGGACCTTCTTTTGCAGTCTGATGACGAGCTGCGCGCCAACTTAGAGTGCAGAGGTGTACATTTCGTCCGGCGCGTTCATCGGGGTCCGAAGGAAAATCAGATAGCTACCGGTGCCTTCATCTTGGTCTTCGAGGGTGATACGTTACCGGAAAAGGTCAAGGTGATGGTCTACCGATGTGACGTCAGGCCCTATATTCCTCCCCCGATGCGGTGCTTCAAGTGCTGGAAGTTCGGCCATATGTCTTCCCGCTGCACTTCCAGCCTCACATATCGAGATTGCGGACGCCCGTCTCATCCCAATACTCCATGTGCCCCGCCGCCCATCTGTGTCAACTGCGGGGAGCACCATTCACCTTGCTCGCCAGACTGCAGAATCTTCCAGAAAGAACGCAAAATCATGGAATATAAGACCATGGACCGACTGACTTATACTGAGGCCAAAAGGAAATACGACCGATTACATCCCGTGAGAATGACATCTTCCTACGCCGCTGCTACAACACCTGTGCTCGCCCCATCAGTTTCGCGACTTCCGGCCAGATCGCTGAGTGGTACAACTCCTCCTGCCCCCTTGCCAGTGGGGGCTCTACCCACCGGGTTGTTCCTGCGCCACCTACCTCAGGAGCAACACCATCCCCCCCATCAGGGACGTCCATCCCTGCTTCTAAGCCGGAGAAGTGTCCAACTTCTTCGGCTTCTCACGCTCGCAAGGGGTCCCTTGGGTCCCTCCCTTCCCAGGTTTCCACCAGTGGGAAGGCTGACGACCGACAGTGGCGTAAGTGCCCGCAATCAGCTGGTCGAAGGGCTTCACGATCCTCCTCAGTCCCGGAGACTGAATCGGTGAAGCCCTCCCAGCCAGTTAAACCCAAGGAGCAGCGTGAGAAATCCAAGAAGAAGAGCTCTAAGCCCAAGGAATTCGCGGTGGCAGCCACCCCACTGCAACCTTCCAGCTCTGTGTCTGAGGACGAGGTGGAGATTCTGGCGTCCGCTGAGGACCTCGATCTCGCCAGTCCCTCAGACGCCATGGCTAGCACTAGCACAGGTGCTCAATCGGAGGCAGCAGGTGACCCAGCGGCGTAATCTGCCTTCCCAGTCCCGTCACGCCTTTCTCCGCCATGGACAATACCATCCTCCAGTGGAACTGCAGCGGTTTCTTCCACCATCTAGCTGAGCTCCGCCAACTTATCAGCCTTCACCCTTTCTTCTGCATTGCTCTTCAGGAAACTTGGTTTCCAGCATTGCGAACCCCTGCCCTCCGTGGCTATCGGGGTTATTATAAGAACCGAGCAGCTTATGAAAGGGTGTCTGGTGGCGTCTGCCTATATGTCCTTCACACTCTGCACAGCGAGTCTGTCCCTCTCCAAACACCTTTAGAGGCTGTCGCTGTTCGGGTGTGGACGCCACAGGCTGTTACCGTCTGCAGTCTTTACCTTCCACCGTATGGTGATGTCTCGCAGCATGTCCTGGCTGCACTGGTAGCCCAATTGCCGCCACCTTTCTTGCTATTGGGCGACTTCAACGCCCATAACCCTCTGTGGGGTGGGTCAGTGGCAACAGGTCGAGGCGCCATCGTTGAGCATTTATTGTCGCAGCTCGATCTCTCGCTGTTAAATGATGGTGCCTTCACACACTTCAGTGTGGCGCATGGCACATACTCCGCCATTGACCTTTCAATCTGTAGCCCTAGCCTCTTGCCGTCTGTCAAATGGAGTGTGCATGACGACCTGTGTGGTAGTGACCACTTTCCGATCTTTCTGTCACTACCACAGCGTCACTCTTCTGGGCGCCCTAGTAGATGGGCTATGAATAAGGCTGACTAGGACTTGTTCTCCTCCACTGCCGCTATTGAGCCTCTCTCTACTGATGACATTGATGCGATGGTTCAATCGGTCACCACCGGCATCGTTACTGCCGCCGAATCTGCCATTCCCCGTTCTTCTGGGTCCCCTCGGCGGAGGGCTGTGCCTTGGTGGTCGCCTGAGATCGCTGAAGCGATTAAAGATCGCCGGCGGGCGCTCCAGCGTCACAAGCGACATCCCTCCGTAGACCACCTTATCGCCTTCAAACGGCTGCGTGCGCGGGCCCGCCTCCTTAGGCAAGAAGGAGTGCTGGGAGCGGTATGTGTCCACCATTGGCCTCCATGTCACTCCATCGCAGGTCTGGGCCAAGATTCGACGCGTCTACGGCTATCCGACCCCTGTCAGCGTCCCTGCGCTCTCACTGAATGGAGCAGTTTGTACTGACTCCGACGTCATTGCAAACCGCTTAGCAGAGCATTTTGCTCTTAGTTCCGCTTCTTCCAATTACCCACTGGAATTCCGCTCCATTAAAGAGCGGATGGAACGTCGGAGCCTTTCGTTTCGCACCCACCATCCAGAATGTTACAATGCTCCATTCAGTGAGTGGGAATTTCGCAGTGCCCTAGCCGCTTGGCCTGATACCGCTCCTGGGCCAGATGGCATCCACTGTCAGATGCTGAAACACCTTTCAGTGGACTGCCAGCGGCGCCTCCTCGACCTTTACATCCGTCTTTGGGTCGAGGGGGAGTTTCCGTCGCAATGGCGGGAAGGCATTGTCATCCCCGTTTTGAAACCTGGAAAGAACTCTCTGGAGGTGGACAGCTACCGTCCCATTAGTCTCACCAACGTTCTTTGCAAGTTGCTTGAACGGATGGTGAGCCGGCGCTTGAATTGGGTACTGGAGTCTCGGGGCCTTCTGGCTCCGTCTCAGGGTGGGTTCCGTAAAGGCCGCTCTGCCACCGACAATCTGGTGAGCCTGGAGTCGGCCATCCGTACTGCCTTTGCCCGCCGTCAGCACCTGGTCGCTGTCTTTTTAGACATGCGGAAGGCGTACGATACGACATGGCGTCATCACATCCTTTCTAAGCTTCATGGATGGGGTCTTCAGGGTCCTCTGCCGATTTTTATCCGCAATTTTCTGTCGTATCGTACCTTCTGCGTGCAAGTCGCGGCCTCGTATAGTTCCTCCCACGTCCAGGAGAACGGTGTTCCACAGGGTTCTGTTTTAAGTGTCTGCCTGTTTTTAATAGCCATTAACGGGCTCGCTGCGGCCGTGGGAAATTCTGTCTCCGCTTCCCTGTATGCTGACGACTTCTGCCTTTACTACAGCTCTACTGGCATTGCAGCTGTTGAACGTCAGCTACAGGGCGCTATCCGCAAGGCGCAGTCTTGGGCTGTAGCGTATGGTTTTCAGTTTTCGGCTGCCAAGACCTGCGTTATGTATTTCTGCCGGCGACGTACTGTCCACCCGGAGCCGCGGCTTTACCTTGCCGGCGAACTTCTTACAGTGGTGGAATCACACAGGTTTTTGGGGGTGGTTTTCGATGCCCGGTTGACTTGGCTGCCTCATATCCGGCAGCTTAAACAGGCGTGTTGGCGGCATCACAACGCTCTGAGATGCTTGAGCCACACCCGCTGGGGCGCCGACCGATCTACCCTGTTGCGGCTCTACCAGGCGTTAATCCAGTCCCGTCTGGATTATGGGAGCCTGGCTTATGGCTCAGCATCCCCATCTGCGTTGCGGGTGCTGGACCCAATTCTCCACAGCGGGATACGCCTCGCCACTGGTGCTTTCCGCACCAGTCCTGTGGACAGCATACTAGTGGAGGCAGGTGTCCCTCCACTGCGGTTACGACGCCAACAATTACTGACTGCTTATGCTGCCCATGTTTTTAGCTTGCCCAGGCATCCAAATTACCGTGTCCTGTTCCCGCAGTCAGTCGTCCATCTGCCAGAACGTCGGCCCCGGTCGGTTTGTCCGATCGCCGTGCGTGTCAAAGAGCTCTTCTCTGGGCTTGGGTTTTTCCCTGTTCCACCTCCTTTCGGGCACCTCTGCACACGCACCCATGGTGTGTGCCTCACCCTTGCCTTCGGCTCGACTTGGCACAGGGCCCGAAGGACTCAGTCCCTCCAGAGGCCTTCCGCCGCCGCTTTTATTCCATCCTGGCCATGTATCAGGGCTCCGGCATTGTTTACACTGACGGTTCGATGGTTGCTGGTCGCGTCGGGTAAGCGCTCACTCTAGGGGACCATTCCGAACAATGTTCCTTGCAGGATGGCTGCAGCGTTTACACTGCTGAGCTGGTCGCCATCTTTCGTGCCCTAGAGTATATCCGCTCCTGCTCAGGTGAGTCCTTCGTTATCTGTAGCGATTCCCTGAGCGGTTTACGAGCTCTCGACCAGTGTTTCCCTCGTTCTCGTCTGGTGATGGCTATCCAAGAGTCCCTGCATACTCTTGCCCGTTGCGGCCGCTCTGTGGTCTTTGTGTGGGCCCCCGGTCATGTCGGTATCCCGGGCAATGAACATGTTGACCGCCTGGCGAAAGAGGCCACTAGTAAACCATCTCTGGATGTTGGCCTCCCAGAGACTGATTTGCGGGCAGTCCTCCGCCGAAAAGTTTTTGCGTTTTGGGACGGGGAATGGCGCGATCGGATCACGCCCAATAAACTCCGTGCCATTAAGGAGACGACGACTGTGTGGCAGTCATCCATGCGAGCCAACCGCAGGGACTCAGTCATCCTTTGTCGGCTCTGCATTGGCCACTCCTGGCTGACACACGGTTATTTACTGCGCTGGGAGGACCCTCCTCTATGTCGCTGTGGGGCGGCTTTGACAGTGGCCCACATTTTGTTGGCCTGCCCCCTTTTAGCTGTGGTCAGGCAGACATTTGCGCTGCCTGATACGCTCCCTGCCCTTTTATCTGATGACCCTATTATGGCTGGCTTAGATTTACGTTTTATTCGGGAAGGGGGGTTTTATCGTTTACTCTGTTTGTTCTGTCCTTTTGTGTTGATTCTGGCCATTGGCCTACGATTTTACGCTGAGTTTTTAATGTGTTCTCGGTGGTTGGCTTTTCCTTTTTATCTCTATGGTCGGCCAACCACCGTCACTCTCTGTGTGTTTTAATTTGTTTTGTCTGATCTCTGTCGGAGTCTTTCTTGTCCCGTGTCGTCTGACGTCTTTCCTGCTGTTCGTTTTTCTTCTCTTTGGGCGGTTTTAATTTTTTTTGGAAAAAGGGACCGATGACCATCGCAGTCTGGTCCCTTTAATCCCACAAACCAACCAACCAACCAACCGGTTTCCTGACCGATTAAAGTACTCGGTAGTGAAGCCACTTTATAAAAAGGGAGACATTGATAATGTTGATAATTTTAGACCTATTTCTACGCCATCGGTGTTTGCTAAAGTTGTCGAGAAGGTTGTATATACAAGGTTACTGCAGCATTTAAATTCACATAATTTGCTGTCAAATGTTCAGTTTGGTTTTAGAAATGGTTTAACAACTGAAAATGCTATATTCTCTTTTCTCTGTGAGGTTTTGGACGGATTAAATAAAAGGTTGCGAACGCTAGGTGTTTTTTTTTTATTTAACAAAGGCTTTTGACTGTGTTACTGCAGAAGTTGGACCATTATGGAGTAAGGGGAGTAGCTTACAATTGGTTCGCCTCTTACTTTAAGAACAGAAAGCAGAGGGTAATTCTCCACAATATTGAGAGTGGTAGTGATGTTCAGTCCCAATGGGGCCCTGTTAAGTGGGGCGTTCCCCAAGGGTCGGTGCTGGGGCCACTGCTGTTTCTTATTTATATAAATGATATGCCTTCTAGTATTACAGGTGATTCAAAAATATTTCTGTTTGCTGATGACACCAGCTTGATAGTGAAGGATCTTGTGTGTAATATTGAAACAGTAACAAATAATGTAGTTCATGAAATAAGTTCGTGGCTTGTGGAAAATAATTTGATGCTAAATCACAGTAAGACTCAGTTTTTACAGTTTCTAACTCACAATTCAACAAGAACCGATATTTTGATAAGACAGAATAGGCATATTATAAGCGAGACGGAACAGTTCAAGTTCCTAGGCGTTCGGATAGATAGTAAGCTGTTGTGGAAAGCCCATGTGCCCGATCTTGTTCAGAAGCTAAATGCTGCTTTATTTACCAATAGAACAGTATCTGAAATAAGTGACACTTCAACACGAAAAGTAGTCTACTTCGCATATTTTCATACACTTATGTCATATGGTATTATTTTTTGGGGTAATTCTTCTGATTCAGAAAGGGTATTTTTGGCTCAAAAACGGGCTGTTCGAGCTATATGTGGTGTAAGTTCGAGAAACTCTTGTCGACCCCTATTCAAAAATCTGGGAATTCTGACATTGCCCTCACAGTATATATTTTCTTTAATGTCGTTTGTTGTTAGCAATATTAGCTTATTCCCAAGAGTTAGCAGCTTTCACTCAGTTAATTCTAGGCAGAAATCAAATCTGCATGTAGAATGCACTTCCTTGACTCTTGTGCAGAAACGAGTGCAGTATTCTGCTGCATCCATTTTCAATAAGCTACCACAAGAACTCAAAAATCTTAGCAGTAGCCCAAATTCTTTTAAGTCTAAACTGAAGAGTTTCCTCATGCCTCACTCCTTCTATTCTGTCGAGGAGCTCCTGAAAGAGCTAAAAAATTAAGCAAATTCCAGTGTTACATTGTTGATTTTCTTCATTTAAACTTACGACTTGTCACCTGAATATGTTTTTTTTTATATTTCATTTTATCTGTTTCTAATATCGTGTTATAATTTCATGTATTGACTCGTTCGATGACCATGGAGACTTCTCCTTAATTTGGTCCTACGGAACAATAAATAAATAAATAAATAAATATTGCGTAATTTGGCGCTATAAAAATTTTTGATTTTATATTCACTTCTTCTTGTCGAGACCAAAATTTATTTAAAAATGCCGTTTATTTATTTAAAAATGCTGTTCGTCGTATAATTTTTGGATACGCTGATAACCTAGGTATGTTCTTCGCCTTCTTGTGGCTGATGACGTATCTATTTTAATCCGTTCTGTATAAATATTTAGAAATGGATGTTTAAACTGTTTGATAAAAGCTTTGGCATGGATAAAGTGTTTGGGTTCATATACTTGGAAATTTCGTACACTCATTTCGTTGTCTATCATTATCTGAGACGCAATAACAATGTTACGAACTATTATATGTAGCACTGTATCAGTCTCTTCCATACAAAGTTTTTATTTACTTAACCGGATCTCTTTTGTCATTCTGGAACATTCCAGTGGATTTTGTCAACTTGACTGCCCAACTTATTGCACAGGCTTGAACGCCGCGAATTAACGTAATAATCGAGTCTTTGTAACTTTCGCAAGTACTCTTTCTATTCATAATTTCACAATATTGGGCCATTATTTTATAATGAGCCCCGTTGCTGAGAGTTTTCGTTTGTTTGTTTTGTTCGGATGAACTGAATTTCAGTTTTGTGTCCATCGTGTTTAGACTGAAATTCATTTAGAAGCTCATCATATTTTCGATTAAATATGTTAGCGAGGTCCATTCGCTGGCTATCAACTGCATCCCATAATTTACTGTAGCCGTCATGCACATCCCTTTTAAATTCCTCACGACTGCCTTTCATTTCCTGAAGAGAGTTTTTAATTTGTTGTAATTATTGGATCATTGTCCGCAGCTCGCGGTCTTGCGGTAGCGTTCTCGCTTCCCGCGCACGGGGTCCCGGGTTCGATTCCTGACGGGGTCAGGGATTTTTCCTGCCTCGAGATAACTGGGTGTTGTTTCGTCTTCATCATCATCATTCATCCTCATTACGGTCGGAGGAAGGCAATGGCAAACCACTTCCGCTAGAACCTTGCCTAGTTCAGCGGTGCGGGTCTGCCGCATCGTCCCCTACGCTCCTCGGAGTATGGGACCTCATCAACATCATCATCCTGAAACATTAACTAAGTGCTGAAAACAGTCGTTTCCTTTATATGTGTAAATGTTGGCGTCAAATATAGCATTTTTGAATCTAAATCACGGAGGTCACTACCTTCTGTTTCACACTTTGCAGAATTAGCAAACCTAAACATGTCTAATGTATTAACTGAAATATTTAACTGTCCTCCTTCACTGACGATATTGCTACCGTTTTGTTCTGTTTCAGCTGTTATATAAGAGAAAGTCAAATGTAAACGAGACGCAGACGCATGGAAAAAAGTAAGTGAACTGTTTATTATTTCAAAAATAACCACCATAGCTGTTGTTAATACACTCATCCCACTGTGACACAAGACTGTCAGTCTCTACGTGGAAAGATGTTTGCGGATGTCTGCAAAACCACGGTTGTACCCAGGCATGCATGTCTTAGTCAGAAACAAATCGACGGCCACCAGTGTCTTCTTCGGGCTCCGAAAACATGGAATTCGCATGGGGATAGACCTGGACCGTGTGGGTGACGTGTACGTGCTTCCCCTGCGAAACTTCTGCAACGTATTCGAAACAATCTTGGTAACATGTGGACGCACCCCAGGTGTTGCTCTGGGAAACCCTTACATCTCATCCATACAGTCCTGATCTCTCCTCCATGTTTTTGGAGACCCGAAGAAAGACATTGGTGGCCATCGGTTTGCTTCTGACGAAGAGGTGCACGCCCGGGTAGAGCCGTGGTTCTGTTGGTAACTGCAAATATTTTTCCATGGGGGAATTGACCTTCTTTGTCTCACAGTGGGATAAATGTTTTAACAGCTACAGCGATTACTTTTGAAAAAATAAACAATATGTTTACTTTTTCCTTGTGTCTCCTTTTCATTTAACTGACTCTAATAATAATGTTCACTATAGTCACCGTTCTTTACAACTCTCATCTGCAATGATTTTAAAATACCATTCTTGAATTAAAAATTGTTAACACAGTTCACAGTTTCTTTTCAACTCACCCCTAAACAACGTTGTATTCCGTTCTACACGAACCAACACCGTTGTTCACACCGTTTTATTACGTTAATTTCTCTAATTTATCCAAAGACGTACGTACAGCGTCTTGAAATGGCTGTCGCCCTGTGTAGGCGTACCACCTCCTCTTACGCCTACTGCGACAACTATGACTCTATATATTACTTGGTCTGCTTTGGTATCGGACAATGACTAGCAAAAAAAAGTGCAAATGTGTGTGAAATCTTACGGGACTTAACTGCTAAGGTCATCAGTCCCTAAGCCTACACACTTCTTAACCTAAATTATCCTAAGAACAAACACACACACCCGGGACCATCCGCACAGTCCATGACTGTAGCGCCATAGACTGCTCGGCTAATCCCGCGTAAGTGGTGAAGAACAAATTGAGCTGACACAGTATTTATTAGTGAAGAATGAAATTTAACTTTACACTTCACATGTATAAAAATACATCCTCGCTATTATTTTGTCGGAGAATTACACTCTGATATCATTAGATTAGAGTCCGTGGCTCATACAGAAGTGGGACATTTGTCCTCTTTGGTTGCTGTGCTTCCTGAAAGGCATTGTTGGCGTCAGTGATAAACTATAATATCATATGTTGCACTCATATCCTGCAGAATGATCATTTCACATAAAGTTACTGTTCCCTTGCAACTTAACAGCCAAACATTAAAAAAAATCTTGGCATGAATTAGTTGCGATACCATCATCAGAGATTGTCGCCCGATTACCATTCACCATCATTTGTTTCACTTTCTTCGCTATCTCATCGGGTGATGATGTGCTCTATCTTCCAGGGCGAACGTCATCTTCACCGTCTTCACTATCCTCTTCGAAACGCTTATTCCACTCGTAAACGCTTGTTTTACTCATAACAGGCTGATCGAAAGTAATATTTAACGTTTCTAAAGCTTCGCCGCTTTATTCAGCTATATAGCAAAATTTAATACGAATTCTCTGCCCCTTTTTATACAAAACACATAGTTGCCAAAATTATCAAACCACATGTAACCATTTTAGCAGCTAACAGCCCACTGTATGTTCTACATGGCTAAAAGTGTATTCATACTATCCAAAGGTATTTACAACAATAACAAAAACCGCTCGAATCAGACTAATGAAATACGCTAAGTTACAAAATTATCAGATCGTTTTGAACACACTTCGTAGTTCTCCCCGAAAGTACGAGTAGCTACTCAGTACTAAATACAGTTTTCCACAAAATTCTGTTTCTGATATGCATCGCAACTGCCAATCAACTTTTATCTATGTACCCGTTTATTTTTCTGCTTTATCTACTGATGACAGAACTGTTGTTGTCGCTAAGAAAAGCTGACACAGTGTGACGAGTGACAGTTGCACCTCTTGTACTTTGTAGTTGTTATCACCATCAGAAGCCCGCTGCCCGATACCTCTGCAAACTGCATTGCGTCACCCGTCTTCCCGCTCACAGATTACTGCTTGAGCGTCAATAAATCCGACTTCCTTGTACATTGTGTTTGCGAACAGTAAATGGATCGGAAAACTGAAACTGGCGCAGACAATATTTATAAAACGCGGAACTGATTCTTGTTAACGAACAGTAGGACTGCTCATCACAGAAAGTTCTGGAAACCGTGATTTCGGTGCACCAATCGGTTGCCGCCACATGTGTGAAGTTGTGCATTAGTTAAAGTGCCCAGACAAGTAAATCCTACCTGTTCTGTTTGTAGTGCTTCGACTAAGCGGCCAAGTTCAATACAGAGGTGGTGACTGACAACCACCTTTCCGTCTTTCTTTGAAGTCAGTACCGCCATTAGACTGTTATTTATTTACAGTGTTGCATTTACACTAACACAATCATGATTTCGGTTTCAAAGTGCCATTATCAAGTGTTTTCTGAAAGCAGATTAGAGAATAACAGTGAAATACATATTAAAGTGATATAAGCATATAAGAATCCATATTTATAGTGCTTACTTACAAGTGTTGTAAATTGCCTAAGATGGCATACTGTCGTATTAAAATACACTATTAGACACATTGTCTAAGAGTCGATATTTCTGGCAGAGCCTACTGCTTTGTTTCATTACTGAGTGTACTATCTTGACTGAATGACAGATGGATAAATGTCAAAGTGTCTTGATCAGAGAAATTCATGTTACAAGCAGGTGACTTTTTTTTTAAATCTTTGGACTCAGTGTCCGGTAGGATAGGAAAGTTTAGGAGCAATTTGTTTTCTTTGGTCGTTGTTACATCTTTGCAGTACCTGTTTATCTTAGTATACAGTGAAGCTGCCTGCTCATAAACATAAACAGTAACAAACCTCTCGATAATATTCGCTGCATCCATAAACGTAACACTCCAGCTAATCACTGACGTTGTTTAAAGTACATTTTAGTAGGTAAATATACAGCTTTGTACGCGAAATTAACACATGGCCAACTCTAAGTTGTGTAATTTTGCCTCAATTAAGAATTAATACAATACAGTGCAATTACTTAGTCTACTCACGCATTAATTAACCAGTGAGGTTTGAAGCGATACGTCCATAGCTAGCTGCAGAATGCTTGGAAAGCAATGATATTGTGCGAATGTATGAAGGGGACGAAAACGCTTCATGAAATAATGAGAATGCAGCAGGATGTGGTAAGTTACACTTTGCAACTCATGCTGATGAATGCTTGTACTGGAACTGTAGACCATCCGAGAAAACTCCAGTCAGTCTTCTGAAGTGCAAGAGGCGAGATGCTTATCTGCTCCAGTACAAGCGCCCAGGTGTACAATCAAGGAGATGCTGGTACTGAGCAGGAATGATTTTAGTAAGCGTACTACATGCAGCTACACAGCTGAGAACTGCATCCACAGCTCCCTACATGAAGACTGGAAGGGAAAGATAATGGAAGAGTGTAAGAAAAAGAATACCTTTCAGCAAATAATGGTGACGCAGTGGGAGGGGGCGAAGATATGTTTCGCAACTCGTAGAGGTTACTGCCTGTGCTGGAACTGTCTACCTTTTTTTGAAGTGCCCCATAAATGTGTCTAAGAGACAAATATATAAAACAACGCAGACTGAGTGAGGAAATTCACAAAACTACCATCAGAGGTCTTTTGGAACAGGTTTTGTCCCCTCCAGCACCACCCGAAAATTGGCGGGGCCAATAGGAATGCAGGAAACCACGTCCACATTGGGTATATAGGGCAGATGTAGCGGCTCACCAGTCTCTGTCAGCCTCTGGGAGAGGAAGAACAATGAAGCGTTGCCAGCACCAGTGCGTTACGTATTTTTGCTGAATCTGGAATTACAGTTAACTTTGAAAAATCTGAATTCGGTAGGACTAAAGTGAAGTTTTTGGGTTGTATTATTTCTTCTGAGGGCGTTCTCCTGGATCCTGAAAAGTTGGAAGCAATCAGAGCCATTCCAGTTCCACCCGCAAAAAAATCGCAGTTTTATAGGTCTCGTGAATTTCTACCGTCGTTTTCTGAATATTCCGACTCTATTAATATACTAAAACTTTATTCCCTCACTGGCAAAAACACTATCTGGAACTGGGAGGAACAGGCACAGTTGGAATTTGATTCTTTGCAAGAAGCACTACTTAATGCGCCAATCTTAGCTCACCCAGATCTGTCACAAGATTTCTGCCTTAGCACAGATTCCTCTAAACTGGCTCTTGGTGCCCATTTATTTCAAGAAGCCATAGAAAATGACATTACTGTCACGTGCACCGGCTGGCCTTCAGAAAAGCAACACAGAAGCTAACCTTGAGAAAAATTTCAGTATTCTTTACATTCAAAAAGTAGAATTTGAAAACTTTGTCACTGCATCTTTAAGGGACTTTGCTTATGAACAAGACAAGGAACCGATTTGGAAAGATATCGGAAGTAATTGATATGAAAAAACACACACGCAGATTCGCCATTATTATCTCGTTAGAAACAACATACTCTTCAAACGTTGCACCGTTGATGACAAGCTATGTGCACTTCGTATTCCTGACGATTTTCTTAATCAGCTCTGGCATATTCATTTCAGCTACGCACATTTTGGTCCACAAAAATGTTATCATATTCTTCAGACGACTTGTTATTTTAACAACATGGAAAAGAGAATTAGGAGAGTCTTGTCTATTTGTAAACTTCGCCAAAAAGCTAAGCCATCTGCCATCCCACAACGTGCTGCATTGTTTCCTATTATTCCTACGAGATTAAAAGAATTTTCTCCTGTTGTTCTTCTGGGGCCCCTTGTCAAAACGAATGGATTTTCATTAGTTGTCATCGCTGCTGAATTTACATCAAAATTTGTCAATTTGTTTCTTTCGCACCGATACGCAAAGCCACTGGACAGTCTGTATCCAACGCCTTTGTTAAAAATTTCTTATGTGAAGTTGGACACGTTACCAAGGTCATTTGAGATAACGGACCACAATTCAGATATGCTGTTTGGTCACGCATGTTACGGAATCGTACAATCAAGCCCGATTTTATTGCATTGTACTCTCCACACTGTAACCCGTCTGAACGCATAATGAAAGAAATTAATAAGATTTGTAGACTTTATTGCCACAGGAAGCATCAGTATTGGGACAGATATTTACACTTATTTCAAAACGCGTTGAATGAAATGCCTCATGACTCGACTGCTTTACCACCTATTCCTGTACTGAAGAATAAGGAACCAGTAAGCAGAGTCAGAGAGCTTGTACTTTTCCCAAATTCTTCGTCATAAAGACATAATTGATTTGGCTATTAAAAATATAAATTCTGCTGCAGACAAAAGGAAAAATACTACATGGTAAGACAAATGCAAAGAAACTACACATTGGTCAGGAAGTTCTCATTAAAGCCCATTCATTGTCACACAAGAAAAAAGATTTGAGTCACAAATTCTTTCTGATTTACAATGGACCATACAGCATCCGACGTATACTGCATGATAATTGCGTTGAAGATGAAACTCTGTGTACTAAGAAAAGTAAAAAATTACCACACATTTCTCATGAAAAACCGTTTATTGAGAAGTAATTTTTCTTTCTGACTTAATTGTTGCTAATAAATTTTTCACTTCAACTTACTGTTACACTTTGTCACATTTAGCATGCAGCGATGTTTGAAGTTAACTAGCTAGTCAAGAACCTATGGAATTCATTAAGACATTAATTTTAAGAGTACACTTTTATGTGGAACAGGAGGCACACTATTATTGTGTGTGCATTTTTGCTTGTTGTTTGCACGATTACGTCACGAGTATAAAGTCCACATTCTTAGAACAAATACTGATAATGATGTTTTACTGCAACATTTTGGTTTACTTCAGAAGACATTTTTGTTTAAAGTACTTACTGAGAGGTCACAGATGACAGAGTATTTGGTTTTTTTGACAGCTGCACGACTATATTACGACGCAACTAACGAGTGACACAATTGTTATTATTGTTTTTACGCTGTATCTGTTTAATGTCTGCACAGCTTTTCTACGTTCTTCTGGAAAGTAAAACATGTTTTGGTAATGACCTTTGTGGCATAGCTACAGTGAGACAGGTATTTTTCGTAAACAACAATACATTACAGTATAGTACTTTCAAGGTCACTGCAATGAACGTAATAACTACGACATTTATATGCATAGCACTTTAATTTTGTATATGAGAAAGGCAAGTACATTGATTTTTGAAGAACTTTGCTTTTGAACGACGGTAGCTACGACACTTGGCACATTTTTACCGTTAAGCAATGACAGATTTTTTTTTACAGCGAGAACTACAGTTTAGCGCTACATGACATGCATGTGAGTGATTATCTTTTGTACTTGGAACATTTCTAGAAATATTTTTGAATTACAATGATACAGAGGTTTTCGGCGATACATTTCATTCCGTAGTTTTAATCTGTAACATCTGAGGTATAACAACGTTACCCCTCATGGGGGTACGCCTACTTTGTGTACCATGCGTGTGGCAAGCGCAAGGAGCTCTAGCTAATATGGTATTTGCTTATACAATTTTATACATCGGTACCATATTTTTCTAACACAGAATTACAAGCTATCTGGTCATTTAACTGAGAGAAATAAAAAATTTTTTCACTATGTCTTTGACATATATTTACATAATTACACAGTTCGATTATTTTGCACTTATGAAATTTTACTTTATTTGCATTTTGGGGGACAGTTCAGATTTACTTAACAGGATTATGATTTTTGAAGTACATTCGAGATAGATGACACTATTGAAACGAGTAGAGAATTTTTTTAGAGATTTTGAAATTATTGAAGGAAACTATGACGATTTTGAGATTAGACTGATGTTTTATGATATTATTCTGATGACGATGTGTATTATGATGTTAAGATATAGTTACGTCCAATAAGGTGATGCTATATGAGGAATATGATTATGCTATGTGTTTAATGACGATGTGTATTATGATGTTAACATATGTGTAATAAGGTGATGAATAGGGGTTAGGGACTCTGGTTTGTGGAAAAGAATGTTGGAAACCAAGAACTGTAATTCAAGAGTTATAAAATGTGAGTATATATGTGAATGTGAGTACCACAATGCTGACAGATATTTTTGGGACACTATCATTTATGAGATTTCGTTTCTACACACTTCTCCTGTAATTTTTCAACCTGTGAAATTTTTGATTTGTATCAAACTATCATTGCTGCTGAAACTGTTGTAAATATTTTGGTAAAATGTGTATGTGACCTTGACGTAATGCTCTGTTGCGCCCAGCTGCGCCCTAGCCACCAGGAAAACCCATTGTTGTGTTGCCTTTCAAATACACAGCTGTGGAAAAGAGAGGTCGTTGACTTTGCTATTGACATTTCTTTGCAGAAGGCACCACCACAAACACGACACATTATTACTTAGAGACATATTATTACACTTTGGGGCTCATACTTTATGCTACTTACTGAAATGCTTATGAAGTGATGAGAAATACTCTTGCATCTACACCCCTGATTGTGACAAGTGTCTTTCCATGAGAGTTGAGACAATTTTTACTGACTTATGAAATGCCATATGGCTGGAGGTTGATGTTTTTATGCTTTGCTTTGTACATATTTGCGTATTTTATTTGATATCTAGTTTCTAGCTGTGATGCATCATTGGTTTTAGGAAATAAAATTTAAAACATATGCTAATGTAAACACTTTCTGCCAAGAGTTCCATTAAATAATAATTTTATGATCCACAATCTTAAAAAGACCACTTGGAAAGTAAAGAACAATATGAAGGAGGAGGGACTAGTAACAGGAATTGCATACATAATTGTCTTTTGAAGGACTTGGTAATTTTTTGGTAGAATAAGTTGTTGTCATGCACCAATCTAGTGTTAAGATGTGACATAGACATTAAGATGTAAATAGACATTTCCCTTATCTGCATTGCTGTCTTTTTTGTAATATTTTTTCTGCTTGTGCTTTCTCATGTTTAGGTATCAGTTATTGCATTTGCTGCTGCTATTTGTCAGGCATTGTCCTACTGCATTTTACAATGTATTACTTACTGTGTTAAGCCAATTTTACCAATGATTTGTTTTTCTTGTTTGCTGGATATTGCCTTATACTAGTTGTAACGGTGCACTTTTTTGCTAATTTAGATATGCTGCTGCTTGCTTTACCAATTTGCGTTTTTGTCATTGTTGTTTGTGCTAGCCGGCCTTGGTGGCCGAGCGGTTCTAGGCGCTACAGTCTGGAGCCCCGTGGCCGCTACGGTCGCAGGTTCGAATCCTGACTCGGGCATGGATGTGTGTGATGTCCTTACGTTAGTTAGGTTTAAGTAGTTCTAAGCTCTAGGGGACTGATGACCTCAGAAGTTAAGTCCCATAATGCTCAGAGCCATTTGAACCGTTTTGTTTGTGCTAATTGTTTCATGCTGCTGCATTGCCTCGTTCTCTAGTTTATGTATCTGAGCTCAGTAAATTTAAGTTAGCTTAAGAGGGGATACGCTATATAAGAAAATGAGTTATTATGAGTTGGGAAGAAATGCATTGAGAAGCTATAAGGAAAAGCTTTGGCCAAAGAGTATTTTCTAATGAGGAACAATTATTTTGAAAAAGAAAATGAACAGTTAAGTAGGGTATAATGACAACAGGTTTAGGTAGGGTTTTCTTGGAAACAAATGGTGATGTTAGAAATATATGAAAGTATAAATACAGATAGATAGCATTTTTTTTGGGAAAAAATGTTGAACTAAGAGAGTGCTTCGAGAATTAAATGAAGTAGTTTTGGCTGAAAGTTATAGAGAGGTCTGCATGAAGGGTATTATTGAAAGGAGAAAAATGAGAATGAGGTATCAATGCTCACTATAAGTACTGCAGTACCAAATGTTACACTGAAAACTCGCAGTTATAAGTTAATAGTCAGCAGTGACGGAGGTCAGCAGCGTTAGCATGAGCAGATGGTCTGGATGTGTGTCCGTCTTGAAGATTTAAAATTGGTTGGACATCGATTGCAAAATGTGGGTAATGGAATTATTGACGATTATACAATTTTTGGTATTGGATGTCACATGATTAAGGTAAAAACCTGCTACATACATTGTTGGCTCTGTAAGAAAATCTTTCCTTTGCTAACTACATGCCTATTGGTAGTTAGAGTCTACAGTAGTTAGAATCTTTTTATTTAGCTTTATGTGTACTTGCTGTATTTTCTGTAGTTCATGTCATGAAGATTTTCTGTGAAGTAATCGACTTATTGTTAGGATTACTTCTAATTCACTGCCATTCTTTTGTGTTAATTAATAGTCAGATTGCGTTATCCTTGTATATTGTGGGTCATTGATGAGTAGAATAAATTTGAGCTGTATTTGTCAGGGAAAATTCTGTAGGTCAGAGTTCAAACGATAAAGACAAGCAAAGTGACAGTACGTTCAGTTTCTCTCAGTAGTTTCAAAATTAAATAAAGAAGTTTCAGTTTCTTTGGCGCTTCAGTGTAAAAAGTATTGTAATTTGAAGGTCGGTCTAGCGGTGGTGATGGTATTGACATTCAACTTAACAGAGTCAGCAATCAGCCCCCTCAGTATTTATACTATGACGACCCCAATGACATAATAGATCGACCATGATTGCTCATGGTATTAGCTGCTTCAGGCAATACCGCTCATTTGAATGAGGTTGTCTCAGTAATTTCAGATCTTAGAGAGGTAGGTATAATCGAATGAGTATGGAGAGGGCATCCCGAGAACTGCACAAACCAGTACACAAAACGCACCCTCCTTGATATGTTCTGACTGAAGGTTTGGATGACTTATGGCAGGCTGTTGTTGTAGATGTGATGGAATATTCACATGAGAATAATGGAATCAGAAATAATTTTAATGGTTATTGATACGAACTCGAAGTTTGCCTGGGCATTACCTGTTAAAACAAAAACTGGGCGAGATTTCATGGAGGTATTTGAGTATATGTTGCAGAGAGGGATGAATCGGTGACCAGAGCATCTCCAAACCGATCACGCTGGAGAGTTTTAGAATAGGTATCCCGAGATCGTGATGCAGCGGTATGGAATACATCAGTACTCAACATTCACCGACCTGAAGGCGAGTATCGTGGAACGTGTGGACAGGACAATAAAAGGTTAAATGTGGATGCGTTTTGATTTTGCGGCTCATACAAATGGACAGACACCCTCCCAGAAATAATTGCACAGTATAATCGAAACAAACATAGCAAATAGAAATGAGGCTAATCCATGTTCGATATAATGGACTCATGGATGCGGTGTACTATCGTATTAAAGTGATGGATCCACGTAAACAGAAATCTGATGTAGGTGATTTGGTATATATCGCACAAGACAGCATTTTAGAAGCCTTACCTCCCAAACTGGTAGAGTAAGAGTGCAGAGCACAAATCCCAGAGCTTACATCTTAAAGGAAAGCAGTGGCACTGAAATTTCGGAATGATTTCAACCGAGGAAATGCAGTAGAGTTTAGAAACACACGTGCCGTAGAGCGTGTCATAAGACGTCGATGGAATGGGACACTAGTTAAATGGCTTGGTTTTCCTGCAACACAAAACAGTTGGATTGGCGCTGACGATTTGCTATATAAGGGAGGGGCACAGAGCACAGACAGCTCAGTAGCATAACATCCGTGATAGGGGACGCATTATAAGAGGTGGTGGTGTTCTCGATAAACTTCCCCTTGAATTGCACGTTATGGGGTATAATTACTGCAGACGTGCTACAAAACTCGTCGTGATAAGGGGATTAACCTGCTTCATGAGGCGTGTTTGGACATAAGAATGCATATGCAAAACATAAAGATTTCCCAGGACATCACGCTGCAGATAGAATTTTAGCTGATAAAGTCAAGGCAGAGAGAGAAAGGTAATTAGTTTAGGACATCGCATTGCAGAATTTGTAGTTGATAAAATCATACCAGGTCAAATGAAGTTGAGTTTGCGTGTAAATTTGAAGCAAGTTATGAACGCTGCACGTCGTGCACTGAAGAAGAAGACAACGATGAAAAAGAAGGGCGTTTCAAAAACTATATCGAGACAGCGATGTATGCAGTCAAAAGTGCCCTGAAGCATAAAGGGATGGTTAAAGCAAACAGAGTTCTTCCGATACTCAAGACATGAGGTGGAATTAGCCTATTCCTCATTCCTGCCTTCGCAGGGCTCTCAGCGGTGGATTCACTGGCTGATGGTGCTGCGGCTATTGCCGTAACAGTCAAGAACGCACAGAGCTCCCAGGAACAGCTAGAGAAAACATGAAGACGTAACTGCATGATGGAAGCAGCAGCCATCGGAAAAAGACTATACCTGAAACCATACGAGAAAGGATTAGGCATCTTCACAAATAAAAAAATGCCCGTTAGCTATTCCACCAGACATATCGCTTACAAATACAGATCTGCTCAAGTTTTTTAGGAAAAATTCAGCATTCCTAGATTCCGTGGGATAGATTACCGGAGAATATGTGGAAATCCGGAGAATGCGGAATTGTGAATTTAAGATGTTCCTGGGGAGCCAGGAACCCACTAAGTGGCGTATGTTAAGACAAATACAATTAAAGTCTACCATTTCGACTCATTTGGAGACTTTCAGCCGCCAGAAGAGTTACAACGATACTTCGATAGAAGACGAGTGTTCTACAATTTTCATCGCTACTAAGTGGGGTAAGACGTCAAAAATCAAAAAAGAGTCAATTTTTCAAAAATATGCCTATTTTGTAGCGCACATCTTCCTGAATTGTTTGATGTATAAAACATATATATTTGACAGATTATAAGGCACTTTATTTGGTCTTAAGTGTACCAAGATACAGCGCCACACCCCTTTGCCAGCATTCTTCTGTCATACGTAAGTGTATTGTGCTCTGTAGAATTTCAATGTTTATATTTGTGCCAGAGATTGTCATACGTGAAACAAAGGACTATTGATATCAATACTTTCTCTGCTGCTATCGACGTGCATTGTTTTGATCGCTGATTTTGTTTGTTCTCTGTTTTGAAAGGCTTGCAGAGTGGTGTTGTGAATTTTGAAACGATTTTCATTTCACTGTGTTGTTTTGTGTTCGTTTCTGGCATACTATCGCACAAAGTGCCTCGAATTAGTTGCTTCAACCGTAAACAACGCCACCTGGGCAACAGATATACAGTAAAGGGTGCTACAACAAATGTTACACCAGTGGCTCAAGACTGCAACCTTTCAGAGCCGGTAAACAGACCATTGGCGAGTGCTTCAAGAAGGAAACTTGTTTTTGGTGCTAATGAAAATGGAGGCTGTGAATCTGAAGGTTCGTGTAATATTATTGTTGATGTTAACATACTGTCACAGTTAATATTGGACAATGTTATGTGTAAGCATTGCTTTGGTGTGCAGTGTGTTTCTGTGGTGGAAGCTGAGAGAGCCAGGAAAGGCCTTGCTACGAATTTATCTGTGAAATGCAACATTGGTGTGTCTTTCATGACCTACAAAATCGCAAACAAAGGTTATGATGTGAATCTGAGGGTAGCATATGGCATGCGCTGTGTTGGTAGGGGACAGAAGGCAGCAAGAACGCTTTGCACAGTGATGAATCTTTCACCTCCTCCAGCAAACTTTGAGAGATGTTACAGCTTACTGCTTGGGGCTGTAAAAGAAGCTGCAGTATCATCAATGAAAAGTGCTGCAGAAGAATCTATTATCGAAAATGATCGTGACAGGGACATAGTGGCCACTTTTGATGGTACCTGGCAAAAAAGAGGACACACTCCATTGAATGGTGTTGTTACAACATCTTTTGACACTGCAAACTACTAGGTGTTGAAGTCTTGAGCAAATTTTGTCACAGCTGTGTAAAAGGGATTCCAGATCATGAATGAAATATAAAATCTCAAGTAGAGGTATGGAAGTGCAGGGAGTTGTCAGCTTGTGTACCAGGTTTGTTGCCTCCCATGGCCTGCGATATGTGAAGTACCTTGGTGATGGTGATAGTAAAGCTTTCCTTCAGGTTTAAAAATGTGCTCCATATGGAACTGAGCTTATTGTTCAGAAGTTAGAATCCGTGGGACATGTACAGTAAAGACTTTGATGGGAAGGGAATAAAAGGGCGAGGGCGACTGACAGATGTAGACATTAACAAGCTGCAGACATATTATTGCTTGGCAATAAGAAGGAGCACAGGGGACTTGAAAAATATGAAGCAAGTAGTTTGGGCCTTATACTTCCACAAAATGTCCACAGAGAATGACCCTATCCACAACCTGTGCCCAAAAGGAAGTGAATCATGGTGTGGCTACCAAAGGTCAATTTCTGCTGGTGAAGAACATCATCACAAGAATTCTCTACCAACTGCTGTAATGGAAGCCATCAAATCTATATTCAGGGACCGTGCAGATAAAACTTATTGAAGAAATGTCTTCATGGCAGTACCCAAAACACAAATGAAAGTTTTAACCAATGTGTATGGGAAAGATTGCCAAAAACCATTTTTGTGGGAAGAGATGCACTTGATATTGGTGTTTACGATGCAGTTTCATGGTTTAATGATGGTGTACAAAGCAGGCAATATGTTTTAGAGAAAATGGGAATTGAGACCAGAGTGATCTGCATGGAAGCTTTGTATGCGATAGACAGAGAGCGTGTAGTGAAAGCGAATAAATCATTTCTGGAGGTGATAAGATCAAGAAAAGTGCATCATAGGAATGTGAAAAGGAAGAAAACTGGTTTAGAAAATTAATAATAACCTGCCTATGGTGCTGGACAGTTCTAAAAGAATGCCAAACATAAGCAGAAACTTTAACAGCCATTTTCCTCAAAACACAAATTTCTGTACTTCGGTTCGTTTAACAACCAAAATAAATATCCTATTAGTTTCAAACTTGGTATATTTATTAAACACAAACTCCTTAATGCAAACCGACTGAGGTGGAGCAGTGGTTGACAAAGTGAACTCGCATTCGGGACACGATGGTTCAAATCCGCGTCCGGCCATCCTGATCCGGGTTACCCGTGATTTCCCTAAAGTCGCTCCAGGCAAATGCCGGTATGGTTCCCTTGAAAAGGCACGGTCAACTTCCTTCCCCATCCTCCCTAGTCTGATGGGACCGATGAGCTTGCTGTTTGGTCCCTTCCCCAAATCAACTAACCTTACTGAAAACTCTAGAATTTTCCAAATCTATTAAAAACTATGGTAAAAATTGAGATAATTTACTATAAAATTTGAGTTTTTTTCTAAACATTAAGTTTAAAATGTAACATCTCATTCATTTTTTCATACAAATAAATGCTAGAGTGTCATACACCTGTAAGTATAGTTTCTATGCAGTGCAAAATTCATCGAAGAATCTCTCTGACTTATGAAGAAAAGTGTACCTACAGCAACAAATGCAGCTAATAGTAAGCGAAAAAATGATGAAATATCACATGTAGAAAAAATTTATTTTGGTATGTGTTTGAACTTCCATTGCTATGAGTGTGAATCCTGAATCCTTCCTGGTCAAGCTGCCAAAGTTTTATGAATTTATTTGTAAAAGTATAGACTGTGGAAATTAAAATGTCCTGTGGTGACACTCCTGCTCCAAGTCGGCCCGTTTGACGTTCTACCCCCTTGAAACTTACTTATGCGGGCATCTGTGCATCATCTTCCACCTAATGTTTACGAAGAAGCGTATGCGTAAGGAGAATAATTAACCATCTACCCATCAGTTGAGGTTCAGATCCAATGTCATATACTCTGACTTTAAAAGATCGATCGTCCGTATTACGCGCGTATTACTTCCCGCCAATTGATTTAAGCAACGGGGAGAGGAGCACCGCGGTGATCGGACTGGAGACATACAACAGCATTCCGAATATCACAGAGGCTAACAATAAACTCCATCTGAAAATTAATGGTGGAAAAGAAATTGTGGAAATAGAACCTGTTGCGTACTATATTGACGATTTAAACAAAGTTTTAAAACGGTGTGGGAATATCAATACACTTAAAACTGAAATAGATACGAGTGCAACGATTCACTTTAACCAGAAAGGTTCAATAGGACAGCTACTGGATTTCACAAAGGGGCAGGTTTTGAAGAAGGATCTATAGATCTATAGATCCGACCAGTCAGTGGATGTACTTCCTATCAGTACAATCTGTGTCGAGCGTGACACCGTAACAAACTCTTATCCCAACAACAGATTGGTTCATACTATTTATGGACTCTTTCCATCAGTGGGAACAGGGTACAACATTGTTGAGACCCTTACGCACGCTATTTACATCCTATTAACAGTTCGGGCTTTGGACTATCTGGAGCTGCGTAATGTGGACCAGGAAAATCAATTTGTGATTTTTGCGACGAGGAAATCATTTTATGTTTAAATCTAAAGGAGAATCAGCAGTGACCTTGAACTTGCAGAGACCCAGAAGTGGCGGCCTTCAGCCAGCATGGAATATGACGAGTATATTATATGCCAGGATATTTCATGCATAAGCCTTGTGCATCAACCACATTTAACAAGAACGATGAAATTATGACTGTCATTCAACAACAAGACGCTTTAACCCTCCCATGGAAGAGTTTCGTATATCTTGTTGGATCATTTACGAAAATCGATGGTACTGCTACAATGGCATCGAATCTTCCGTGTAATACTTTAGCGTTCCTGTTTCATGAGATACGATACGAACTTAACAGGGTAGAGATTGACCGTACACGCAATGCAGACATAACATCACATCTTAAAATGTATTTCTCTTCTTCTCCATCGGCGAGTCAAGGAAGCGGAGTGTATTTCTTGGCATTATGTTAGGAAGAACTTCGCTTACAGCTGGTGAAATTGCTGTATATTAAAACACGACCGGTTCCGCGGCTTCAAGCCGCATCATCTGGCGATGATGACAGACATGTATATGGATGTCGAGATGTAGAACTGGCTGAGTGCTAACATCCGTCTCGGAAAATCGGACTCACGAAACCATTCGGCGGTTGATGTGCACCACAACATCATGCCATTATCCCTCCTAAATATAATGAAAACCAGTTTTCTCAACACTCGCAGCAGAGAACGGCACTGCATTCACGCGCTGCATACTGTGTATCACACTAAGGACTTTAACGAGCTCTACTTCCAACACAGGAAGACACGCTTCCATAAGCCTGGCTGACCCTCGGTGCCCTCCTGCTGGATTTTCAATACTTATGAAGGAGATTCGTCACTTAAAGTTCGTAGCAACCGCCCAATATTCTAATGGTGACACGGCGCCACTGACCAGATGTCCTTCACGAAAAGAACGGGAGAGAGAACTACCGCTAGCCACAGGATCATTACTACTACTAATACTGTTTCTACTAGATGTGATAGTAGAAGAAACAGGTGTCGATTTAGAAGAGATAGGGGGTCCAGTATTAGAATCGGAATTTAAGAGAGCTATGGAGGACTTAAGATCAAATAAGGCAGAAGGGATCGATAACATTCCATCAGAATTTCTAAAGTCATTGGGGGAAGTGGCAACAAAGCTGCTCTTCACGTTGGTGTGCAGAACATATGAGTCTGACATTTCGGAAAAAAATGTCGTCCACACAATTCCGAAGACTGCAAGAGCTGACAAGTGCGAGAATTATAGCACAATCAGCTTAACAGCTCATGCACCCAAGTTGCTAACAAGAACAATATACAGAAGAATGGAAAAGAAAATAGAGGATGTGCTAAATGACGATCAGTTTGGCTTCAGAAAAGTAAAGGTACCCGAGAGGCAATTCTGACGTTGCTGTTGATAATGGAAGCAAGACTAAAGAAAAGTCAAGACACGTTCATTGGATGTGTCGACCTGGAAAAAGTTTTCGACAATGTAAAATGGGGGAAAATGTTCGGAATTTTAAGAAAAATAGGGGTAAGCTGTAGGGGGAGATGAGTAATATACAATATGTATAAGAGCCAAGAGGGAATAATAATAGTGGACGTTCAAGAACGAAGCGATTAAAAAGGGTGAAGACAGGGATGTAGTCTTTCCCTCCTACCGTTCAATCTGTACATCGAAGAAGCAATGATGAAAATAAAAAAAAGGTTCAGAAGTTGAATTAAAATTCAAGGTGAAAGGATATCAATTATAAGATTTACTGATGCCTTTGCTACCCTGAGTGAAAGTGAACAAGAATTACATGATATACTGAATGGAATGAACAGTCTAATGAGTACAGAATATGGATTCAGAAAAGGATCGAAGAAAGACGAAAGTAATGAGAAGCAGCAGAAATGTGAACAGCGAGAAACTTAACATCAGGATTGATGGTCACGAAGATGAAGTTAAGGAATTTTGCTACCTAGGCAGGAAAATAACCAAGCAAGGAGGACATCAAAAGCAGACTATCACTGGCAAAAAGAGCATTCCTGGCCACGAGAAGTGTAATAATATCAAACATAGGCCTTTATTTGAGGAAGAAATTTCTGAGAATACCTGTATGCGTCTGCAGCACAGCATTATATGGTAGTGAAACATGGAGTGAGGGAAAACCGGAACGGAAGAGAATCAGAGGATGTGAGATGTGGTGTTGCAGACAAATATTGAAAATTTGGTGGACTGATAAGGTAAGGAATGAGGAGGTTGTGCACAGAATCAGAGAGGAAAGGAATATGTGGAAAACATTGAAAAGGAGAAGGGGCAGGATGATAGGACATCTGTTAAGACATCAGGGAATCCCTTCCATGGTACTAGAGGGAGCTGTAGAGGGCAAAAACTGTAGAGGGAGACAGAGATTTGAATACATCCAGCAAATAATTGAGGACGTAGGTCGCAAGTGCTACTGGAAGTTGCAGCTGAGCAGCGGAGGCGCGCGCATCTCTGGTGAAGCGCGCTACCTGCTCTAGGCGTGAAGAGGAGCTGCGAAGCTGTGCTCTGACTGTGACGCTACGCTAGCGCAAATTGTCGTGTGTCGTTATTACGACTTTGCAAATTTGTTGTGTTCTCTAGCGTCACAGTATGGGCAGAAACGCACAGAAGAAGAAGACAGTCGTTGAGAAGGAAGCCGCCGACGCCGCAACCCAGTAGGATTGCGGATCGGAAGTGTGAAGAACTTCATGTAGCTGTCCCCCCTCTGTACATCCAGTGCAGTAGAGGGTCGTGGACAGAGATATATGATGTTATACGCAGCTACTGCAGCGAAGAGTTTGGCGTAGAGTCCCTCGACTCAGGCGCTATTATACAACTACAGGCAGCGAGTGTGGCCGACCACCGCGCACTTAAGAGCGCTGTGGCCGCCCACATTGTGGATCCACCCAGCGTGGAGAAGACGACGGCGCCAATACAGCGCGAGAAGCAATCCGAGGCCCTGATCAGGGGGCTGCCTTGGATTTTCGACGAGAAGACAGTCCAGGAAGGGCTGACACGAGCAGGATTCCGGGGTGCAACTATCGAGCTGCACAACCGGACGAACAGGAAGAGGCCGCCGTTGTTCATCGTCGTAGGGGGTACTGCGACGGACGGCGGCAACATCTTCGGGTTAAGGAAGCTTCTAGGCCTCCCGGTGACAGCAGAAGCTCTCCGCCTGGGCATGGACCCTAAGCCACAGCGCTTCAGGTGCCAAGCCGAGGGGCATGTGGCCAAATACTGCCGCAACTCACCGCGGTGCGTGAAGAACGCCGGCGCGCACGACACCCGCGCCTGTGACAGAAGAAGAGAAGCAGCGCCGACCTGTGCTCGCTGCGGCGGGTCACACGTGGCCAAGTGGCGTGGCTGCCCGGCTTTCATCGGTGGCGGCTGCACTGGCGATAAGGCTCAACCTGAGAGACGACGACGAAGGCGCCGCAAGCGCCGCCGTAAGAAGACGGAGCCGGAAGGTGAGAAGACTGCTCCCGCTGCCAACAGGCGGCCGGAATATCGCACCAGTGAGAGTGGGGCGGCTGAACAGGTGCCGCAAGTGCAGGAGATGGGCGCCATGCTGGCGGCCGCGGCGGAGGCCGCGATTGCGGCCTTCAAAGCCGCCACGGAAGAGGACAGGGCGGATTTCAAGGCCACCGTGACCGCAGAGACGACGCAGGCATGCAACCTGCTGCGGCAGCTGAGCTCGCAGATGGCCCAAGACATCCGGGCAGACGCAGCAGGCGGAGAAGAGACGCCAGCCGCCGCTCCCCCGGGGGAGCAGCCGGCGGCAGGACAGAGCGCGGCGGACACACCGAGGAGGAAGAAGACGGAACGGGCCGCAGCAACACCAAAGCCCATCGGCTCCGAGCAGCTCCGCTCCGACGAGTGGCGTTAAGGACGCTCAAGGACTTGGGCTACGTCATCCACAACACGGGGAAGGCGCAGCCTCATTGAGCCTCTCTGCACGGCCGACGAGCGAGTAGTGGTGCCGCTACGCGGTCGCTCACCTCCGAGCACTCGGCTACGACGCGCGCCCGCCAGACGCCGATGGACGACCTGGGCCACAGCCCGCACCATGTCATCACTGACAGCGCGGTAGGGGCTCTCACAACTCAAATTGCAGCACTCTGCGCTGCAGCACCGTCTAGGACTGATCTCTTATGACGAAACTTGGCATGACACGGTATCCGATTGCATGATACCCGCTTCTAACATAGTCTACCCTTGCATGACCTATCGCATTCAGCAAGACATCCGCTACTGCTCTTACTACCCGACCTATCGCAGAGGTTTTTCTCCCTTGGCGCTTGCCTTGGCACTTTTTTCCCTCTGCCCTTAAAACGGCTACCCTTTGTTCCATTTTCGACCCAATCTATCTCCAGATGAGGGCATATAAATGGCTAACCTTAGCCAACATCGCAGTACCCACATCCTGCGACACCTCACTTTAGTGAAAACTAACCCTTATGCAGGGATGGCTGTAGACCTTTTGAGTTGGCCATCGTGCCAGTGTGGGCGTGGAGGGGCTTCACCTATAGGGCACTCTCTAGGGCAAAAAAAAAAAAAAGCAAGTCCTACTCTGAGATGAAAAGGTTGGCACAGGAGAGGAATTCGTGGCTGGCCGCATCAAACCAGTCAGAAGACTGTTGACCACTCCCCCCCCCCCCCCCTCCTTCCAAAATAAAAAAAAAATTGCGAGGTCCAGATGTCTAACCGGTTGATGATGGAGTCGGTGAGGTGCAAAGGGGATTGCACTGAGGCAGACATGACTTTCGTCGAAGCCATTTCTGACTCGGCGAGATTACAGAGCAGCAGGCGACGCTAGTGGGTCAGGCCAGTAGCAGCCTGGCTGTGGTGACGCTTCTCGGTGCTGCTACTGCTGCTGTTGCAGGCCTGACCTGCTACCGTGAGGGCTGGGACCCCGTTGACCTTCCTGACGTTCCACGCAGGGACGCCAGAGCGGACGCGACAGCTTCCGGCCCCGCCACTGCAGCTGCCTTGCGCGGCTGCCCGTGCCTCGTCGGGGCGCTCTTCGCGATCTGGTTTGGCCGCCGCCGCCCCTGGAACCCACGCCACAGCGAGCTGCGGCACCGCTGTAGAAGAGAGAGAGAGAGAGAATAAAGAAAATTAAGTACAACGTTCCAGAGAGGAGAAGAAAAACAAGAAGAAGAAAGATGTTGTTGTGGTCTTCAGTCCAAGGACTGGTTTGATGCAGCTCTCCAAGATACTCTCCCCGTGCAAGCATCTGCATCTCCAAGTAACTACTGCACTCTACATCCTTCTCAATCTGCTTACTGTATTCATCTCTTGGTCTCCCTCTACGATTTTCACCATCTGTGCTTCCCTCCAGTACTAAATTGATGATCCCTTGATGCCTCAGAATGTGTCCTATCAACCGATCCCTTCTTCTAGTCACGTCGTACCACAAATTTCTCTTCTCTCCATTTCTATTCAGTACCTCTGTAAGGTGTCAGGCAAATCCAACACCTTCAATGAAAACCCTGACATGATAGCAAATCCAGCAGTATGTCACATAGCTCCAAATACATCCTGTCATTAAATTAACCAAAGTAATACGATCAACAGGTGAGCAAATGGAATACCACAGACTAACACAAGAACGCCTAAATGCATGTCATACCTTCCCACCGTGAAACAGACCCAGTTCCGAGGGGAGAAACGATAACAGAAGCCGAGAGCAGAGTCGTGAGACTTTTTCGCGTCTCTGTTACGTTGCAAACGTTAAAAATATTGCCCCACCACGAAAAGTATAACGTTTCTCATTGGATAGACAGAATTTTTGTAGGCGGAGCTTAAGGTTAACATTGAGACCCTGATTGGTCAGTTGAAAACACAGCCAGATAGTTTTTTTTTTTTAAACCAACTTCGGTAAATTGTAGTAAGCAGAAGTTAGAGAGAGTTGCTTCCGAGACGGCGAGGTGTGTGGAGTTGCTCCGTCCGCCGCCCCCTGATGCTGCCTAACCAACGACAAGGTAATTAACGCATGTGATGCCGCACATAAGGCTTCACTCAGAACTGCAGAAGTCTCATCTGTTACACCCCCTTTTTACGTAATAGTAGTGTTGATCGTCAGTTAAACTTCGTGGTATTTACATTTGCTATTAGAAGTTAAAAATATGAAACGCGATGATTTTTCTGTTATATAATTATTGAGAAGCCACATCAGCCACTGTAGTTTACGACAAGTTAAGTAAGCAATTAAACATAATTGAGGGTCACTGTAGACCATTTTGATAGTTTTCTCTTTTATGAAACTTAACTTAAACCTAGATTATAGATGTGATATGGCATAGGTCATCCTTCGATCCATTATAGAACTTGGAGACCCATTCAGGGAATATTCGTTCACATTTTTGTTGAACGCAGTTGGTTTTTATCATCCTGTATTAAAATATTTCCTTTTATCAATACTGCAATTTATATACAATGTTTTGTGAGTAGAATAAAAATTCCAATGGTAAATTTAACTACTTTCTCGACGTTATTTTACCAGGAAAGCTTTGAACCCCTTCCACTAAATTTCGTCAGTATTAAGATTCTTTTACAGGGAGTGCAGTGGAGCTGACGCTGAAATCATTAAGTATTTGATTATATCATCGCTAGTCACACTGAACTCTTATGAACTCTACATGTCATGTGTTGTCTGAGTGTGCTTACCAGCAACAGGTCCCAGGTCAAACTAGTCAATTCCCTAAAAAACACGCTCAGAGCGTCGTTGCACGAAAGTGGTAGGGAGACACTGTAGGTAGGCTGTTTAGGTTTTTATATTCGTAACGCCACGTAGCGCTCTGTATGAAAATCACTGGCTGTGCTGTGTGCAGTCTGTGGCTAGTTTGCATTGTTGTCTGCCATTGTAGTGTTGGGCAGCTGGATGTTAACAGCACGTAGCGTTGCGCAGTTGGAGGTGAGCCGCCAGCAGTGGTGGATGTGGGGAGAGAGATGGCGGAGTTTTGAAATTTGTAATACTGGATATCATGAAGTGCTATATATATTATGACTATTAAGGTAAATACATTGTTTATTCTCTATCAAAATCTTTCATTTGCTAACTATGCCTATCAGTAGTTAGTGCCTTCAATAGTTTGAATCTTTTATTTAGCTGGCAGTAGTGGCGCTCGCTGTATTGCAGTAGTTCGAGTAACGAAGATTTTTGGTGAGGTAAGTGATTTGTGAAAGGTATAGGTTAATGTTAGTCAGGGCCATTCTTTTGTAGGGATTTTTGAAAGTCAGATTGCGTTGCGCTAAAAATATTGTGTGTCAGTTTAAGCACAGTCGTATATAATTGTTCAAAGGGGACGTTTCATATGTCGACCCTTAGCCGAGGATACCTCACTGGAATCTTCTGATTTTTTTCTTGTAGGTTGTGTAATTAGTGTAGCTATTGTTTATTGCTAGCGCGTAATTATAGAGAGAATTTCCTTTGTAGTTGCAGTCTTTCATTGTTGTACAGTAAAACAGGTGTGGCACGCATGTAGATTTGCACCAAGTATTTCGCAGCTGCAATTAACTAGATATTATTTTCAGTGCTATGTTAATGTGTTCTCTTATTTTTGCTCTTCAAGTTGTGCTTTTCTGTGTTGTCATGTGAAATATTGTGACAATAATGGCATGTGAAAAACGTAATACTAGGCTCCAAAGTAAACTGAGAAATAACAGTGAAGACGAAAGCAGTGTGTTAGCGCCACCATGTAATGAATTAACTAATATTCAAAGTAGTAATTTGGTAACTGTGCATAGGGAAATGGAGCGGGCGTCAAATAATGGTGTAGACAGTGAAACAGGTAGTGAACAGGGAAGCATTATCGATCGATCGGTCGGCAACAGCTCGCCTCAGGAATCGGGAATGACAGAACACAATATTGCAAATACTGTAGACTCAGGTTTTGGGTCCTCACCGTTTTCTCAAATAAGTCAAGACACATTTTCTGCTTGTCAAAATGTGAATGTTGCCGGTGCAAATTCACTGCCGAAAAGCACTGAGGAACATGTTTCAGACACCAGTGCACTGTTATTACAGTTAATGCAACAAATGGGACAAAGTCTTCAAAAGTTAGACACAATGGAACAACACCAGAGACAAACACAGCAACAGATAGACACAATGGAACAAAATCTTCAAAAGTTAGACACAGTGGAACAAAATCTTAAAAAGTTAGACACCACGCTTGAACAAACACGTGAAGATTTAACTACTGAGTTACATAACATCGAATCGAAATGTCAAAAAGTCTGTAATGACGTAAAAACACAAATTTGTGAGCATTTCCAACCTATTTTTTCGCGTCATGAAAATGCATTACAGAATCACGAAGCAGCCATAAAAGAACTGCAAACTATTGTTCATGAAAATCACGACACCTTGCAAGCTAAAATTGACTCAGTTGTATCTACCGATTCGGTTACGCAACTTGCAAAAACTCAAGAAAAATTAAAGGACACAGTAGATACGATTTCAACACAAATGGACACTCGGAAACTTGGTTCAGAAAAACACACTGAGGAAATAAGTACACTATCGGAGAAAGTAGCCGAACTTTCGGATCAGTTCACTAACTTATCTGCAAAGGTAGATGATGATCTGAATGACGCACGACCTGTAGCCATCACTGACACAAAAGAGTATGAACAAATTAAGAAATTCAAATAAAATCAGAATCAAATTAATACGCAATACAAAAGAGAAATCCGGGAAGTACAAGATCAGTTGGCACAAGTAATACAAGAATTTCATATTTCAGAGGACACTCGCGCTCCAACACGGGAAGAGGAACTTAGAAATACGGAAAAGCTACAAAATAATAACACAGAGCATTTCGGAAATTATGAAAGAAATTGGCAAGGTGCACCGAATTTTGAGATGGAACCGCCGACACGACGTAACAATGACCGATATGCTACTCGCCGACATGATGATTTTGACTATAAGCTGTTCATTACTACACGTAAATTCAAAACATTCAAGAATTCTGGCAACAACATTCATCCACAAGCGTGGCTCCATCAATTCTCTCATTGTTTTCCTCCCAACTGGTCATTGGAGCACAGGTTAGAATTTATGTGTGGCTACTTGGAGAATGAACCAGCTGTAAGAATGCGATCGGTCATTCACGATTGTCACAGTGAAGGAGATTTTTATCATGCCTTCCTCTCAGCATATTGGTCTCAAGCTACACAAGACCGAGTAAAACATAGCATCATAATGATGAAACATTTCAAACAATCTGAATTTTCCAGTCTTGTGAAATATTTTGAAGACATGTCGCACAAGAATCAGTACCTGTCAAACCCATACAGCCCCTCAGAACTCATCCGCATTTGCTTAATCAAACTGCCTGAACATTTACGACATATTATTTTAGCAGGACATTGCAAAGAAGACATTGAAGCTTTTCAGGGACTGTTACAAGAACTGGAAATTGACACTGACAATCGCGGAACGCGAAAACAGGAGCACAACAATTACAGATCACATCCGTCACAATTCCGCGATGACAGAAATAATACACGACAAGGCTATTCTTTCAACGTAAATCATGACCAAAACAGACACCACCTGTATGACAACCATTGGCAGAGTAGTAATAATTACAGGGAAAGATCACCTCTCCGTGGTAATGACTATCATAGAGACAATCAGAGAAACAGACAATATGGGAACCAAAATAATTATTATCAAGGGAGACAGAATAACTTCAGATGCAATGGTCCAGCGCGCAGTTACAATTCAGGGAGAAATTCTCCACCACGTGACCGACAAGAAAGAAACTATGGAATCTACCGACATGACGACAGACGATATGATCGTAACGACAGACCTGAATTGCATCAGAACTGGCGGGATTCGAACAGAGCAGGCCCTCTCGACAAGGTGAATTTGTAGAAGTTAGGTCTCCAAATCCCAATAACGACGCGCGCCAACAAAGACACAATAGGCAATGACTCATACCGCTGGCAGCCACAAAACGTACTTATGAAACTGACGACGCAGCTGCCGTAGCTAGTAATTACGTAAAAATGGAAGACATTAAGTACATCTTACTCCAGGAACACGACGTAAAACATAACAACATTGCATATCCTGTGATTCACATTACTGTAAATGACGTAAAATTTACGGCAGTACTTGACTCTGGCAGTCCCATTTCAGTAATTAGTGAAACAGCTTTTAGCAAATGCAACAAATCGAACGATTGCCCCACACTTCCGTTACGTAAGATTAAATTACAAGGTGCAATCTTTGGAAAAAGTGTAGATGTACGCCAACAAACCAATTTAGAATTCTTTTGCCAAAGCCACAGCTTCTCTATGAACTTTCCTATTGTTCCATTATTGTCGACGGAAATTATATTGGGAGTAGACTTTTTGAATGAATACAAAGCAATCTTAAACTTTCACGATGCTGAAATAAGTTTAGAGAAGGAAGGTAAGTCAATAGCTTTGAAATTTGAAGATTGGCTCTCAAACCATGACGAGGAAATTAATCGGCTTTACCTTCTGTTAGACAACAGTTCGGAATTTTCTACGGAACTAGACACTAATAATCACTCTGCAAGTACTGACAGGGATGATATCGACGGCATATTTGAAATTAATGAGTTAATTCAGAATAAAATTCAAACAATTGAGAATTGTAATGACACTGATAGGCAGGACCTTTTTGAGATTTTACAAGCACATTCCACAGTTTTTACTCACAAAACAGGAACAATCAAGGGATTTCAATACCAATTTCTTGTTCGTGAGCATACTAAATTTTGTGGTAGACCATACGTAATTCCAGCACATTATAGGGACCGTGTTAGAACAGAAATACAATCTATGCTCGACGAGGGCATTATTGAGCCTGCAGTAAGCTCATACAACAATCCATTACATGTTGTTGAGAAGAAAAATGGATCGATCAGACTTGTCTTAGATTCGAGACAAATCAATACTATCATTATTCCTGAAACAGACAGACCGCAAACGTTGGAAGAACTTCTTCAAAATTTTAATGGTGTAAAAGTGTTGTCTTCCATTGATCTCAGATCCAGCTTTAATCAGATCGAACTTCATCCAGAATGTAGAAAATACACAGCTTTCCTTTGTTTCGGCGTTTGTTATCAGTTTCGGAAACTTCCTTTTGGTTTGAACATTTCTTCAGCAGCATTCATTCGCGGGCTAAATTCCATATTACCTGAGTTCTTAAAACGTCACATCACCTTACATGTGGACGATATTCCAATAGCAGAAGCTTCATGGGAACAACATAATCGCATCCTCAACAGTCTGTTACGTATTTTTGCAGAATCTGGAATTACAGTTAACTTGGAAATGTCTGAATTCGGTAGGTCAAAGGTGAGGTTTTTGGGACATATTATTTCTTCTGAAGGCATTCAGCCGGATCCTGGAAAGTTAGAAGCAATCAGAGCCATTCCAGTTCCATCCACAAAAAAACAAGTCCGCAGTTTTCTAGGTCTCGTAAATTTTTACCGTCGTTTTCTGAATATGCAAATTCTTGTTACACCAAAACTTTGTTCTCTCACTGGAAAAAATACTATTTGGAACTGGGACGAACAAGCACAGTTGGAATTCAATTCTTTGAAAGAATCGCTACTTAACGCGCCAATACTAGCTCATCCAGATCTGTCACAAGATTTCTGCCTTAGCACGGATTCTTCTAAAGTCGGTCTTGGTGCCCATTTATTTCAAGAAGCCATAGAAAATGACACTACCATTCAGAAAACCATTGCTTTTGCTAGCTGAGTGCTAACAAAATCTGAAAAAAATTATTCCGTTACTGAATTAGAAGCTTTAGCTATCGTTTGGGTATTTAACAAATTCCGTTTCTTTCTTTCTGGTAAGCACGTAAAAGTATACAGTGATCATCGTGCATTACAATTTCTTATGTCTTCAAAATTAAATCATGACAGGTTAAAACGTTGGGCATTGTTTCTGCAAGAATTCCACTTCACAATAGTCTACATTCCCGGCAAGGAGAACATTGTTGCGGACGCACTGTCACGCGCACCGGCTGGGCTTGAGAAACGTAACACAGAAGGCAACCTCGAGAAAAATTTCAGTATTCTTTACATTCAGAAAGTCGCCTTTGAAAACTTCATCACCACATCTTTAAAGGACATTGCTCATGAACAAGATAAAGATCCGATTTGGAAAGACATCAAGAGCGAATGGCATGAAAAGACACACACACAGATTCGGCATTATTATCTGGTTAGAAACAACATACTGTTCAAACGCTGCACTGTTGATGACAAGCTATGGGTACTTTGCATTCCTGACTCCCATCGTGCTCCGCTGTTTCCTATCATTCCTTCTAAATTAAAAGAATTTGCTGCTGTTGATCTCTTGGGACCGTTTGTCAGAACATCTAATGGATTTTCGTACGTTCTAGTCGCTGTTGAACTTACTTCAAAATCTGTTTCTTTCACACCGTTACGTAAGGCCACTGGACGGTCTGTATCCAAAGCCTTTGTTAAAAATTTCTTACGTGAAGTTGGACACGTTAGTAAAGTCATTTCAGATAACGGACCGCAATTCAGATCTGCTGTTTGGTTACGCATGCTTCGGAATCATAAAATCAAACCTGTTTTTATTTCATTGTACTCACCACATTGTAACCCCTCCGAACAGATTATGAAAGAAATCAATAAGCTTTGCAGACTTTATTGTCACCGAAAGCATCAGCATTGGGACAGATATTTACACTTATTTCAAAACGTGCTGAATGAAATGCCTCATGACTCCACTGCTTTACCACATACTCTTGTACTGAAGAATGAATAACCACCGAACAGAATCAGAGAGCTTGTACCTTTCCCGAATACATGTAAACTTCGACACACAGACATAATTGATTTGGCTATTAAAAATATAAAATCTGCAGCAGACAAAAGGAGAAAACTACACGGTAAAGCAAATGCAAAGAAATTATATATTGGTCAGAAAGTTCTCATTAAAGCTCATTCATTGTCACATAAGAAGAAACACTTGAGTCACAAATTCTTTCTAGTTTACAATGGACCTTACAGAATCAGACGTATACAACATGATAATTGCGTTGAAGTTGAAACTCTGCGTACTAGGAAGAGTAAAGGTTTACACCACATTTCACATGTAAAACCGTTTATTGAAAGATAATCTGCTTTTTAACTTTGTCTTTGCCATATAACTTTTCACTTTACATTGCTAGTAGGCTTTGTCAGACTTAGAATCTGTTAATATGCAACAATGTTTGAAGTTAAATATCCAGTCAAGAACCAAGAGAACTTATTTCAACAGAAATTATGAATGCATTGTTATAGTGAACAGACGACACAATGTTGTT